>NW_027556402.1:144139314-144739314 GCF_003287225.1 Phascolarctos cinereus
CTAGGCTTGTTGGGAGGTAGCTAGGTGGCTCAGTGGATACAGCACTGGGCCTGGAGTCAGGATAAAGCCGAGTTCACATTTGACCTCAGATACTTACTAGCTATGTGACTCTGGGCAAATCATTTAACCTCTGTTTGCCTTAATCCACTATAAAATGAAAAAGCAAACTGCTCCAGTATCCTTGGCAATAAAATTCCATTGACAGTATAGTCTAATATTATACTACAACCTAGGCTTGCTGTAAGGATTACATGAAATAATAATTTTAAAATGCTTAGCACAGCACCTGGAATGAAGTAAGCAGTTAATAAATATTGGCTATTCGTAGTGCTTATAGTAGGTCAACAGAAGGCTAAGAAAGGCCATTCAAGCCTGCAGAGCCATGAGTGTTTAGCTGTGTTTGCTGTCCCTTAGCTATTCGACAAGTACCAAGGGAAGCCTAACCTTAGTCAGAGACTAGTGCACATGTACTCTACAGGGTAATCTTCTTGGGCTTTAAGAAGGTCCTAGGATCTATTTGCCAGTGAAGGCCTGGAGTACCCGCTCCCGGATCTGATTAGTTCTCACACCATAGGTGACAGGGTTGAGTGCTGGTGGAATGATCATACAGAGGTTGGCAATAAGAACATGGGCATATGGGGGGATACTGTGACCAAATCAGTGAGTGAGGAACAGTTCATCGCTTTAATGATCTGAATACCTTTTCTCAAAATTTGCTTCAGTTAAGTCTTCATTCAAAATATGAAGGAGAAAGAATATAGGGAATAGAAAAAGTAAGTTTAGGGGAAAAAAGTCAATATAGCACAGAATAGGTAGTCCTCAATGTGCAGTTTTAGAATTTTAAGTGCTATGTTTCCAGGAAATATGTACCCCTCTTCTTTTCAGAAATGGAGGGCTATGGGTGTGGAACAGCGTATATTGTTAGAGTTGGGCAATGTGTTGGCTGGTTTTGCTGACATACTTTTTCCCCTGTCTTTTTATTTTTTGTTATAAGGAGCAACTTTTTGGGGAGAAAGAGATATCTGGGAATAAAGGTGATGATGAAAGATATTAACAGCATTTTTTAAGTTAAAAAAGAGTTTTTCTTCCTGTGATCTAAATAGTATTTTCTCACAGAAGGCTCCCTCTATCTAGAATATGGCACCAGGTCCTTCAGGATAAACTTACCCTTACATAAAATATAGAGGATGGCCTTGTCTTCAATATTACTCATCCCAGAAAATACCTTGTTAATTCACTCATCAAATAGTTACTGAGCACCTACTATGTGCAAGGCATTGTCCAAGGCACCCTATAGATACAAAGCTATATAAGGTCTCTTACAGCTATTCTCAGAATGTGTGAGCTGTCAATGTTAAAGTCTGAAAATCTTAAATAAATACTTCTATTCAGGATACTTGGGTGAGAAAATAATTCTCAGCACTTGGGTTTCTGATGCTGTCATAGGCAGATTCACTGCACACATAACACTAGGTAAAGCTAGATAAATAAATACATAAGCAAATAAACAATCACAAGCCTTGAAGCCAAGGTCGAAGGTTTCAGAGAAAGTCTACAATGGCACCTTCAGAAATTCTTATCGTCACTAAAGGGTGCAAATTTGATCCTGAACAAATTCAATGAAAGCTAGAAGGTTAAGTACCATAGGACCAGAAGCACCTATGTCCTGGGTGCTGGATGTACAACTGGGCTCCTTACCTTCACCTTCCTCCCTCCTAACTAAATGATGAGAAGGACTCAAGAAGCCCTCTTTTCAGTAACTTCTGCAAAGTCAAAACCAATAGGATCCTTCTTTCAGAGGAGGAGAGGGAAACTGAGGGACTGTCTATACTGTCAGAGTCTTCAGAAGCTTGGGTTTCTTTTACCTACTTGTATGCCCCTCCCACCTTGATCCCTAAAAGGTGGCTTTTCCCTATATCACACACAGGGAAACTGGATTCAGAAGATGAGTCCAGAGCCACCTGTCCCGGTCTAACTCCTGCCATACTTTTCCTGAAAATGAAACCACCTCTGCTACACTCTAAAGACCAAAAAGAAAGTCAATCAGTGTCATTACCTTAGAGAATCACCAAGGGTCTCCTCATCGGAAGAGAAGGCACCATTGCAGGCATTTGGGAAAGGGTGATTCTGTGTTGCCCCCGAAATCTCCCGGGACAAGGGAGCTTCTTTCTTTTTTCTTCTGCCAAACAACTTCTTAAAAGGCTGGAATTTGCCCGTCTTCTTCTTGTCTGTGGATTACAAGATAAATACACAATAAAGCCTACCAGTGGAGCACCTCTGGGTCCAACAGCAAATGACAGCAGAGCTCCTGTTGGCCAGGGCAGTCTGAGGGCAAAGGGCAGCCATCAGCCTTGAGGAGCCGGTCGGCAAGGGAGTAAGCCCTGTGCCTGGAATATAAATACCCTGACAGACACTGCCTGAGCAGTCATGACAAAGCAAAGTCAAGAACACAAAAAACGGTCGTCCTTCAGGCTGCCCACGTTGGGTTCAGACTGGCTGAACACTGGAGGGAAAAGAGAAAAGGTTCAATCACTTCATGCTCAGTGGGCACCCCATTCATACATTCCATGCAAAGGAGTGGCACAGCCTTCACGAATAAAGCAGGTGGCAGAGTGTCTGGTTTGGGCAAAAGAGGCTGGAAAATGACGCGTGAGACAAACTGGGGCAGCAGGGTGGAGGTGGAGGGGGGAGAGCAGGAAAGATTATTCTATTCTTAAATCTTCTTGTCTGACCTTTGTCAGAAACAGACATTTTTTCTTAAGCTTGCTGCAAGTCATTTCCTTAACACTCTCTGACACCCTTTGACAGTTCATTTCTCCTGCCCTGAAAAGCCCCTACAGAATTTTTCTTAACTTCTTTCCATATATTTCTGAAATGGCTGAACTTCTGGAAGCTCTCCTTGCATTTCCTTTAGACCAGGTGTTCTTAACCTGGAGTCTGTAAACTTGTTTTTAAAAAATATTTTGCGAACTTCCATTTCAGTATGATTGGTTTTCTTTGTAACCCTATGTATTTTGTTTTATATTTTTTAAATCATTATTCTGAGAAGTGTCCATAGGCTTCCTCAGATTACCAGGAGTCCATGACACAAAAAAAGGTTAAGGACATCTGCTTTAAACCCTGGGTAATACTTGTCAATAATAAATGTTTGCACACCCTTCATAAAGTCCTCCCCACCCAAGTCACCCATCTCTTCTGTTGAAAAAATGGTCTCTTTACACAGGCATCATAATGCCTTCAAGCCTTTCCATTTTCTACAAGAAATGGGTAAAGCTGGGCCCCCGCTTCCCAGGTGGTCACACTTCTTGAACTCTCAAATCTGGAACAAACTGGGAAGCCAGAAGAAGCAAAGAAGTCAGATCATCGAGGCAGATGACTATTAGAAAACCCATGTAATTGGCTTTCAAATGAGGCATAGAACCACCCTCAGGCCAGAGCTAGAGGCTCAGAATTGGGTGCAAAATGAAGGTTACTGACTTTACAAGTAGCACACTTATATAGTTTTACTCTAACGACATTCAGCTCTGCCCTAAGTTACAAACATTAGAAGGCAACAGACATTATTCCAGTGAGAAGTGACAACTAACCTAGCCTTTATAGTATAGGATAGGATGGAAAGCACATTAGATTTCGAGTCAGTAGACTTGGGTTCAATCTGTGCTACACAGTTCACTATTAATGTGACCTTGAACAAACCAATCAATCAATACACATTTATTAAGCACCTACTATGCCCAGGCACTGTGGTAGGTGTTGGGGGGTACAAAAACAAAAACAACAATAATAGTAGTAGCTGGCATTTCTATAGTATTTTAATGTTTGCAAAGCACTTTACACATCTCATTTTATCTTCACAACAACCCCAGGAGATAGATCATTTCCACTTTACAGTTGAGAAAACTGAGGCAGAGAGAGCTTAAGTGACTTCCCCAGGGTCACACAGCTCGTAGATGTCTGAGGCTGGGTTTGAACTGAAGTCTTCCTGACTCTAGGTCCAAAACTCTCTGCTCTGCTCACTGTCCTCAGCGAACTTACATTCTATGAGGGGAAAACATTATGTACAGATATATGTAAATACAAACCATACACAAAATAAACATAAATTAATTTCTTTTTGGGGGGGTATTGACAGCCGGAATGGGAATGGGGTCAGGAAAGACAATCTTGAAAAGAGCTAAATTCTGAAGGATGATGGGGATTTTAAGAGATCAAGGTGGAAGCAGCTAGGTAGTGGAGTGGATAGAGAACCTGCTCTGGAGTAAGGATGACCTGAGTTCAAATCCAGCCTCAGATACTTACTAGCTATGTGACCCTGGACAAGTCACTTAACCCTAATTGCCTGAGAGAGAGAGAGATCAAGGTGAAGGGCATTCTAGCCATGGGGGACAGTATATGTAGGCAAAGGCACAAAAGCAAAGGGAATGCTGTACTATATACTCAAGTAAACCAGATTGTCTGGAACACAGATGGGAGTAATGTGTCATCGGCCTAGGAAGGTGGTCTGGCAACAGACTGTGAAGGACTTCAAATGCCAAAAGGGAATTTGCATTCGGTTCTAGAAGCAACAGGGAACCACTGGAACTTTTTGATCAGGGTTGGATTATGGTTAGTTCTGTGCTTTTAGAAATATAATTTTGACAGCTGTGTGTGAGATTGATTGGGAAAGGATAAAGATTTGAGGCAGAGGAGCCCAATTAGTAGGCTATTATTACAAAAGATGACAGAGGCTTGAAGTAGGATAATGTCCATGTGAACAGAGAGAAAAGGGAAAAGGTGTGGTGGAGGTAGAATCCAGACTCTCAGTTTGAACAGGTTAGATTCTATCTAACATATCTTTCACTTCTAAATCCTAGGAAGCAGACCTGGGATTCTGAAGGTGTGGCTCTTTTAGGTCAGGCTGTTTCAAGATTTTATGTGCTACTGGTGAACAAGCCAATAGGATTATACATTATATAGGTAATAACTTGGAAGAAGGAACACCTTATTCCTTACACAGATGTCAAAGTCCAAATGTCAGGTCAAGGAATGCTTGTGAATTTCAAGGGAATGCTGCCTCAGCAATACCTCTGTGATGGCCAGAAAGTTTAAAAGAGCAAGAAAACCTGCTTGAATTTCTGCCCATCCATGTTTCAGTTACAAAACATATACTCAGAGACAGCCAATGCTGCCCTCTTCAAAAACTGTGGAATTGTCACAGCTAACAGTAGGACCACAGATGGGGCAGCCTTGTACCAACTTTCTTCAGGACTTTTGTTCCAGTGTTCTGTTTTGGTGACATCTCAATTAAAAAAGAATCTGTCCCTTCCTAGACTACATTCTCTGACTGAAATATCTTCCAAAGCTTCAATTAAAATGAGTTGTTCTATGTTTTGCTATTATATGATTATTGACTGCTTGTGATATTGGATAAATTTGACATAATTAACTAGGATTAAACTTTGAAAAATTATCCTATTATTACTGAAGCACATTCTATTTCTAGACAAAAGAACCATGATGTGAAATAATTTTTTTAAATTATATTGGACTTTTTATTCCGTTTCCTTGATCTCGGTAATCTGTTTTGGGGGAAGGTATAGAAACAAGATCCTGTATCATAAAAAAAGCAGACTACCTAAAATTTTCCACCACAGTAACGTATACATTTGAATGGCATCATGAAAAACTTGTACTCTTTTGATGAAAAATCTAAAACTGAGTCTATATGCAATTAGCATTACCAAATTGATCATTTTTGTGGTTAATGATGTGGTTTTTTTCCTCCTCTGTGTTAATAGCAAGTCTCCACTTAATCAGAGAATCCTAATGTTGGAAGGGACCTCAGAGGGCCACCTAATCTAATTTGTAGCTGAATAAGAATCTCTTCTCTAACACACTTGACAAGGGGCCTTCCAGCCTTTGCTTGGAAAAAGAGCCAGGTAGAAAGAGCCTCTGAAGGCAGCCTTTCTACTTTCGAACAGCTCTAATTTTGTAGATGTTTTTCCTCACAACAGATCTCAATTTGTCTTTCTGCAGCTTTCACCCACTGCTCCTGAGGTCCTTCAGGGGGTGCTAATGTGGCATGATCTTGAGACCATCTTATCTATGTCCTTCCTGAAATGTGGTGCACAGAAGCAAACACAATAATCCAGCTGTGGACACTTAGCAGGACTTAGGAAAGGGTAACCATCACCTGCCTAAGCCTGAACACCTACCTATGTCTCTTTTTTGCAGAAGATGAATCTGAAATTTAGAGAGATTAAGAGATTGCCCCATGGTTGCCTAGCTGGAGAACACAGCTGAAATACTAAATACTAAAAATTATTTCAGTTTGGGTATTTGATTTATTTGGCTTTATTTTGAAAGAACAAGGCAATTCTAACAATGCAATAAAAATGAAAAACCTGGGAAATTCTAACAGAGTCAGAATCTCAGATGCTCAAGGACAAATGGTCATCCCATCAAAGGCATTTGGGGGCATCGCTCTACTTGACCACAATTAAATTCCCCTTTATCCAAACTTTCATCAGTCAAACTGAGAGGTTAAAAAGGAGACGTTAAGGAATAGTTTTGAGTTTACAAGCTTCTGAACTCCATGAGAGCAGTGTCTTATTTAAACTTTGCATGCCTAGCAGTGTTCTTCACACAGAACTGTAAGAGTTTATTTAAGGTCTCTTGAATTGCATTGGTTCAGCAGGGTTTCTGTTGCCCTCACAGAACAGTACCAGATGCTTTGGAACCTCATGCTGATGCACTGGGCTTCTACCAGGGTTGAATGAATGACCCCTTCCAAAATTCCTTCATTCCCTGTCACTGGCGAGCCAAACTGTCCACTGGCAACAGGCCAGCCAATGACAAGCATATCAGCAAATAAAAACCATTGCTTCTGTGTCTGACAATGACTGATAGATAACTTGGCCAGCCAGGGTCATGATGGAAAGAAGGAGAAAAGGACTTCTTTCCTTACATTTTTCATAACTACATCTTGGGTTGCCTTATGACAAAATTCCTGGGCAGCCTCTCCCCACCCCCAAATATTCAAAACTGAATCTCCTAGAAGTTTGAAAGATTTAAAGTGTATCGTTTGGGAAAAAATGTTCCTTAGTACTGTGACATTTTATATCCCCAATTTTACTTTCATAGAACAAGGGGACAGGGGAGATGAGTCATGGTGACTGCTACCAAAAGCATATTTAATCAAGTATACCAGTTTGATACTGCCTGAGATTAAAGTCCTCAAATTTGTGCATGATGATGGATGCATGATTACCTTATTGCCCACTGAGCCAAACAAGTGACTAAGGTTATGCCAAAGAATATCAAGTCTTTTCACATATCTCTTTACCAGCCCTCCTTTGCAAAGGCACTTTTATATTCTCTCCTCCAGGCTGAATTGGCAGGAATAGCCATCAGTCATAATATTTCAATCTTTCTACACCTCTTATGAAACTTTATTTCTCCTATGAAAGCCATTCTACATATGTGTGTGTGTGTGTATGTATATGTATGTATGTATATTCCCCTTTATGGAATAAGGCAGTAGTAATTATTCTTAAATTAATGAATGGAATAAATTCATTTTTACCAGTCTTTTGACTGATTGATGCAATGGGGAAAATCTTTCTCCTTCCTAAATATCATCTTTCTTTTGCTCTTTCTTTTTAACTTCATGTTAGTTTCATTTTAAAGTTTGCTTTCACTTTTTAGTGTCAGTCATTATGTCTATAATTATGTTAGTTCAGTATCATTCACCTATTTATTACACTGCTAATAAAAAAACAAACTTTTCTAAAAACTTACAGATCATCTAGGAAAGTCGAACAAAACTGGTCCATTTTTCCATGTCATTTTCCTATATCTCATTTTATCATTCATTCATTAAAAAAAATTTACTGAGTATCTACTCTACTGCAAAACACTGTCCTAGGTTCAACGAGGGAATATAAGGACAAATAAGGCAGTGCCCTCAAAGAATCCATGATCTATTAGGAAAGAATGAGTGAAAAAACATTTAAGTATTTACTATATGTCAAACATTGTTCTAAACTGGAGACAGACAAAAGCTTACCAGTTCCTGTCCTCAAGCAGCTTACATTCTAATCGGGGGAGATGACACATACAAGGGAGGGGTGTTTGATCCAGGGTGGTGAGAACCACAGGGGAGTTGACTTGATACTCCATTTCCAGTTGGCAGAACTGATTTGATTAGAGTTTCTAGTACAAAAGGCAGAGTGGGTGTGGGTGTACGTGTGAGAAATGTGCATCTAGGTCATACTGATAGCCTGCAGATGGCAGGTGTAGAATGTGAAGTATGACTAGGACTGGCTACGTACAGTAAGCCATCTAGCCATGTGAGTTTGCTCTCATGCACTCACCAATCAGGACAGCTTAGATTCCTGAGAAAGACATACAACTAGCTATTATTCAAAATAGAGTGGATAAAATGGTATGAGAATTCAGAAAAGGGAGAGATCAATCAAAGAAAGCATGGTTGAAGGGGTAACATTTGAGCTTAGCCTCCAAGGATTTTGGATAAGATTTTGACAGGTATAGATGGTGCGAGAAGGCAATACAGAAAATAATATGGACAAGGGTACCTTGAAAAGCATGGATGTGGTTGCAGAATGGCAAGTAGTGTAGTTTGACTGGTCTATTGGGCTAGTGAGGAGAACAGTGTGAGATAAGGTTAGAAAGCTACACTGAAGACAGATGGTAGATGACCTTGAATGCCAGGGTAAGTAATTTAGACCCTGATTAGTAGCCAATGAGGATTCATTTAAGCAAGGGAGAGATGTGATCAGAATTGTGCATTTAGGTCTACTCCCTCTTCTTTCACTCACTTCTCAACTTTTGGCAACTTGGATCTAAAATCAATTCACTGATTCAAATAAAATAGCTCTCTCCAAAGTTACCAATCACTTCTTAATTGACAAATGTAATGGTTTTGCATCACTCCTTAGCTTTCTTGGCCTCTCAATTCAAGTCAACAAGCATTTATTAAATACTTACTCTGTGCCAGGCACTGTATCAAATGCTGGAAATACAGAGGAAGAAGGCAAAAGCAGTCCCTACCCTCAAGGTGTTCACAATATGAGGGGAAAGAACTTGCAAGCAACTATGCACAAACAATATATGTACAGAACAAACTGATAATCTTGGAGGGAAGGTACTAGAGATACAGGGGATCATGAAAGGCTTCTTACAGAAGGCTGAATTTTAGCTGAGACTTGGAGAAATTGAGGGAAGTGGGAAGGCAGAGATGAGAAGGTAGAGCATCCCAGGCAAGGGGGACAATAAAAATGCACAGAGATGGTAGATGGGGGCCATTGTTACTGGATCATAGATTCATGTGGAAGGCAGTAAAGTATAAGACGACTGGAAAGGTAGTCTATGAAGAGCTTTGAAAGCCAAGTAGAGGATTTTATATTTGAACTTGGAGGTTATTGGGAGCCACTGGCATTAACTGACCGTGTGTGCATGTGCACACATGTGTGCATGAGCAACATGTTCAGTTCTAAGCATTCACTTGGTCACCTGAGTGAAGGATAGATTGGAATGGGAAGAGATTTGAGGCAGGAAGACCAACTAGAAGGCTATTGTAAGTCCAGCATCAGGGTAGTGGCAGTGTCAGAGGAGAGAGAAGGTTGTGTATATATATATATATATATGTATATATATATATATGTATATATATATATACATATATATATATATACATATATATATATATATATACATATATATATATATATATATACACACACACACATATTTAAGAGGTGTTGCAAAGATAAAAACTGACAGGACTCGGTAGCATATGTACTATCACCTCACACCTGGACTTACAATAGTCTTCTAGTTGGTCTTCCTGCCTCAAATCTCCTGTCCTACATCACCAAGTGCCTCCTAAACATCTCAAACTGGCTATCTTGCAAGTATCTCAGACTCAATATATGCAAGACAGAACTTGTTCTCTTTCTCCCCAAACTCTGCCAAACTTCCCTATTCCTGTTGAGAGCACATCTATTTTTCCAGTTACCCATATTCACATACAGATATAGGTTCACCCAGATGCACAACCTCAGCATTATCCTTGATTCCTCACTCTTACCCCATGTATCCAATTAGTTACCAGATAGTATTCTTTCTCCCTCCATGGCATCTCTCCAGTACATCCCCTTCTCTCCATTCCCATAGGTGCATTCATCACTCTTTCTCCAGACTATTGTAATAGCCTTCTCATTGATCTCTCCATCCTGAGTCTCTCTCCATTCCAATACAGCCTCCATTTAGTTGCCCAAGTGATCTTCCTAAAGCACAGGTCCCTTTCCAATAAACTCCAGCAATTGCCCATTACCTACTGGATCAAACATAAACTTCTCTGTTTGGCATTTTAAACCCTTCACAACCTGGCCCCAACCTATCTTTCCAGCCTTTATTACATATTACATCCCACTCAAGTCTGGTCCAATTGGCCTTTTTACTGTTCCTCATAGATGGCACTCCATTTTCTGCCTCCATTCTTTTGCACTGGTTGCCTCTCCCCTTGCCTGGAATGCGCCCTCTTCCTTACCTCCTGTACTTTACCTTCCCTACTTATTGATCTCCTTTGGTACCATCTTCCACAGGAGGCCTTGTCTGATCCCTTAGCTGCTGGTGTCATCCCCCAACTTCAAAATTACCTTTTATCTAGACTTACATGTGTTTCCTCTGAAAGAACATATTCCCCTTGAAGGAAAGATGTTTCCCTTTGCTCTTTTAATCCTCAGCATCTAACATGGTGCTTTGTACACGGTAGATGCTTAATAGATGATTACTAAGTGTTTGATTAGGAAGATTAATTTGGCAGGAACAGGCAAAGGTAAATTTCAGGGGGAAGAACTGAAAATAAGGAAACCATTTAGGATGTTACTGCAGCAGTTCAAGGAGGAAAAAATATGTCTGATTTGTAGTAGTGGAAGTGGACATGGAAAAGAGGAAGAATGTAAGAGTCATCAGATGGGAAGACAGAGAGAAGGAAGAGAAAGAGGCTGAAACAGGTCACTGAGGGCAAGGCAATGGCCAAGTGAACCACAACATACATGTATTAAGCACCTACTTTTGTGTGCAGGGCACATCAACAAGGCTGGGGCCTTCATCTTCTTTCCATGCTCCTATCTCCCCAGACCATTTCCTTTTCTCCTGCTTCTCTCATTTTTCCAGTTCTGCCTGGCTCTCTGACAGATAGACTTCCTCACAGTTTCACAACAGCTCATTTGAGAAATCAAATAATATTTTGAAATAGTAACAAAGCCGGTTATGATATTTGGTACAAAGCTAAAGTGTGTGTTTGGCCACATTTTCCCAACACGTTATAAGGTGTGTGGGTGGCACATCTCCTCTCTGCCAGTTTTCAGGCACCAATTTACTTTCTACGTGGGGTATGGAGGGGGTGGGAAACAAGGCAGGCAGGCACTGAAAGAGCATCTTCAGCACCGTCTGTATTCAATATGCACTCATCCTTAACTACTCCCACCTAAGCCACCCCTTCCTAATAACGATAGCTCCCTTTATAAGCTCTAAGATGCTGTGTACTCTTGTGAGGAAAATACTTTATAGCCCTGTGAGGTAGTGAAAGTATTATCACTCCTTTTCTACAGATAAAGTAAATTAAAGGTTTAACAAGTTTAACTGACTTGCTTCAAGTCACAGGCCCAATAACCGTCAAAGTCAGGCCTCAAGCCCAGGCCTTCTGAGTATAATATTCTTTTCTCTACGTCACGCTGCTTTTCTAAGACCTAAATAAATCTGCAAATATAGGGATTCCTTCCAATGCTGGGACTCACTTCCTGTGCAGAGTGTCCTTTCTCAACATCTTTCTCTGTCTCTCCCTCCCTCCCTCTTTCTCTCTCTCCCTCTCCGTCTCTCTCTCCCTCCGTCCACTTTCTCTCTGTCTCTCTCTATCCCTCCTTCCCTCCTTTCCCCTCTCTGTCTCCCTCTCTTCCTCTGTCTCCTCTCCCCTCTCTTCCTTCCCCTGTCTCTCTTCCTCTCTGTCTCTTCTCTCTCTCTCTCTCTCTCTCTCTCTCTCTCTCTCTCTCTCTCTCTCTCTCTCTCTCTCTCTCTCTCTCTCCCCCTTCCTCTCCCTCTCCCTTTTTCTTTCTCCTCTTCACTCCCCCTCTCCTTCCCCATCTTGCACAGGCTGGAAGTAGAGTGGCCACTCCCAAGCCCTACCTCACTGATGATTCTCACTGAAGCTTTAACCTGCTACTTCTGGTCTGGGTCAGTCCCTTTGTGGGCCAACATGATGGCTCCCCACTCTTTTTTCTTCTTTTTTTAAAATTAATTTATTTTGATTTATCAACAATCACTTCCATAAGCTTTTGAGTTTTAAATTTTTCTCCTCTCCCTCCCCACCTCCCTCCTCAAGATGGCATCCAATCTGATACATGCTATACATATACATTCCTACTAAACACACACACACACACACACACACACACACACACACACACACACACATATTTTTAGGCAATTGGGGTTAAGTGACTTGCTCAGGGTCACACAGCTAGTAAGTGTCAAGTGTTTGATCTGAGGCCGGATTTGAACTCAGGTCCTCCTGACTTCAGGGCCAGTGCTCTAACCACTGAGCCACCTAGCTGCCCCTCCTATTTTTTTTTCTTTTTGGTTAGGCAATGGGGTTAAGTGACTTGCCCAAGGTCACACAGCTGGAAAGTGTTATATGTCTGAGGCCGCATTTAAACTCAGGTCCTCCTGAATCCAGGGCCAGTGCTCTATCCACTGTGCCACCTTGCTGCCCTAACATATTTTAATATTAGTCATGTTGTAAGAATTAGAACCAATAGGAGGAACCATCAGAAAGAGGAAACAAAATGCAACAGAAGAAAATAAAATAGCAAATAGTATGCTTCAATCTGCATTCAAACTCCATAGTTCTTTCTTTGGATGTGGATAGCATTTTCTATCATAAGACCTTTGGAGATGTCTTAGATCCTTGCATTGCTGAGAAGGGCTAAGTCTATCAACTTCAGTCATTGTACAACATGGCTGTTACTGTGTACAACCTTCTCCTGGTTCTGCTCACTTGACTCAACATCAGTCCATACAAGTCTTTCCAGGTTTTTCTGAAGTCAGCCTGTTCATCATTTCTTATAGCACAATAGTATTCCATTACATTCATATACCACAACTTGTTCAGCCATTCCCCAATTGATGGGCATCCCCTCAATTTCCAATTTTTTTGCCACCACAAAAAGAGCTATTTTAAATATTTTTGTACATGTGGGTCCTTTACTCATTTCTATGATCTCTTTGGGGTATAGCCCTATAGAAGTGCTATTGCTGGGTATGGCTGCCCACTCTTGAGGGCTCTCCGTATTAGCGCCAGACCAAGTGCAAAGGCCCAATCAGCTTTAGTTCTTCCGCAGCTCAGAATTTATGAGCTCAAGAGACCCATCACGTTCAGTCTTCCCAGTAGCAGGAATTACTGGAGTGGGCCCCTAATCCACATTGGTATTGACTAGCCCTTAGCAGGGGCATCTATCACTACTACTACTTAAGAGCAACCCAATGGGTAACCATCCTCCCAACCAGTAGGCTACAAGCTTATTGGCACACTTCCTCTTAGTGACCATCCAGTAGATTCAGTTACTTCTTTAGCCGAGTCACGTATAGGGAACACATGTGGCCAAGGCAACTCACCACTTTGAAACTCCAGGGCCTTGATTTCTCTAAGAGTTCTTCAAATAAAAAAATGCACTAAGGAGTGAGGTTTGGGTGATAGATGAATTGCTCGTTTGCTCAGCTGTGCTGGCTCCTTGTAGAATAATATCTCACCTAGATCAGGGGCTGAGCTGACTTTGCATCTTATAAGGAGCAGTATCTCAGCTGGACGGGTCTGTCTGCTACTGCTAAGCTGGCTTCTCGTCAGCTACTGCTGTTGCTGGGTTGTACCAGACAGTTTTCTTGGCCACTAGGGATGGATGCTTCTAGACTGGGTCATTCAAGCTCTAGACTATTGCTGGACTGGATCAGGGAAGTATATTCTGCAGCTGAGCTACTACTGCTGCTCAGCCACTAGTCTCTTCATAAGGTTCAGTATCTCTCCAGGATGGGTCAATTCCATGGACTTCCTGGGCCCACTCTTCAACGGCATTCTTGCCTTTAGACATTGGCTTGGCTGGGTGGTACTGAATTCTCTTCCCCAGGAAGGCCAACCACTCTTAGCCTATCAGAGGCTTCTCCTCTTAGACTCCCATGGTTTGTCACCTTCAAGCAGGAAGTTAGAGGTCTAGCCTCTCCTGTTGAATAATTTTTCCTTGTTCAGGGGTGGCTTTCCTCAGTTTTAGATTCCACTTTTACTGATGATGATGATCAGCCAAGTTACACTTCCCAGGCTCCAGGGGTCACCTGCCATGAGCAGCTCAGGACAAAAGTATTTTGTGGTTTGTACACTAGGGCGAGTTCATTGGCTCACTGGCCTTTTTATATGAAATTGGACTGTTCAAACCTCAGAATCAGTCTAAGGCATGAAATACTTCCTTTGCATCTGAACACTTTCCTCTTTACCTATGAAGGCCTGCTTTTTTGCCCTTTCCAGTCTTTGGTGTTGTTGAAATATAAACAGGGTATGGCCCCACGCAATTCATTTGTAACATCCATACAACCATTTGATTTTTGCTAAAGATAACCCACTTCTGAAATTTCATTTTTTTGACTGTATGCTCAACCCTGCCTTGTAGATAGCTTGAGTCTCTTTATATCTTGGTAGATTTATTGGCTGAGAAGTAAATGATGGAAACTGCAAGTGACAAATCAGAAACTATTCTTAATATCACTCTTCCTGAGGACTGTACTTGAAGGAAATGACCATAACTGGCTTTAATATATAAAGGTTAAATAGCTGAAGAGTTGGAAATAATGTAAACTTAAGAGAAAACTGCAGCCATTGCATCTTATACACTTGCTCACTAAAAGCCAACTAAGCAAACATTTAATTATAAATCTCAGAATGAAGATGAGATTTTCAAATCATTTAATTAAAACCCTTTCCCCCTGGCCTCCCGGGATGTGTATCTTGGACTCTACTCAGTAAATGTTTGACTTTAGGTCAAATACTCACTCCACACTTGGAAGAATTCTGAGAGAAAGCCATAGGACAAGAATCTAATTCTGAAAGAGTACCTGCAATTTGTGGGGATGTCAAGTGGTTCAACATCAAAATCCCACTATTACGATGATTTTCCTTGTTCCAACCAAGAACAGGACAGTTCCATGGGCAGTTTCACTAGGATCACAGAAGGATGGAGCTGACCTCATTTGGTCTAAGCCCCTCATTTTATATGGGAGGAAACTGAAGCTCAGAGAGACTGTGACTTCCTCAAGGTCAAAGAGAAGAATTGAAACTTAAGCTGAAGTCTCCTGACTCCGGTCTTGGGCTGCATTTTCCAGGATTGTTGTCCTTCGTATATTACATAGATAAGCGCTTATGGAATGCAGAGCCCATCTAAAAACATCATGATGAGACTGATGATCCATAAAAGCTCACGTGGACATGGAATCCTAGGGCTTGGAAGAGTCTGTTGAGATTTCACCTAGATGTCCACCTTTGGGTAGAAACACATTTAATCTGCATGTAACCAGGAAGACTCTGAACAGAGTTTCTACAATCTCCATCTACTCCGGAATTTGAACCTGTCAGGAGATGCTTCCTTGTGTCTAACTTCATTCCTTTTTAATCGAAATTTAAAAGTACTTCTACCTATTCTGATCCTAGTGGAGAAGAACTGCTTAGTCATTGTTCTCTGGATAATCAGTCCCTGAAGGTCACAGAAGCTCCTCTAGGTATTTCCTTTCTAGGCTAATAACCTCCAACAGTAGTTCTGGGGTCCTAGAAGGGAGCCGCAAATAAGCTCTGGCACTGACGCATTCGGGCAAAGATATAAGATCTGTTTATTCATAGATGCTTCCGAATGATTCCTGTATCCTAGTGTTCTAGGAGATTTGGTCCTAAACTTTCCATTTGCCCAGGAGGCTTAATCCAGGAAGTGTTTCACTTGTCAACAAATTCTTCCATCATTCTACCACTGCTACCCTATTGATGGTAGCTTCTATTCCTCTGTCTCCCAGCTTGGCCCAAGAATGCTGAGATGTTGTACTGCTATCACCTCTGGGGTCACATGGTTTACTGACAGGGCCTTGGGACTTCACAGGCTTCCTTTCTGGGAACTTGAGTCTAAGTGAATCTAATTGGCTTTTCCATTTGTCTCATCTCTGATTCTCTCAGTCTCTGCCTGTAGACCTCCTTTTACAAGCCAAGGCTTGGGGTATGGTGCAGGTTTGTAAACTGGTAATCAATCACTGGCCCACATTAAAGGACTAATGAGTACTTATGACAAGGCAAATTCAATCTTTATCGAGGCCTTTCACAGGAAGGTTTGCCATGCCATGCCATTCCATGTCATGCCTTGCATATTTTACCCTAACCAGTTGTATACTATACCAGCCTCAAAGTTCTGGCTCTGTTTTAGGCAGATACTGAAAGTTTGTATACTAATAATTCTGAGTGAAGTGGTAATAGCAACAGTGCATATTTATATGATGATTTATGGTTTACCAAGTACTTTCTTCACAACAACCCTGTGAAGAGAGCTGTGCAAACACATGTATGCATGTATATGATACTGTTTGTTGGTCCACAACTGTGATTCCATGTGTGGGGAACTCCCATTATGAAAACTCCCTCTAAATCTGTAGCTTGGTACCTTTCCTATAACTTAGAACCTTAGAGAGTTCTCTAGGAGTGATGAGAAGTTAGGTAGAGTAAATTGCCCAGGGTCACATAGCAAGTATGTGTCAAAATCAGGACTTGAACTCAGGATTTCTTGACACCAAGGTGAGCCTTCTGTATACTACAGCATACTACCTCTCAAATATTATTGTCTTTATTTTTCAGATAAGAAAGTTGAGGCTTATGTTGTAGAAATGATTTGCCTAAGGTAAGTATCAAAGCTAAGGCTTAAACTGAGATCCTATCCCAAGGCTTGAAATTCACATCCAATATATTTTTCATTTTAACATGCTGCCTAGTAGTGCCAACTGGTTCTTGGACCCAAGTGTGGTTCACAAACCATATCAATTACTCATACAATTCATCTGTATCCAATAGCATCATTCCTGGCAAATGGTGCCCATTCAAACAATGTTTGCTGATTGATTCCCTAATTTGCCTCAAGCCACATCTAGTAATCCCAGGATGGTCATATTGCTGGAGAGATTTAGTTACAGTACCAATGTGATCCATGGCATATCTGACAGCTGCCATGGCTAAATGAAGCTGGAAATGGATTTTGCATAAAAGCAAGCTCTTCCAAGGCAATTAAATTAGCATTATGACACTGCCATCATCAGAACTGAAGTTTCAGTGACCTCAGCTGTAATCTCAGCTTTGGCTTTGAACGGTTCCCTTCTCATTTACTGTAATTCTATATCACAGAGTTTAACCAAATCTCCCACTTCTTAATTAAGCAAAGGGAGAACCTTATTCAATTTGATCTTTGGAATTGCTGAGCTCATTTGCAGATGCTCTGGTTTTGGCAAAGCCTTTGGCCATGGGCTTTTTACCTCAGTGTCTGTGTTAAGGGAAATAAAATCTTTGAGCAACAGGATCACTTGCTAAATTGAAACACAGTACTAGAGTATGGGTTCTTAACTTTTGATTCAAAATCTTTGTTTTAAAACTATTTTTATAACTACATTTCAACATAATTGTTTTCCTTTGTAATCCTATGTATTTTATTTCACGCATTTAAAAACATAATTCTGAGAAGGCGTCCACAGACTTCACCAGACTGCCAAAGTGGTCTAAGACACACAAAAAGATTAATAACCTCTGCTTTAAAGTGACTTTCCCTTAAGGATTTCAAAGTATTGTGAGAAGATTTTTTTTTCCCTTTCCTCATTGACCCTAAAGCCATGTCTATCTGAAGGAGATCAGTCACAAATAAGTTAAGAACTTAGGTTCCTGGACTCCCAGACAGAAGTTCTGACCAGACAGACACCTCTCACCATGTAGAACACTTCATGAATATTTTTGGAGTTCTCTGTACCTTTTCATGAGTTTTTCAAGGATCTCTTTTTTGTTTTTCAAACCAAGGGCAAAACTTTATTTAAGCAACAGAGCTTGATATGGTGAAGAAGAGGGGTTGGCATATGGAAGGGGGAGAATGAACAATGATATGATATAATATGATATGGGAGGGGAAGAATGAACAATGAAAGGTCATTGCCTTAGGCCTCAGCCTAAAGAGAGCCATGAGAATGGCTGAGCAGGAACCTGAGATCCTCACCATCTGTTCGAGAAAAGCCTCAGGCACAGGCCCCGAGAAAGCAGGATGGCCAATCTGGGCTGGGTGATTGCTGTTAAACCCTGTATCTGACGCACTGAAACTAGAGAGATTTGCAGGTTCAGGACCTGAAGGAGAGGAGAAAGTTCAGGGGCAGCAAACATGTCCTGGTCATCAAATCCTGGAATATTAGAATTAGAGGGAGCCATTCTACAGACTGGGGAGGTGTGTGTGTGGGGGGGGTAGTTTTAGGCCCAATAAAAGGAAATAATTCTTAGACCTCATTTAGCCCAAGAGGCTTTATAAGACGAAAAATTAATAGCTTCAAGGAGGATTCAGAAAAAGTTCACTGAGTGGATGAAGTGCTAGACTTGGAGTCAGGAACATCTGGGTTTGAATCCTACCTTAGTGTGTGAACTGGACAAATCACCAAATCTCTCTGAACATACCACACGGTGCTGTTATAACGATCAAATATTTTTAAAAATCAACTAATTTATTTATTTTTAGTTTTCAACATTCACGTCCATAAGCTTTTGAGTTTTAAATTTTCTCTCTCTCCCTCTCCTACCTACCTCCCCAAGATGGCGTGCAATCTGATATAGGCTATACATATACATTCCTATTAAACACATTTTCACATTAGCCATGTTGTAAAGAAGAATCAGAACCAATGGGAAGAACCACGAGAAAGAAGAAACAAAACAAGACCAAAAAAAAGAGAGCAAATAGCATGCTTCCATCAGCATTCAGACTCCATAGTTCTTTCTCTGGATGTGGATGGCATTTTCCATCATCAGTCTTTCGGAGTTGTCTTAGATCTTTGCACTGCTGAGAAGAGCTAAGTCTATCAAAGTGAGGATCAAATATTTTATACACACATATACATACAGACACAAATGTACATATACATAAAGTATGTGTGTGTACACACAAACACACGGCATCCCAAAAATCTTAGTGCAGTTTTAAGCTAGTAAAGATAGGCATGGGGGGGCAGCTAGGAGGCACAGTGGATAGAGCTCCAGCCTTGGAGTCAGGAGGACCTGAGTTCAAATCCAACCTGAGACACATAACACTTACTAGCTGTGTGACTCTGGGCAAGTCACTTAACCTCACTGCCTAACCCCCCCCCCAAAAAAAAAAGATAGGCATGCTTTGATTAATGCTTAAAATTGCACTAAGACTTTTGGGGCCATCTTTTACACACACACATATACACACATACATACATCATATACATACATACACATACACAGCACCTAACACTATGCAAATGTGTTATTGTTATTATAATAAGAGATATTGTTATTATAATTAAGAGATATTTGAGGTATATTCTTAATCTTATGCAGTTGATACTAGGGAAGGCAAATACTGTTTTCTCCCTGCAAATCATTCTGGATGCTATTGGCAGAGACAGACTACTAGACTGTGCAGAGTCATGGCCTGTATGTGGCACTGGTGTGCCCTATACGATATTTCATAGGTTCTCATGAAAGGGATAAAAGAACAAAAAAGAGAATAGAGGGAGAAGGAAAGAAGGGGGCAGAAGACTGAGAAGAACGAATAGCAAGAAGAAAGATGATGACAAGGTGGCCAGGAGAAGGAAGAAGTGCTTTAGAATTTTTTCTAGATGGTTTTTCACTGCTTCTCTACAATCCTGCAAACAATCTTTTCATAGGGTCATGGATTGTTAGAATGGGCTCTAGATAGCTGGGCCTAAGCCAGGTCCCTTGTCTGCAGTCTGCTCCTTCAACCACACTGAGCAGCCTCAAGACAGTGGCAGAAGGTTGCTTCCCCAAACCTACAAGCCTTGTGAAGCATTCATGTATATGTAGTAAAATTCGGGGCCAACAACTTAACTGATACCATTCTTCAAGGGGCTTATGATGAAAACAGGTGGGGCAGTAACAAGACTTGTGGCACCCAGACCCTGTAACATGACTCCCTGGCGGCTTATCCCAATGTCATGAGTGACGAGTCCCCATTTGCACTAAATTTACCTGTCAGTGCCACCTAGCATAAAACAGAGGATGTCAGAGAGCAGCAAAGACATTGTTCAAAAAGAAGGAAAATACTAAAATAGTAAATTACACGGGATAAAATCGGGCAGCAAGCACTGTCATCACCCACGTCCCAAAGCTCCCAGTCCTTCAGAGGTTACAAGGCCATTCCTCTGTATCTTCAATACAGCAGGAGAAGAATACAGGCTGTTTCATTCACGTTCTGGTCTGAAAGGAATCAGTGATCCCAAGTTGCTCTGCTGGTACCCCTTCCCCCTCTCTTACCTCCCCCCCATGTTGGCTTCCATGCACAGCACTGCAAGCTAGAGGAGAGTACAAATACTAAAACCTCAGTGCTTTGTAGGCACAGTTGCTTAGCATGGAAAAGGTAAACCATTATAGAGAGCCTTGCTGTTTCATATTGGGAATGAGGGAGGAAAAGCTTCCAGCTATCACATCTGCCTAGTAGCACTAGTATCTAGTCTAGACACAGCTCAAGGGAAAGCCTCCTCCCATTTTTTTTTCTTGGGTTCTGATGCCAAAATCTCTAGCCCATGCTCTGTTCCACAGCAAGGTCTTCACCACAGTTTCTCTTTCTCTTTCTTTCTTTCTTTCTTTCTTTCTTTCTTTCTTTCTTTCTTTCTTTCTTTCTTTCTTTCTTTCTCTTTCTTTCTTTCTTTTTCTATTTTTCTTTCTCTTTCTCTCTTTTTCTTTCTTCCTTTTCTTTTTTTCTTCCTTTCTTTCCTTCCTTCTTTCTTTTTTTAACATTCACTTTTAATTTTAATTTTGAATTCAAAATTTCCCCTCTCGCTCCAGCCCTTCAGCCATCCATTAAGAAAACAAGCAATATGATACCCCTTATATATGTAGTCATGCAAAACATATTTCCATATTAACTATGTTGCAAAAAAGCAAGAAAAATAATGAAGGCTTCACCATAATTTCTTTACAAAGCCATACTGATAGTATGGCTATACATTTAGAGTCTGTGTTGATGTAATATTCTTACTTGCTGAGCTGAAACACAGACTGTAGAGGAAACAAACCTGCATTCATTCAGACAAATAAATCAGCAGCTGGTGCAGCATATGAGACAGATAAGAAATAATACAGAAATAATTTCCAATGTTCCAAGTGCCCCAGAGGAGACTGAATATCATCCTACTCCTTTTTAGGAAGATCCAAAATGACATCTAATTCTGGATCTGGATTTAGGTCTATAATCTTGACTTTGCTACTTACCAACTACGTGACCTTGTAAATAAATGACTCTCCTTCTTTGGGTCACAATATTCATCTATAAAATGGACTGGATTCCATGATCTCTGATGGGGACTCCCAGTTCTCAAACCAATGATCCCACATCACCTTATTTCAAGCACTGTATAAAACACAGGGCGATGTCCTGAAAGGTTGGGCAGCAGGTTCATACTCAGAAGCTGAAGGGGAACTTTGGACTTATAACTGTTTCACTGCAGAAGGCCTTAGGAGAAGGAGAAACTTCATACGGTCTTCCAAGAAAAGGAGGAAAGGTACCTGGTCATTGGTATCACACAGTGCTTAACCATATGCTGCCTTTAAATATATGTATACACAGGTATCGTCATTAAATATACATGTATATTAACATTTATAAACATACCATATTTATGTGTATAGATCTACATGTATACACATACATATGTATATGTTATGGAATATACTTGTTATTTCATTGATATAAGGTATATACTAAGTGAGAAAACTCCCTCTATAGATGCAGGCCAACTCACAGTCTTAGAGATTTACCTGGGACACTAAGAGGCTAAATGACTTGCTGTGGGTCACTTAGTTAGAATGTGTCAGACGCAAGACTTGAAGTAACACTGAAGACATCATCCTGATACTGAGGACAGCATATACTATCCTGCATTGTTCTCTATTTATTTTCTCTGAGTTTGGCTTGTCAGCACAGCTAGATTACAGACTTCTTGGGAGCAGGGAACATGTCTTCTTCTTTTGTATCACTACAGTGCCTAATACAGAGTGAGACATACATTAAAAGATCAGTAAATACTTCTAGATTAATTAATTTGTAGAGTAACTTTTGTATGGTACAGCACCCAAAGCTGTCAGAGCTGCAAAGGACCTGATAAATTATCCAGTCCAATCCTTTTATTTTACAGATGAGGAAACTGAGATTTAGAAAGGTATAGTGCCCTGACCAGTTTCACGCCCCTAGTTAGTGGCTCCTGAGTAAGTAAGGATTGGAACTCAGGACTCCCAACTGCCAGTAAGATGTGATTTTTGCCACCCCATGCTGCTTTCTTCTAAGTCTAAAACTCTTAATTCTCCAAGTTTGAGTGTTTCTCATTCTGTCCAATGGACATATTTCATTGTTAGAATCTCCCTCTCTAATTTAGTATATGCATTTGGCTGTGTGTGTGTGTGTGTGTGTGTGTGTGACAATTGGGGTTAAGTGACTTGCCCAGAGTCACACAACTAGTGAATGTTACGTGTCTAAAGCTGGATTTGAATTCAGGTCCTTCTGACTCCAGGGCCGGTGCTCTATCCACTGCATCACCTAGCTGCTCTCTATTTGGCTTTTTTAAAAGGGCATTTTCTAATGGTCTGGATGAAGGAAACTCCGAAAATTAATCAAGCTGCACCATTCTTTGAAATACCTCTTGGCCAGACAACTCCAAAGGACTTATGGTGGAAAATGCTATCCACATCCAGAGAAAGAACGGATGTAGTTTGAATGCAGATTGAAGCATACTATTGTCACTTTATTTTTCATGTTCTTTTTCCTTTTGGTCTGTTTCTTCTTTACATATAACCTATGTAAAACTGCTTACTGTTTTAGGGAGGGAGGAGAGGAGAGAGGGAGGGAGAAAATTTGGGATTCAAAATAAAAAAAATGTTAAAAATGATCTCTACATGTAATTGGAAAAAATAAAACCCTATTTATAAAACAGGGACATGCCTCTTGGCCTCTCCCAAAGGAAACAAACAATATTCTTCAATTTTCTACACAGACCTTTATCAGGGTGATAAACTATGGATTTTCTGACGGGAACCTGCAGCTCAAGCCACCTGAAAGACTGATTCACCATCTTTGTGTAGCTGTGGGTTTTTTCCCTATACTTAATGGTAGAGTCTCCTCTGACATGCAGGATTTACTGCATTGCATTATTTATCCTGGTAGGGCATTCCAGCATGCTGTTAGCATGAAGGATGCCATACAAAATTTTCTCAGATCTTCCCAGCAGGACTCTGTCTCTGAGTTTTCCCTCCCCTCTTTATCCCAATACTAATTAGGAGGCTCAAACACACTAGGAAAGCAAGATAAAAAAGTTAAAATCCAATGCAGATCTGGGTGCTAAGTTTGCTTTTTCTTGAGATTTTCCAAAGACAACATCCTCAGCTGTCAATCCACAATTGCCAAATCATGCACCAGGGGAAAAAATGGCTAGTTCCCTGTCAATCACTCATAACACTTTGGGGAAAAAGGCCAGGGGAATAGAATGCTGTCAGAGGAAAATGTCTTTGGCTCTAAAATTAAACATCATGGCTTCATCTGAAAATTTATCTAACAGAAGAGGTTCAGTATGCACAAGTTCTTTGCCCTTGGCCATCCAATCTAAGTGGAGTTAAGAGGATATGCTACACTTTTTCATGATGCCTTCTGGGGCTAGGGGTAAAAGCCTGCTACTGGGATCAGTACCAACTCCCCTTCCCCTTCCCATTTCCTCACTTTAACCTTATGCACAGTCCAGGTCTTCCTGACTGAGCACTACAGCAAGGGTCCCCTACCCTTTTCGATTCCTGTATTCCTTGACTTTCAGTAAACCTTCCTATATCCCCTATTCAATATTACAAGAAATAAAGTCTACAGTTTACTTTTCACAAGCTTATAAGAAAAGGCTTCCCATACCCCTCATTCAATAGGAAAGGAAATGAATTGTGGAGTTTAACCATGTCTATGTACATAAGAAATAAAATAAAGTGATTAAATAATTTCAGAAGGATACTAGTTTTTTTAACCTCACATTTCCCATAACCTTTGACAAGTTTCTTTTAACCCAGAGACACCCCAGGTTGTGCACCCCTGAACCAGGGGGTTCCTCAATCCAGGATAAGTCAATCTTTCTTCCCCTCCATCCCTTAGCACCTTTAGCTTCCTGTAAGGCTAAGCTCAAGAGCCTCCTCCTACCAGAGACCTTTCCTAATTCACCCAGTGGTAACTGCTCCCCCACCCCAACCATTTTGTATATATTTCAGCTTTGTAAATACCATTCCTTTACTTATTCAGCACCATACCAATCAAACTACCAAAAATTATTTAATAGAGCTAAAAAAAACCCCACAAAATTCATCTGGAAGAACAAAAAGTCCAGAATATCAAGGCAACTAATGAAAAGAAATGAATGCAAGGGAAGGTGGCCCAGATGTACCAGATCTTAAATTTTATTATAAAGCAGCAATCATCAAAACTACTTGGTACTGGCTGAGAAATAGAGTGGTGGATCAGTGGAATAGGTTAGATATGCAAGACACAACAGTCAATAACTATACTAATCTGATATTTGATAAATCCAAAGATTCTAGCTTCTGGGATAACAAATCACTATTTAACAAAAACTACTAGGAAAACTGGAAAAAATGTATGGCAGAAACTGGGCACAGACCAACATCTTACACCCTATGCCAAGATAAAGTCAAAATGGGTACATGATTTAGATACAAAGACTGATACTATAAGCAAACTAGGAGAGCAAGGAATAGTTTACCTATCAGATTTATAGAGAACAGATGAACTTATGACTGAACAGGAGATAGAGAACATCATGAAATACAAAATGAATAATTTTGATTACATTAAACTGAAAAGTTTTTGCACAAATGAAACCAATTCATCTAAGATTAGGAGGGAAGCAGAAAATTGGGAAAGAAGTTTTACCACCAGTGTCTCTAATAAAGGCCTCATTTCTAAAATATATAGAGACCTGAGTCAAATTTATAAGAATACAAGTTATTCCCCAACTGCTAAATGGTCAAAGTATATGAACAGGCAGTTTTCACAGGAAGAAAATAAAGCTATCTATAGTCACATGAAAAAATGTTCTAAATCACTACCAATTAGAGAAATGCAAATCAAAATGACTCTGAGATACCATAATCCACCTATCAGATTGGCTAACATGACAAAACAGGACAATGATAAGTGTTGGAGAAGATGCGGGAAAATTGGAACACTAATGCATTGTTGGTGGAGTTGTGAAATGATTCAACTATTCTGGAGAGCAATTTGGAATTGTGTCCAAAGGGCTATAAAATTGTGCATACTTTTTGACCCAGCAATACTACTTCTAGGGCTGTATTCCAAAGAGATAATAAAAATGGAAAAATGGCTCACATGTACAAAAATAATTATGCCAGCTCTTTATGTGGTGACAAAGAATTGGAAATCGAGGGGCTACCCATCAATTGGGGAATGGCTGAATAAGTTGTGGAATATGAATGTAATGGAATACTACTGTGCTATAAGAAATGATGAGCAGCCAGACTTCAAAAAAACCTGGAAAGACTTGTATGGACTGATGAAGAGTGAAATGAGCAGAACCAGGAGAACATTGTACACAGTAACAGCCACACCGTATGATGACTGACTTTGACAGACTTGGCTCTTCTCAGCAGTGCAAGGATCTAAGACAACTCCAAAAGACTCACAATGGAAATTGCTATCTACAACCAGAGAAAAAACTATGGAGTCTGAATGCAGATAGAAGCACACTATTTGCTTTCCTTTTCCTTTGTTATTTTGTTTTATCACTTCATTCTCATGGTCCCTTCTTTTCTCTTATGGCCAACTCTCTGGGTTAGGCCCTCATTGTATATTGCCTGGATGACTGCAATAGAATCCTTATTGCACTCCCTGCTTCTCTCTCCCAACTCTTAATGCATTTTCTACAAATCTGACCCCCAAACTTCCTAAAGCATGTCAGACCATATTACTTCCCTGCTCAGGAACTTTAAGTAACTCCCTAATTCTTTTAGGATAAAATAGAAACTCCTCAGCTTGCTATTAAAAAACTCTGCATAAAATAGGTGCATGATCTAAACACAAAGGGAGATACCACAAGCAAATTAGGGAAGCATGGAATAGTTTACCTGTCAAATCTAAGGATAAGGGAAGAATTTATAATGAAACAAGAGATAGAGAGCATTACAAAATATAAAATGAATAATTTTGATTACATTAAATTTAAAAGGTTTTGCACAAACAAAACCAATGCAGCCAAGATTAGAAGGAAAGCCAAAAACTGGGGGGGAAGTTTGCAAAAAAAGTTTCTCTGACAAAGGCCTCATTTCCCAAATATATGGAGAACTGAGTCAAATTTATGAGAATGAATCATTCTGCAATTGATAAATGGTCAAAGGATATGAACATGCAGTTTTCAGAAGAAGAAATCAAAGCTGTCTCTAGTCACATAAAAATGCTCTAAATCAGGACTGGTTAGAGATGCAAATTAAAACAACTCTGAGGTACCACCTTATACCTGGCTAATTGGCTCAATTTGCTAATTAGCTAGATTGGCTAATGTGGCAAAAAAAAGGAAAATGACAAATGTTGGAGGTAATGTGGGTAAACTGGAACACTAATGCACTGTTGGTGGAGTTGTGAACTGATACAACCATTCTGGAGAGTCATATGGAACTATGCCCAAAGAGCCAAAAATGTCCATACCCTTTGACCCAGCAATACTACTACTAGCTTTGTATCCCAAAGAGATTTTTTTAAAAGGAAAAAGACCAAGATCTACACAAAAATATTTATAGCAGCTCTTTTTGAGATGGCAAAGAATTGGAAATTGAGGAAATGTTCATCAACTAGAGAATGGCTGAACAAGTTGTGGTATAAGATTGTGATGACATACTATTGTGCTATAAAAGATGACAAGCAGAATGCTTTCAGAAAAACCTTGAAAGATTTACATGATCTGATTCAAAGTGAAGTGAGAAGAACCAGAACATTGTACACAGTGACATCAACGTTGTGTGATGATCAACTGTGAATGACTTAGCTATTCTCAGCAATATAAATATTCATGACAATTCCAAAGGACTTATGATGAAAAATGCTATCCACCTCCGGAGAAAGAACTGATAGAGTCTGAATGCATATTGAAGCATACTCTTTTTTACTTAACTTTTTCATGTTTGTTTGGTCTGTGTTTACTTTCACCACATGACTAATATGGAAATTTATTTCTCATGACTGCACTTGTATGAGCTATAGCAAATTGTTTGCCTGCTCAGTGAGGGGAGAGAGGAAGAAGGTAAGGAGGAAGAGAATTTGGAACTCAAAATTTTAAGAAACAAATGTTGAAAATAGTTTTTACATGTAATTGAAAAATATTTAAAAAATAAATAAAACTCTGGACTTCATCCTTCCTCTCCGAATTTCACAGAACTTCAGAGTTGGAAATGACACATTGGCTACCTAGTCTAATCTACATGTAAAAACAAAAAAAGAATTTCCTGTGTGACAGACCTAAGAAATAATTATCCAGTCTTTAGGTAAAGGCTTCCAGTGAGGGGAACCCATCACCTCCCAAAGCGGCCTGCTGCCTTAATTGAAAGGAAAACTGTCTTTCACACAAGCCAAAATAAGTCGCTGCAACTTCAACCTAGTGCGCATAGTTCTGCCATCTTGTAACCTTCAAATACAAGAGGACAGCCACCATGTCTATCCTCCCCTCACCAAGTTCTCTCTTCTCCAGGTGAAACATCCCAAGTCTGACAACTGCTCTCTCCAGCTTTAAAAATGTCTTTCCTTATATTTTATAACCAGAATTAATTGCTCCTTGCTTATTTCGCATGCCTCCCCTCCACACATTCTGTCTTCAACCAAATTGGTCTCTTTCCTGTACCCAAACTCAGCAGTGCATCACCTGCCTCTTTATCTTTGTTCCATGCTGTGTTTCTCACCCCTCTGTGTAGGTGGGACACTCCTTTCCCGAGTCTCCCAGTTGGGAGTGCCCTCTCCCTCCTCAATGTAGATATTTCTCTATTTATATAGTGCATCTCCCCAACAGAATGCAAGCTTCTTGAGGGTTTTTTCCCTAAGCTTTTCTTTGTGTTCCTAGTGCCTTGCACAGCATCTTGTAAGTGCTTAATAAATACTTACTGGATTGAACTCAACTTCCCTAGGTCAGAAGGCCATTGACAGTAGTGGTGAAGGAAAGTAGGAAAAGTCTTGAATGACAGCAGGGAAGAGATCAGAATTGTTGCTATCTATGCTCTCTTGAAGTATTTTATTTCAGTCTATGAAATGATACAGAAACTCTAATATATGGTTCTGATTTGCTGTTTTCATTCTCCACACAGGATCTCACAAAAATAGAAGAAAGCTTTTCATTTAAACAGCAAACACACACAAAATAACATGACTTCTTTTAGTGATTAATTATTCTTTTATTAAGCATTTTCTATCTTCACCTGATATAAGGATAAAGAATCTTAAGGAAGTTTCATTTTTTCCTATTTATGACACATTGGGAATTCTGGAGAACTGCATTGCAGAGTGAATTTTTGGCCAGGCACTCTAGATATCCTTCAAGCCTTTGGTCAATGACTCTTGTCCATCCTCTTCTCCAGCAATGCCTACCTAGGAGTGGAGACCAGACACAGCTGTTTAGCATGGCCAGCCAGTGTACTGGGCCAAATGTCACTGGGGGCATCCTGATAGGTTATCTTTTATCCAAATATTACTTAGAAGGAAGACAGAAAAATGCACAGTGGAAAAACAAAACTTTCCTGTAAATCAATTACATTAATTGCAAATGATTTTCTACCTCAACCAACTCTTAGCTGCTTGCTTTTTACTTTGTTTCCATGCATAAAATAAGACAGCCACTGTTTAGAAGAGATAATAGGTACTGGCACACAATTAGCCATTCTGCTTTTGTGTCTGAAGTCAGGAAATCATTTTTTCCCTCTAGCCAAAGCAATGACTCATTCTGTGCTCTCAGTATTATAGTAGGATGCCTGCTTTGCTGCAATACAGCAAACAGGTCATTCATTCTGCAACATTCCACACAGAAGAAACTGCTTTACCATATGGGAAATAACAAGGAAAAAATCAGTGCAAAAATATAATAACAGTATCACTACCTTAACATTAAGGAGTGATGGCTCAAATGTAACTGAAATCCTAACCTCACTCTTCTACTTTACCTTACCCTATAAGGATATAGGCACATATACAGACTTAGATGTATATGCATTGCACATGAGCTATACAAGTGCACATTAAATACAATGTCCCAAAAGTCTTAGTGCAGTTTTAGGTTTAATAACTTTAGAATTACAAATGCTACAAACTTACAAAAACATCATTTGAAAGCTTATTTTGTTTTCTTGTAGAATTAGTTTCTGAAGTCTGAGTAATAATTTCTTGTTTTGGGTGCCTTGTCAGGTATTTTGTGTGCTACAGTTTCTGGATAACACTTTCTTAGTTGATCAGTAGAGGAAGTCTTCTTGCTTGGATACCTTGATCACCTGATCTATTTCCATTAGACTTTTTTCTTGTGGAGTCACATCAAAACTGTCATGTAAGCATCAAAACTTCATTTTTTTTTGTGGGGAGGGAATGATCTTAAAACTAGGACTACAAATGTAATCCTTTCAGTCACTGAGGTAGCTGAAGAAAGTTTTTACAAAGTTAAAAAATCAAACAGAGTGATGTGTAACAGAAGATAGCAGTTATGTTGAATTATGAGAAGAAACATCAATATTTTACATATGTGATTAACCTTTCAAATATTGTTTTTTGTATGTTTGTAGCATTTGTACTTCTGAAGTTACTAAAGGCTAACAATGCACAAAGACTTTTGGGAATCTGTATTACATTTAAGATGTACACATGTATGTGTATATACACATATAGGTACACACACATACATACAGTAAATGTATATGTGTGTATTATGTATGCATGTGCATATGTAAGTATTTACACATATATAGGCATAGATACATACACACAGACATACAGAGAGAGAGAGAGAGAGAGAGAAAGGAAAAATGGCCAATGGTTAATTGCAGTGCCTTTATTTTTAATTTTTTTGCAACCAGAATAGTGGGTGGCCTCAACTCCATATATCATATAAGGGTCAACTGAAGGAACTAGGGAAGTTTCACCCGAGAAAGAGAAAGCTTTTCCCCCAACCCTCACACAACTATCTTCAAGAACTTGAAAGACTGTTTCATAGAAGAGGGATTAAACTTCTGTTTAGCCCAGACTATGAGCAATGGTTAGAAGTTGCAAAGAGGCCAATGTAGGCTTGATATGAGGAAAGACTTCCTAACAATTTGGGGTTGTCTTGGAAAGTAGTAGGTGCCCTTCCACTGGAGATTGGCAAGGAAAGGCTGGATGACCAAGTAGTCAGTGTGTTAGACTGGATATTCTTTTGGATATGGGCTGGACTCTGTCTGACAAATCCAATGACTAAAAAGCCACTTCAATCCCTTCCAAGTCTGAAATTCCGTGATTCTGTGACGTTATAATATCTGACATTTATATAGTGTTTTAGGGTTTGAAAGTACTTTACACACATGATCTTATTTGATCTTCTCCAAAGCCCCCTAAGTACTATCCCTATTTTGCAGATGGGTAAACAGAAGTTCCTAGAGGTAAAGGGACTCACCCATGGTCACACACCTACCTAATGTTAGGGATAAGATGGGGTCCAAACCCTCCCTATCACAGATGAAAGAAACTGAAACCCAGAAAAGGAAAGTAACTGGACCAAAGTTACATGCATTAGAACAGGGACTTGAACCAAAATTCTTTTTGTAAAAACAGTATTCTATTTCCCCCCAAATTACATATAAAAGCAATTTTTAACTTTTTTTAAAAAGTTTTGAGTTCCCAATTCTATCCCTCCTTCCTTCTCCTCCCACTTCTCTGAGACAGCAAGCAATCTGAGATGGGTTATACATGTGTAATCATGTAAAACACTTCCATATTAGTCAGTTTGTGAACCAAGATTCTCACAGCATATCAGAGCCAGAAAAAAGCTGGGAAAGAGATCTAGTTAACCCAAACCCTTTAGGTAAAACTGAAGCCCAGAGAAGGGGAGCTGTCCAAGATCATAAACAGATTTTAGAGTAGGAGCTAAAAAAGAAAGATTGCCTTGGAGACTTCTAGAATGTCAGCTCTTGAAAGGAACCTTAATTACCAACACAAACCAATCAACATGCATTTTATTAAGTGTTTACTAAGTACCAGGCATTGGTCTAGATGACAGGGATGCAAAGACAAGATTAGAACAGTCTCTGCCTTCAAGGAACTTCCATGATTCAGTCAGAAGAAGCCTCTCCTACACAGGCATTAGAAAGGGTTACAGTCTCCTTTAAAGGTAGAAGCTAGAATAACTGCAGTTGCAAACATATATTCTACGAGGTAGTTTCTCCCTATGGAATCAGGGAAGTATGTGAATTTAACTTTGTTCTATTCATAGCTGTGGCATCAAACTATGGAGAGGACAGAGAGAAATAAGGTGAGGAAAAATGTCTTTCCTGATAGAACTGTCAAGTACTATTTTATGAAGGAACATTCAAAAAGAAAATTTTATGAGGAGTGAATTTGGAAAAACATTACTAAGAATTAGGACTTGAGAAAAACTGAAGATATTGTCTTCCTGTCATGGCTGGAGATAAGCTTGAAAAGACAGGGGAAAAACGTGAAGAAATCTTTCTTTTTTTTTAATGAAATTATTGTAATCTTTATATTGTGAACATGATGAATAGGATTCCTCCCAAGAGACTTTATTTGTTATTCTGAGTGAAAGAAAGGGTGTGAAACTATGGTCTCAGAAGTGAAGAAAAGCCATCTATAGTTAGAGTCAGGGTTTGAAGTGACTCTGGTTAGCACGTTTTTCATAGCTAAAATTTTGCAAATAATTATAAATTTCTCTTTTATTATTGATTTCATTGTTACCAAATTGTATATTTAGTAAATGTTAGTATTTATTTAATCCTAGAAGATCAAGATGCTTAATATAGAGAGAGATATGAATAAGTACTATTAGGAAAGGCAATTTCTCCAATATATTCAATAATATTTTATGAACTAGTATCAGGGCTCTGAGTTTAGCTGATTGAGAAATATGTTGAAATTTACTAATTAATAAGGAAATATCCAAATATTGGTGTATGTTTGGGCACAACTACTTATGTTTCACTTAATAGTCCAATTTAGTCTACTAGGATGAAAGAAGTAATCAAGGAAGGAATGAACTTCAAATTACATTGGGAGAGGCAAATTGGCATTACATACCTAGATTTCGCTCTGGACCATTCTTTTATCTCTAAGAAGCCAGGGACAAAATCACTCCACTCATTAAGGGTGTGTCGTGGAGAATGGGTTTTATGTTTAATAAAGAGGTGAAATTCACCATAAAACCAGCATTTTTTTCTCAAATCCAGTTCAGCAAGCGCTGCACAGTTTATTTACCTAATTGTGTCAAACACGCCAAGACCACAAACTTCTCAAAGAGTTGGAACAGTCATTCATATGCCTTTTTAGCATCTTTAAAGGTTTTTAAGTGATCCAAGAGCTAACTTCACTTTTGTATGACCCTACATTCAAACAGGAAACAAAGGGAAATATCCTCAGATGTCCTAAAGAATCCTGAAGCTACATGCTAATTGACTCTGATAGTGGCTGATTTTGTTTTAATAGAGGTCAGATTACTCAGGCAATGTCCACTGCTTTTTCTAGTTTTAGCCACATTTTTCCCCTCAGGTACAAAGGCAGCCTAAATTTTCTCCGGGTTCAGTCTTGCTCCAATGCATTTAGAGAACTGATGATATCAGGCCATTGCTACTGCTTCAGAGAAGCTTGAAGGAGAAAGAAAAAAAAGGTGACTGATGAATATGATGAATATATATATGTATATATATATATATATATATATGTGTATACACACACACACACACACACAGAGAAACATAATTTTGTTTCTTTCAAGAAGTTTGTTGTTCTGGGTAACTGTAATCACTGACCTCATCCAGCTTAACAAGACTCTATATCAAGTCCTCTGGGGCTAATTTTCCCTTAAACAAGGTAACTCCATGTATACAAATAATTCCTCCCTCAAGGGAAAGAGATGGAAAGATTAATATGTTTCTTTGTGCACTTATTATACCCTCTATTCTGATCCCTCCTTTGCACTGTTTCTGTCCTTCAGTTATGACTCTGGAGCTCTCATCTCCCGACTTGTTTTCTCCTCTTTTGCTGCGAAAAGGAAGACAGGAATTATCAGAAGCCAGGAAAGCTTTAGTTGCATGTTGAAAACTGTCTTCTTTTCTGGGTAGAGCTACTGGATCAAGTTGAGAAATTGTAATGCACACTAGCAAAGTAAGAGTTTACATCCTGTGTAACTACAGATTGAAATCGATTTGACATGTTCATTAGCCACAAGGCAAGAACATTTTAAATAGAGGGACATTTTTCGCAACCCACTACTCTCCTACTCTTGTAGTATCAAAAGAAGAGCCACTAAGGTTGGGGAGGGATCTCTCCATAGTGCTGAAGTCCTAAGCAGTGCACTCATGGATCCTCTATACAGAAGTGGGCTTCTGCTCATTCACTTTATAGCAGTGTACTACTATACCTCGCCCACAAATGACTGACTGGTGACTTGAAAATTAATTTATCACTTGCTTCTTTGGACCCAACTGACTTGGGACCAATTCAGAGATGAACTGGTCCCAGATCTGGGAACCCACATCCTTGGAGCACAGAGACACAGCAAGCAAAGGAGCTAATAGGGAATCTAGGTATAGTAGTAAAACAGATCCCAGGGCATCAGAGGGGGCTTCCTGTGAAGGTAAAAGTGGGACCAGATGGTTTCTATGGCCCTTTCCATCTCTAAGAATGTGATTCTGCAGCTCAATGAAGAGGTGTCAGCTGCCTCGTGCAGCTTTGCTGGATAGCTAGATTGGATATTGAAGGCTTAAAGTAGGCACTAAGAAAACATCAGACTAGGAGATGTGAGCTATCTGGGGTCTAGTTTACTTGTACTAGCTCTTGTACTAGCTAGGTGACCCCTAGCCAATCGCTTCATCTCTTTGGTCCCACTTCTTCATATGTAAGGTAAGGTGGTTGGATGTTCTCTAAAGGCCATCTCTTGTCCTGATCAATGCTTCTTTTTTCCTTATCAATAAATGAAAATGGTCTTTATCTATAAAAGAGGCAGTTTGGAATAGCAGACAGAAATCTGGCTTTCGAGTCAAGAAGATCTGGGTTCAATTTCATCATTATTGGCTGTGTAACTCTGGGTCAGTCACTCAATCTGTCAGGGCCCTGGGTAACTCTCTAAAACTATAAATTTCAGAATAGATGCTTATCTGCATTGGGAGTGAGAATTTCCTCACCAGGCATCCCCTATATCAATGAAATCACAGATCAGATACAAAAACAAAAAAGGAGGGTGTTAATGTTGAGCTATCATAGCTCAACTCTTACTTAACATAATTATGTTACCCAGATTAAAGCTATTCTATAATTTAATGTGCTATCGTGGAAAGGACACTGAACCTGGAGTGAGCTGTGGCTTTAAGTCCTAGTTTGCTGGAGGTAAGTCATTTAACACCTGACTTTCGGTTTCTTTATCTATAAAATGAGGATAATAAAACTTCTATTACCAACCATGGAGAGTTGTGATGAAATTGCTTTGTTAACTCTAAATACTCAAAAAGTCCAATAGATCTTGCAATCTCATTGATATGGGTATTCCCACCAACAATGCAGACTGAAACCCATCCATTCCTTCTGATCCTGTGCAAATCTTGTCCAGGTCCTCCCATGAGTTCACCACAGAGAGTTCATCTAATGTCCCAGGTGGCTTTTCTCTTTCTCCTGACATTATAAGGACATCAACAGAATGTGATGGCTTTTCCCTTGGTTGTCCCTAGGTCTCCCTACATGACCACTCCATTTTCTTTTTTATGCCTATATTTTTTTTGGTGATATTTTTATTTTGAATCTCCTTAATTCATTTGTAATGCAGTTTAACCTGCTCATGCCCACCATATACCTTTCCACTGCTTTCTGGATGATGCTTGTTTTTAGTTCTTTAGACACTATAGTGTTCTCTGTGTTGTGGCCATAGAACAGAATAATATATAGACATTCCACATGGAGACTGCCCTAACATTTTCCTTTATTGTCCCTGACTCCCCCATATGCTTCTTTGTGTGTCTCCAGTTGAACTAAGCAGTCTTACCTTAAACATGACAAATAAAAGGGCCTAATGCTTTTAGCAATGAGAAAAGTCTGAAATAGCAGTCCTTCCCTTTCGCTTAGTGGTGACTACGATGGGGAGGAGGGGTGCAGCATAACCTGTCTAGAATTACTGTACCTATTTTAAAGGGAACCAAGCCTTCTAGGAGTAAAGCAATCTGTCCATGGTCATATAACTAAGTAAGTGTTGGAGATGTGCCTTGAATAATGCCAACAACAACAGCTAGAATTTACATATCACTTTACAGTTTGCAGGAGATTTTTTTATACATATTATCTCATTTTATTCTCACAACAATTATGGGAGGTGGGGTTATTAATACTCTCATTTCACCAAAGAGGAAAGAAATGAAGGCAAACAAAAGGTTAAATGACTTGCCCAGAATCACACAGCCAACAGTATCTGAGGCCACATTTGAACTCAGGTCTTCCCAGCTCCAAGTTCAATGCTCCATCCACTGCTCCACCTAGTGGGCTATGAATCCAGGCTCTGGACTCAGCTCAGGATGTAGACTTGTTTTTCTATATAGGCATCATCATTACATTTTTCAGATAATCTAGCTTCTGTCTGATACAATCTAGTCTGCCTCATCATGAGGGACTAGGATGCCTTTTGGATTGGTGAAGACACCAGCAGAATGGACAGCATGGTATTGTAGAAATGGTAATCACCTTTATTTGCCTGAACTCTCTTGCTCTCCAGGAAAAGCTGAAATAACCTGGGAATCAAAATCATCCGATCAGGAAGCAGAATGAGTATTGCTGAAGTTTGACACACAAGTGATCCTGTGAGGTGTCCACTGGGTGAACCCAGAACATCTCTGCTCTCCCAGCAACCACAGGGCTGGCTCAAACTGGTTGCTACCAGCCCCAAAGGGACTGAGCTTGCAGAAACATCCTGGTTCCAGGTACTCTGTTTTCCTCCTATTCTCCTGCCTCCTTTTCTTGTAAAACCATATAAATCTCCGCACATGCATGTGCTGTGCTCACCTAATAAGCGCTTCCAAATTTTGCCTCTGTTCCCTCTGTTCAGGTGGATGTTGCACCACAATTAATCAAAATGTCAATCAATCAGTATAGTGTGAAGAATAGTAAGAGTAAGGAGACCTGGGTTCAGGTTCTATATCTGGCCCTTATTAGCTGTTGGCAAGTGACAAGTTGTCTTGAGTTTTGGCACATATGAAAAATAGGCATTAGGAAATTCAGGCTCATTATGTATCAACAGCAATGTGAATTGGTAACCAAAAAAGCTAATGAGATTTTGGGCTACACTGAGAAAACATTGTCTAAATACTCCACCTTGCCCTGACTGGCCTATATCTGGGATACTCTGCTGATTTTGGGGTGACACATTTTAGAAAGGACACTGGCAAACTTTTTTTCCAGTCTTTTTACAATCCTGGTTGATCTGACTTGGAGATGATGCCATATGAGATTTGGTCAACAGAAGTACGCATGGTTAGCCTGAAAAAGTGAACTTGTGGGGCAATATGATGGCTGTCTTCCAATAGTTGAAGTGCTATCACATGGAAATATGATTAGGTTCATTCTACTTGACCCCAGAGGACAGAAGTAGGACTAGTGTGCAGAAGGTGCCAAGAGGCAAATTTAGGCTTGACAAAAAGACAAATTTCCTAAAAATTAGGGTGATTCAAAAGTGACAAAGAAAGGCTCAGGAGGTAATGGATTCTGCCTCCCTGGGGCTCTTCAAGCAAAAGCAGGATGACTTCTTGCCATGTATATTTGATACGATTCTCATTCAGGTGCAAGTCCTAATAATTTGTTGAATTCATCTGGATTGACTTAAGTTTCTTTTGACCCACTGTGAAAATCTAAGGCCAACATGTCACCAAATTGTTATCCACAATTGGCAGGAAACTAGGAATACCTACCCTAATAGACCCCTTAATCCTTTCCCTAAGCTCTGAATCCATGGTTTGGCTTGAATATATGGAAAAATTCCATATAAATTGTGGATGGATTTTCTTATACATGAGCTAACTGACTATTTGTTGATTCATATAGCATGAGCCATACTACATGAATAGCAATTTTTTTTTACCACAAATAGTACTCTATATGGCTCTAAACAATTATATTGTTCATTGTTTTTCATTTGTCTTAATTTTGTCTTTCAGCTCATAAGCTTCTTGGGGGACAGGGACCATGTTGTATACTTTTGTACCCTTATGATTCTGAGCTTATAGTAGATAAACAAATCTTTGTTTTTGCATAAGTATATATGTGCCACATCTCATCATGAGAAGTACAGTGGATCAATAGTAGGTCTCAGAGTCAGGAAGACTTGGGTTCAAGTGCAGCCTAACATATAATAGGTTGGTCATGTTATGTGTGACCATGGCCAAGTCACATAACATCTCTATGCTCCAAGTAATTCTCTGAAAATATGTTTGCTAATCTGTATAGTGGAGAGAACTTCCACACTGTGAGTACTCTGTACCTATGAAAACACAGGTCTGGACCCCCAAATGTATATTCGTGTGTGTGTGTGTGTGTGTGTGTGTGTGTGTGTGTGTGTGCACGCACACAACACAGCACTGGACCAGAGTATCTTACATGGAAACCAAATAAATACCAATGGGTTCCCCCCATCCACCCTGCTGTTCCTCCACTGTTTTCTTTTGTCTCTAGTAAGGTTACATTTAGATTTCATTAGAAGAGCTAAAGGTTACTCGTGCCCCATCCTACACTTTGGCATAGACAATATTTCTTAGTCCACTTAAAGACCATTCAGTATCGGTAACAAGAGTACCAAATAGGCTAAACAATAAAGCAGCTGAGAAGTGGGATGGAATTAGAAACAAAAGCAGGAAGAGGACTCCATATTAAAGAAACTTCTTCCTGCCCAGAGCAATTAATGTGGTGAACAGATGGCTCCAGAATGGGGAGGGAAGCTGCCTGTTTTCAAGTTTCAGGGGAAAGATAAAACACTTCAGGAAGTAATAAGCAGAAAATTTACAGTGCAGAAGCAAACGCACAGGAAGAATGGTTTTCTCTTATATCAAAATGCTTTTTTACTCTTAAGTACTGATATCTGTACAAAACACCACTGTCAATCACTTTTATTGGTTGTCCTTTCCATCATTATAAGGAAATTGAATACTGGAGAGATAAAGGACACACTTGCACATTAAGCAAACAGTACAAACAGAAGCAAAAGTGAGCTCTGGTAGAACCTTAGCTCACTGTATCATCATAAGGCTAACTGCCTGGATTCAATTGCCCTGATTCGTTCTACAGTAAGTCTGCCTTTATCTAGGATCCAAACATAGCTCTAATAACTGGAATTTTTTCAGTCAATTAATGATTGATAACTTGTGTGTTTAATGATGATCCTGTGATGAACCTTTTGAGGCACCAAAGGAAGATTATTCTATTCAATACAACTTGGGTGTTAGGTATATCTTCACGTATTTAAATCCAATGAAAACTACTAGTGTGTGTATAGCGCAGGCCCAGGCCTTTATCATTTTATGCTTTGAGTACTAAAATCTTCTCTTTCCTTTTCTCTGCCTCAGTCTCTCCCCCCTCTAACCAGCTGAACTTTGATTCTCTCAAATTCAATGAGATTTTTCACAATGAGGATTCTTTGTCCTTGAATTCAAAGGGGATTTTGTGAACAACAATGGAAGATAAGGATTTTATATACCAGTCAGCCAGTCAACACGCAAATATTTATAGCAACACTTCGTCCATTTGGCATGATCAGGAAATGAGATGTTCCATTTAGTTGATTTTTCCAGACAAGTAATACATCCCTTTGAAAAGGATCAACATTTAAATTTTTTAAAAAATCACTTTTAGTGGAAATCTTTCTCAGATTCACCATCTATTTCCTCTCCCTTAATAGATAATATGTTAAAAGACAATTTAACCTTTGTTTGATGACTCAGGATCATCAATATGAAACCAATTACTGCACTATGCTACAATGATGCTCACGGGAGCTAATGAGGCACGTAGGACTGTTTGTGCCAATACTCAATGACCTCAAACTACAATGATTTTAAACTTCTTATCTGCCTTTTATAGTTCTTTTCTCCTATCTCCTCAGCTATCAAGCTGCTATTACTATGTCCTCACTGTTTTCCCCATAATGCTAAGTCAATTAGCCTAAGAGTAGCTCAGGATTTTGTACATACTAGGTACATAAACAGATGTTGTCACAGTGCTTTTCACATGCTGCCACTTAATTAATGGTTGTTGAAATGAATGAATTGCTCCATACTACTTCTGTGAGTAAATGTACAAATATATAAGCACATTTACTATCCTGTTCTCTCTCCAGTGAAATTCTTTATTATTCACATATTTTACCACAGACTGAATATGGGTCTGAACATTTTTATCAACAAAGTCTACCTATAGTAGACTAATAGATTGCCACAAATTCTTCAAATGACAGCAACAAACTTCATATTTCAATGAATAACAAGAATGTATTCATTAAGCACCTGCTATGTGCCAGACAATGTACCAGGGATCAGGGATTCAACAATGAAGGTGTAATAGACCCTGCCCCCAAGGATCTTACATTTTATTGGGAAGACAATAGGTATATGCAAAATAGATATGTGATAATAGATATGTGGGGGGAAGGGAGGGCATTAGCAGCTGGGAGAAGGAGGATCAAGAAAGGATTCATGGAAGAATTAATGTCTAGCTGACATGGAAATATGTTTTGTATGTAAAATTCACCTTCTCAAGACGCGGGAGAGGAGCAGGAGGGAGAGAATCTGGAACTCAAAATTTTAAAAAATGACTTAAAATTTGTAAAAACATGATTGGGAAATATTTAACAAAATAAAACAATAGACCTCAAGGAGGAAATTAATGCCCAGGAGATAAAATATTTTATAAGAGAAATATAATTGGCTCAGTTTGGCTGGACAACAGCATGTGAAAGGGAGTGATATATAATAAGGTAAGCTAGGACCAGCTTGTGAAAGGTTTAAAATGTCAAACAGAGTTTATATTTGCTCCTGAAGCTGATAGAGCCACTAGAGGTTATTAAGAAGGGTATGACACTTAATAAAATCACTATTTTGAAAGATTCTTGGTTATATATAAGCCAAAACTCCAAATATCTGATTCTCTACAAGCTTTACTTAAAAGCACAGTCAGACCTGAATCTCTCCCAAATATATACCATCAGAGCAAGGTTCCTAACACTAATGAAATAATAGCACCCAAAAGAAAGAAAACCCTCCATAAAACTGAAAGAGTAAGAGGCTCACACTCCTGTTGCCTTTTTATGATCATTTTTAGGAAATTTGTGCTTACAAGCAAAGTGACTATTCTTGACTACTGCTATGATCTTGTGCCTGCATTTTTATTCTATAAAATGGCGATAATAATTCTTATGCTATCTACCTTACAAGGTTTTGTACAGGTCAAATGGGATGAATGTGAGCTATTTTATAATGCAGCCTAGTGATAAGGAAAGCAGGCACAGACAGAGAAAAAGAGGAATTGAAGTGGTATAACCACAACGTCAGAATCCTGGATGGCATGGAAGTTTTTTGAACTTTTTTTTTTATATTTCTTTAGTCTCTCAAATATTATTGTTAACTTTATCTTACATTTTCCATTTTTAATTTTTTTGTTATATTTTTAGATTTACTTTTATTCTTTGCTATTTTATATCCCTTTCTAGTAGTACTGTCTGACATAATCTTCTACCCACCATATAATCATTTACTTTTTCCTCCCACAATTTAAACTGATTCCTTTATCCAATCTCTTAATACTTTACCAAACTCACAAACCTCAGCCTTTGCCTAATTTGTTATCATCTAACTACCACTCTTACAATCCAACTGACCTTCCCACCATTCCAGCCCGATGTAAGATACTGGCTTTCCAATTTTCTGCTTCACTACAAATTGTGCTCCAAAACATTAAAACTCTTGGGAGTTTCCCTATTCAAGACTGTGACAATTCAGTGACCAATTGTAACTTCAGAGGACAGATGGTGAAGCACACTTCCCACCTGTCAGTGCTGCAGAATGAGATGTGCATTTTCAGACACGGTCAATATGTTCGTTTGTTTTGTCTGACTATGCTTATTTGTCATGAGGGACAGTTTTTTTTGGGGGAGGCAGGAGTCTTTGGGAAATGACAAGAGATGTAAAAAAAGGGCATCAATATCACTCTTTTTTTAAAAAAAGAAAAGAAATAAAGAGGAAAATTACAATTGTCTAGAAAATCTTGATGTGAAAAATTACTAGTAAAGTTAGCAAGAAAATGTTTTGAAAAATGAAATACCAAAATAACATTCTTATTATACTACATTCAGATTTTCATTTTCATCTAGGGTGAGTGAGCAGTGGGTATCTGTAGCATTATTTACTTTTAATTCTCATTCTTGAGACTAAACAATAAGGATATCAGGAGCTATCTGCTGCTGTCAGCCCTTCTATAACATCCCATAGATAATATGCTACATTAGGACAGGAAATACCATTAGACCCAACAAGTTTTATTGCAATTGCTTGGATAAATATCAGAGATAGTATGTGGATACAATTATTCTTTGTTATGTCACAAAAAGAACAAACCAAATTCACTGTTTGGCATTACCACTAGACAAATGGTCTATGAGACCTTTCCTGTCATCCTCCAAACGTCTTCTTAAGCATGAAATCTCTATATGAGTTTATAAAGAGAATACTCCAACAAACAAGTTCAGGAAAGCAACAAGGTCCAACCACCTACCACATATAGCCATGAACCAAGTCCAAGATTTTACTTCAGTGTCTTTTCCTCAGTTCCAGGTTAGTGATAAACAAGATCCAGTCCATTTGGCAGAAACTGGGCTTAGACCAACATTTTACACCATATTCAACAATAAATTAAAAATGGACAGGCAACCTGAATATTAATGATTATAACATAAAACAATTAGAAGAGCAGCAGATAATGGATCGTTTACAGGTATAGGTACACTAATGGTTATTTCTGGGCCATGATGGTTCAGAGTGAATGCAAATAGTAATTGTTTCTCTTTTAGTCAGTAACCCTGAGGATCTTCCCCTCTCAGTTTGATTTTTTTTTTATTAAAGGGGCCATCCCTTGACTCACTTCATAAACAGGCTTAATCATTGAATGGGTGTTGCCTTAGGCAAAGTGAGAACTCAGAAAGACCTTAGCTTAAAAAGGCCAAGGTCTCCCATTGTATTTCTGTGCCATTTCCAGTTGTCCAGATACATATCTGGCCACTAGACCCAGGTGGCTCTGGAGGAGAAAGTGGGGCTGATGACTTTGCACAGCCCTCCCTCAGTCAAATCTAATTCAGCTGCAAGTCATAGCAGCTTCTTCCTGATGTCATGACCCTCTTTGAAAACAAAGGACAAACCACATATGGGTACAAAAGGAATTCTCACTCAAATAAAGGATAGAAACAATTTAAAAAATATAAAACAGATACTTTTGATAATAATAAATTGAAAAGCCTTTGAACAAACAAAATTAATGCATCTAGGATAAGAAAGAAAGAAATTAACTAGGAAAAAAATCTTCATACCAAAGTTCTTGAATAAGGTTTTGGTATCTAAAATATATAGACAATTAACAGAAATACATACAAAACAAAAGCCATTCTCCAATAGCAAAATGGACAAAAGATGTGAATAGCTCTCAAAGAATTTCAAACTATTAACACACATATATATGTATATATATATAAATGCATAAAATTTCTAACAATAAGAGAAATATAAATCAAAACAAACCTGAAATTTCATTTCACACTCAGCAAATTGGCAAGTGAAGTCAACAAACATCTATTAATTACCTACTATCATTCTGGAAAGCAATTTGAAATCACATAAAGTGGCTAAAATAATCACACCCCGATCCAATATCCTAGGCATATAACCCAAGGAAATCACTGAAAGAAATTAAGGCTCCATATACACCAAAAGATTTATAGCAGTATTTTTTATGGTAGAAAAGAACTGGAAACAAAATACAAAAACAACAACTGTGGAATGGCTAAACAAACTGCAGTACCTGATATAATGGAATATGTTGTGCTGTAACAAACAATGAATGTGATGAATTCAGAGAAGTATGCAAAGGTTTGCATGAACTGATGCAAAGTGAAGTAAGTAGGGCCAAGAAAAAAAATATACAATGACTACAGCAATACAAGAAAGAACAATGATCACAAAACAATTTAAAAAATGAATGTGGCAAAATTACAAGGAATTGTAGCTGGCTTCAAGGAAGAGATGTGAGAAGACACCTCTTTCCATCCTTAGAAATTGGAGGGAGGGGATGTCTACCAGTATGAAACACTGCATATAACATCAGATCCCCCCCCAATATATTGATAGATTTTGCTGAATTTGTTTTCTTCTTTATTACTATTATTATTATTGTTTTAAAAAAATCTTTTGTTATAAGAGATACTGCTCTGGAAGGGGAGGAGAGGGAAGTAAAGGGGAAATCTAGGTGATATAAAAACAAAAGATACAAACAAAAATATACTGGAAAAAGCCCTAAGGATTTATTCTAGGTTAACAAATTAGTAGTCTTTTACATAACAGAAAAGTATTCTTTAGAACATGGCCTCCTCCTAAATTCTAGATTGTTCAATTCAATACTGATTTCCTATGTTAATTGAAAAGCCAGTAATTGGGGTCAGCTAGGTGGTGCAGTAGATAGAGCTCCAACCTTGGAGTCAGGAGGACCTAAGTTCAAAGCCGTCCTCAGACACTTGACACTTACTAGCTGTGTGTACCCTGGGCATGTCACTTAACCCCATTGCCTCACCAAAAGAAAAAAAAAGAAAGTGATCAATGAGACTCCCTCCTTCTTCCAAATGCCTTGATATGTCTAAGATACGGTCAGAAAATGTAATCTAAACAATGGTACATGAATACTGTACATATTGTATACCCCTTACCCTTGGTTTGAAATAAAACTGAAATTTCCCCAATTATTGGGCTATGATGCAGACCAATTTCTGTCAGATTAGTTGATGAGATTTGAACAGCTGTGCCCATAATGCATGTCATTGTCTTCAAAAGATGCTCTGAGTGAATTACAATTAAATTATAGAGCTGTCAAAGAGGGCTATAATTATAGCATTTATTCACTGTATTTACAAGGCCAGATATACATAAAAGGAAATAGAAGTTGAATGTACTCAAAATTCTACCCCACATCACTTACCTCAGCAGGAAATTTGTTTCAGAGGGGACAAGGGGAAGAAGAGTTCATTATCATGCAAAAAGTATGCTTATTATAACAACAACGCTTTGTGTTTTCAGAAAGCCTTCCATTCAAGAAGTTCCAAGCACTCTATAAACATCATCTGGCCGCAAATCACTGCTTTTCTTTTTTTAAACAAATGAAAAGAGAAGGCATAGAAAGGTTAATATGACTCACCCACATTGGGAGCCAAGGGAGGAAATGGGATTAGAAGCCAGAGCTAAGACTCAGCCCCGGCCAAAACCGAAGCAAAGTCCCTTGGCTCCATTTTCACCACTGTGGACATGTTAATCTATCCTGATATTTTCATCAGACTCTCCTTTTAGAGGTTTGATCATTGCTTTCAGTCCTCCTTCAAAAATGACACAACACAATGGATAAATGTTCTCATTCGTCTGAATATCCTTATTAGAAAACTCTGGGCTCACATAGGCAAAACACTTAGAACCACTGGAAGGCCAGTACCATTCACTTACTCTCTTGAGCTTGGTGAACTACATAAAAACTAAGGATTTTGACTTAACTCAATAAAATCAGTAGTATAATTTCATTACATGTTTTTTGGGTGAAGAGCACCTTATTAGTTGCTATGCAAGTTTAGATATGATACCCTAATGGAGTTTATTGCAATGGAAGACCTTCACATACTTAAGTGGAAGTGGCTTTTAAATTCCCTCAATTTTAAAAAATGACAAATCTCCCCCTCCCAGGTCCTTAATCAACCAGTCAACAAGTATTTATTGAGTACCTACTGTGCTAGAGGTTATATGGATACAAAGATGTAGATGACAATCTTTTCCCTCAAAGAGATTACAATCTACTTATAGTGATAAGATGCTGACACATAAGATGCAAGTTCACTAACAATGCAAAACCACATATTTGATAAATAAGTGGCTGACACAGACAATAAGTACTATAAGAAATCAGAAAGGGGAAAGAATTTAAATTGGGCCTTGAAGAATGACCACAATCATATAAAGAAAACATTGAAAGATACCAGAACTCTGAAAAACACAGTGACAATCTTGACTTCATTGAACTGACCCTGAAGCAAACACCCCATCCCACCCCCAATAAGAAAGATGGTAAATAATAGCTGAGAAATAAGGCATGTGTTGGTTACGTTGGTTTGTTTAGCTTAGCATTAATAATCTGCTATAAGGGAAGGTTCTGCTGGGAGTCAGGAGAAAGAGTTGGTTGGCCAGTCAATAAACATTTAGTAACAGTTTATGGTCTGCAGGCACTATGCTAACCTCTGAGGCTTTAAAGAGAAGCAAAAGACAGTCCTTGCTCTAAAGGAGTTCATAGTCTGGGGAAGAAAACTTAAAAACAACTATATACAAAGCAACTCTATATAGGATAAATTGGAAATAATCCACAGAAAGCAGGTACCAAAATTAAAGAGGATCAAAAAAGGCTTTTTATAGCAGGTGGGATTTTAGCTGAGACTTGAAGGAAGCTCCATCAGGCAGCAATGAAGGAGAACATTTCAGACACGAAGCACAGCACATGAAAATGTCCAGAGGTAGAGATGGAAGACTGGTTGAAGCAATAAATGGAGGCAAGCATTATTGATGGGGTGCTTGGGTGCTTGTGTTTGGGTGTTGTGCTTGTACTTGGACCCCAATTTCTCCCTAGCCTCAGAAACACTATCCCTGACAGTTTCTCCCCAGCTCAAGGACACTGTGCCTAGCAATTACTCATGAGTGGGCCCCAGCAAGACCCTTATCTCTTTCCCTGGTACAGTTACAAACAGCGCCTGAAGGAATTATTAGTTCGAACTGGCTTTGCACTGGGTCATAAAGACATTCTTACCCACTGGACTATCTGTACTACTGCCCTACCTCATTATCTACATCCTGGGCTCCTCATTAATTGTATTCTAGACTTAAGACATATGTATACTCCCTACATCTATCTTGTCAAACAAGACATTGATTGGTGGCAGACTGGACAACTCTCAGTTACCCCTGAACTCTAGTTAACTGAGTGATGTAGCAGGCTTAAAACCACACCTCCATGTGGCCCCCCTTGTGGGCCTTTCTTAGTGAACTCTGGGTAAAACGCCTGTGCAGTAGGTAAAGAAGTGCATGTTCTTTTAAGAACTGACCACTCCTTAACTACTCCTTAATCCCACCCTGAATCACCTTGTTAGTATATTTGGCACATGTTTTATTGTATTTTATCCTACATAAACTTTAACTGTACCACTCTAAGGTTGCAGGATCCTTAAGAATCCTCACCCGCTGAAAAGCCACCTTGACTTAAAGAATGCTTGAGTCTGTGAATTCATTCCAGATGACCCATCGTGTGCTCCAGTCTTTGAGGGGTCTCAGCCTCTCATACTGCAACATTACCAGAGCTCATACACATATATATGTGTATGAGAGGGGTGGAAGACATAAGAAGACTGGAAAGACGGTGTGGCAGGTTATGAAAGGTCTTGAATGCCATTGGGATGTGGTCACACTGTAAAAAGGAAAAGTGAATCAATAAAATTTTTGTTCTAAGAAGAAGAAAGATAGATTTAGACTCAGTGTTTATCCATTGATTTATTTTTTTTTCTTGCTCTTGTATCCTCCCCTTTTCCCTAAATGTTCCAAAAATGGTGTGGGCTTTTCATTCCTCTTCAAGTCCATTTAAGCAAATATATGAAGATATATTTTAACAACTTTTTAAACAGATTACAAAAATCATAATAAAAAGATGACCCCCCCCCAATTCTCATGCTGCTTAAGTCAGAGGTAGGGATCATATAAGAAAACAGAGAGCCTCTTTTTGGGGGCATATGTAGTGTTTTGCCACTCTGAGTCCTAAGGGACAAGCAAGGAAATTCTAGGATCAGCTTTTTGATAGATCAGTTTCAGTTTTTGTATCTATCTTCCTTATAATTTCCAGATGGACTCATTTATTTATTTACTACTCCACGCTCAAAGGCTGGTCAGCTTTGTAGGGTCCCAGGTACAGAAGTGCCTAAGAGATAGGTGAATAACTCAGAAACTCAGTCACAACTTCTTATATCAGGAACCAGGAAGTGTTGAAGATTAAGAGACGTTAAAAAAATTTTAAAAAGAGCAATTAAAGATATTGTCAGAAGGAACAGTGATTAGTTCTGTTTGTTCACTAAAGGTAATGGGGTTAACACTGGAAGGTCAGGCATTTGTCTCAATTTGCAGATAAATGTCTAACAACTGGAGCTGTCCATAGTAGAATGGGATGTGTGGGAAAAGGATTGTTTCTAGATCCTGGAGGTTTTCAAGCAGAGTCAAGATGAGAATGGATCGAGACATGGTAGAAGGAATTCATGAAAGTGGATTAACTATGTGACTTCAAAGATTGCTTCCAACTTGGATTCTATGATTCCATGGTCACAAGGCAAGTCATTCCTCATATCCAGATCAGAATCGAAGAGGTCAAGGACACTGAAACATCATTGAGCGAGGAAATGCATTCTGGGATTCATTCAGCTATTAGAATGAAAAGACTTAGGTTTCTGTTCTTACTCTACCACTTATTTAACCTTTCTGAGTCTCAGTTACCTCTTCTAGAAATGGAAATAATAAATATTTGTACTACCTACCTAACAGGATTGTTAAATAAAATTAGATAATGTGTGTGATATGCTGTAGAAATGTTTGGGAAAGTGTTGGCTATACTCTTCCATAGGAATCTACTTATTGCTCATTCTACCATCTAAAATAGGGACTGCTCTGATTAGGAGGTGAGAGGCAGAAGAGATCTGGATTTAAATATGGCTGCTGACACTTAATATTTCAATCCAATAAACATTTATTAGATGTTAACTACATTCCAGGAACTGTGCTAAGGTCTAGGGATTAAAAAAAAGAGGCAAAAGACAGTCCCTGCCTTCAAAAAGCTGACAATCTAATGAGGGAGACTATGCAAACATGTATATACAAAGCAAGGTACATACAGGATAAATAGGAAATACCAGAAGGAAGGCACTAGAGTGAAGAAGGGTTAGGGAAGGCTTTCAGTAAGGAGGTAGGATTTTAGTTGATACTTAAAGGAAGCCAGGGAGGTCTGTAGTCAGAGCAGAAGAAAGAGAGCATTCCAGGCATGAGATCTAGCCAGAGAGAATGTCTGGAGCTTAGAAATGGAGTGTCTTGTTTGTGGAACAGCCAGGAGGCCAATGTCACTGGATCGAAGAGTATTTGTGTGGCCAAGGACAAGATGCCTGACTTCTTTAAGATTCAGTTTTTTCTCATATGTAAAAATGGGATAACAATAATACCTCTATTTTCTAACTGAGTAAATAATGTATGTAATATTACTTTTTAAGCCTTAAAGCACTCTATAAATTTCAGCTATTATTGTTAGAGGTGAAGATGAGATGACAATGAGAAAGTCAGAGATCGGGAGTTAGAAATCATCCCTATTTGCAGCCCCAGGGAAGAGTAATATGATTTTGTGTTGTTGGGAAGGAAGAAGGCTTTAAAGCACCCACCCATCTGGGCTGTCCGTCCATGCACCCATTGACTGTCACCATCTGGGACTTAATGAGGGGGATTGGGGAGCAGAAGGCTGACCAATAAAGAGATTGCCATTTTTTATTGTTTGCAATTCATTCTGTCTCACCTGGGAAGATATGTTATAAAGTGTACAGTAAAGATTCAATTCCTTAGGGCTAAGGAACTTTCTAAAAACACCAAAAAAACCACAAACCTCCAAGTAGTTCATAATGCCCTTTCCATTCTCTGGGTAGCCCCTTTGATGACCACCATCTGCTAAATCATGCTGTGCGCATATTTGAGGAGACAGGAGGGAGACACAAAGGGAGATTTCTTTGTTTGCTGACTTGACCAAAGCATCTTCTGTTCTTTCTCTTGTAAAATACAAATTTAAGGAGAGAGCATCGCTGCTAGGTTCTCTGCTGCTTACCCAGCCAGGAAAAATTGTCTTTCTTTGCATCTCTCCTCATTCTTAATAAGAAGTACGGTATTAGCCATGCACACTGTTCAGAAGTGACAGATAGGAAAACTAACTGCATTAGTTCCAATCTCACCAAAGCAGTATTTGTGAAAATTTAGATAGAAGCTGGGCCAAAGTTTCCTGTTATATGCTGAGTTGGAGAAAAGGGTTTGAAACCTAGCTCTGCTATCAATCAATCAAAAAGCATATATCACACACCTACTACACGTCAGGCATTGTGCCTTATAAGCACTGTGAATATACAGGCAAGAATGAAAGAGCCCTTGCCTTCAGAGAGTTCATATTTTATCAGGGGAGACAACATAAAAAAAAAGTGTATACAAAATGAATTCCCTGCCAATTTGTGTAGGGGAGGGCACTAGCAGCTCGAAGGGATCAGGAGAGACTTCAGGTAGAAAGTGTCCATTGAAAAGAGTTCTGAAGGCAACATGGAATTCCAAGATTCAGAGGTGAGGTGTGAATGCCTTCCAGGTGTGGAGAACAGTCAAATACAAAGTCATGGAGGCCAGAGATGGAGTTTTCCACGAAAGGAAGAGGAAGGCCAGTTTGGTTGGATCATAGTATGCAAGGAGAGTAATGTATAATAAGGTTGGAAATGGAGGTTGGGGCTAAGTGGTGAAGGGTTTTAAAAGCTAAACCAAGAGACTTACATTGGGTCACAGTGGTAACTGGGAGCCATAGAAGTTTGTTGACATAGTTGGACTTGATCTTCAGGAAAATCCTTTTAGCAACCATGTGAAGGACATGGAGGTTATTATAGTCTCCTAACTGAGGAGGGCCTGAAATAAGGTGGTGGCCATTTGAATAGAGAGAAAAAGAGACAAACAGGAGAGAGATTATGGAGGGGGAAATGACAAAAATTGACAACTGATTAGATGTATAGGGCAAGGGAGCATTAGTATTTAATTAAGGGGCTGCAGGACCATGGGCAAGTCACTATACCTCTTTAGGACTCTTCATAAAAATGGGAAGCTTAGTTAGAAAATCCCTAAGGTACCATCCTACTCTGAATCCTATGAAATCTATATTCTAAACACACCCTTCCACTATTCAAGTGGGGAAAATTTCCTAATTTGCAAATGAATAGTATAAGCAAGATTCAGAGAACCACATTCCCGTCTGTAAAGCTTATATTTGCATATAAACAATTGATGTGCTAATTAGAAATCATTCTTCCCTAGTCATTAAAGCTGGCTCCTTAAGGAAGCTTCCCTTGCAATAGTCTGTTATCTTACTTTAAATGACTATATTTATTACTTCATTCCTTTAGCAAATTCTATTGACTACTTACCATGAACAAGGCCCTATGAATAAGACCCAGTCTCTGCTCTCAAAGGAATGTATACTCTAGTCAGGGAAATAGGACATTTGCACAAATAACTAGGCTAAAAGGCAGAATATTAAAGCACTTCCCCAATGCTACGAAGTTCAGAGGAGGTTTTCAGCCACAGAAGGGTTCCACAGAAGCAGCAGCATTAGAGTGAGACATTAACACATGGGTAGGATCTCAACAGCAGAGACTGGGGGAAGTTGAAAGTGTGGAGGAGAGAAGTAGAACACTCCAGGCTAAGAGAATGGTAGAGGTAAAGCAGCAGTCCAAGATGTCTAGAGCAGGAGTTCTTAGCCTAGAGTCAGTGGAGGCTTATAGATATGGGGGTCTGTAGATAAATTTGAGGACATTCATTAACTTGTTTGGAAAAAAAGTTTTGGTAACTCTATTTAAATATAATTTGTTTCCTTTGTAATCTTAGGCATTTTATTTTATGCTTTTAAAAACACTATTCTGAGAAGGCTTTCCCATAGGCTTCTTCAGACCACCAAATAGGACCATGTTACAAAAAAGTTAACTCCTTGTAGAGAGTGAGGTGCTAATAAGGAAGTGGATGTAGATAAGGACAAGAAGGTCAGTTAGTCAGTTGACAAGCAGTTATTAACCCTTACCATGTTCTGGGCACTGTGCTAAGCACTGGGGATATAAAGAAAGCCAAGAATAGTTCCCGCTGTCAGGGAGCTTACATTCTAATAGGTGAGACCACATGTAAATAACCAAGTTCACCCAAGATTTACACAATGTAGATGGAAGGTAATCTCGGAGAGGAATGCCCTAGTACCTAGGGAAGCTTCGTTTTTAAAAAAGCCAGGGAAATGAAGAGGTAGAGAGATGGAGTTGATGGGACAGAGACATGGAGGATAGACAGTAAAAAGACATGGGAGTCAAGGCAGTGTACTGTAGTTAGAGCAGAGAATGCACAGAAGTGTGACGAATAAAAAATTGTGAGAGATAGGGTTTCTGGTTAATTAATAATCAATTTATTAATTATGGATGGCAAATAATAAATTGACTTCAGTGGTTCCTCTCGGTAACCAAAAGACACCCCCCACCCCCATCCCTCCCACCTGCACACTGAATGCTTAAAAGCCTTTGGAAAAGGGAGTGACCCTGAGGTGGGAATCAACTCTGATTGGTTAACAATCAGTAAGACAGTAGACATATTAATGAGGAGGTGGGTAAAAAGTCTTCAGCTCCTCCTCCTGAGAACGTGACCTAATCTTAGACTCAGCTGCCTCTGGTGATCTGGGCAAAAGAATCCATCTCTCCCCAGACTACTCTGGTTGCTTTTCCCCTTCATAAGCTGGGTCATCCTAAATTCTAATGGAAGGTTCCAAGGACAGGGGCTTATTTTCTAAGGGCAAGAAATCATTTACATTGGATTCTGTTTGTAAGGTCTTCTAGTTGGCTGGAATCTCATCCAAGATTGAAAGCCTGTACCCAGAGGATTTGGGCAATCTCATCTATCAGCAATGCCCTTCAGAGACAGGCTGAATAAGCTACAGGGGCTGGTTTCTGAATGAGGAAACAGGAAGAGAAAACCGTAATCCTAATTTAATAATTGGTTATTAATATAAGAGAAAAATAATCATTTCTCTCAGAAGGGAGTAAAGTAGAAAAGACTGAAAAGGAAGAAGCAGGCCACGATATGAGAGCTTTAAATGCCAAGTAGAAGAGTTTCTGTTTGATGTGGGGGAAGACAAGGTCAGACCTACAATTTGGAAAAATCATTCTGGGATCTGAGTGGAGAATGGATTGAAGTGGGGAGCGAGACCAGTTATAAGGTTATTGCAATAGTCTAAACAAGAGGTTTTAGGGGCCTGAACTAGAATTGTGGCAGTGTGAGTGCAGAGGAGATCTATGCAAGGTCTGCTGAAGACAGTTCATGGAAGATCATAAATTTGAAGCTAAGGACCCTGACTTTAATTTGATAGGCAGAGAAATAGCACTGAAATGTTTCTGAGCAGGGAAGTGACAATGAAAATTATGTCCTAGGAAGATTAAACTGGCAGGAGTATTCAATAAAAGATTGGAGGAGAGATATATTGAAGGTAAGAAGACTGGTTAGGAGGCTATTGCATTAGTTCAAGTGAGAAGCAGTAAAACCAGAGTGGTACAGTGGGAATAGAAAGGAGGGGAAGTGAAAAAGACATTTCAAAAATGGAAGGGACAAGACAGTAATTGATTAGAAATGAGGGGTAATGCAGACAGAGGAATCAAAGATGATTCTGAAGATAAGAGTGCAGATGACTGAGAGAACCGTGAAAGATGAACAGAAACAGAGAAAAAAGCAGGAGGAGGAAAGGGTGGGCTTTGTGAAGGGTGGGGAGGGAGGGGAGGGGAAGGATGATGAACCCATTTTTGGCTGGGGTTGTTTTGTTTTTGTCCTTTCCATAATAGTTAGCCCATAGCACTGTACCTTATGCCTAATATATGTTCTATCAATGTCTGTTCTATTGAATTGGCAATGTAGAATTTTAGGATCTGGTGGGTTAGTCAGGTGAAGATGTTCAGTAGGCAGCTGGAATGCAGGTTTGGAATTTGGGAGAACAGATGGGAAATCATTAACATAGAAGTGAAAGTTGGAGCTGTGGTAGAAAACAAGCTTGCCAAAAGAGAAAAATTTGGAGAGAAGGGAGCCAAGGCCAGAACTTTGGGTGATTCCTCCATTTAGGGACAGAAGAAGGGAAGAAAAGCCACCTGAAGTAGACAGAGAAGGAAAGAATCAGTAGAGTACACTGCTGAAGAAGCCAGACCATTAGAAATGTCTACATGAAGTACCAAACGCTACAGAGAGGTCAAGGAAGATGACAACTAAAAGAAACTCGACTGAATTTATTGATTAAGAGGCCACTGAGGGCTTTAGAGGGAGCAATTTCAGTATGGTGATCAGAGTGTAAGCCAGAATTTGAGAGAGTGAAAGAGTAAGGGATAGTGAGGAGGTGGAGTCAGAAAGAGCAAGTTACTCTTTTCAGAAATTTGTCAGTGGAAGGAAGGAGAGAGAATGTTTACTGAAGTAGTAGCAAGGTTGAAGGAAGCAATTTTTATGTGCGGAGGATAAAGGGAGATTTGAGTATATTTGCATTTTAAGAGGAAGGAGTCTTACTGTATGTATTTGAAAGTAATAAAACAATTTCTTTTTTAAAAAATCTACAATTCAGACTGGGCTTTTATATGGTGCATGGCACTGTAACAAGTACTCTCAAATTCAACAGCAACGGTCCTTATTTCCAAAACAAGACCCTAATGACTTGAGCAAACACATAGGCAGCCTTTCAATAAACCAAGAGGCAAATGACAGCCAGAACCTAACCTGTGACTCATAAACAGTGGATCAGGGTCAGAGGCAAGCAAGGAGTGCCCTGATCTTGTCTAGACTGGGTACCTGTGAGAGGTTTGAGATGCTGTTGGGAGACTGTTAGGAGCTTTGTGTGAGCAGAGATTGGTACCTCATTAATTTCAACACTCCAAAGTAGATTAATAGTCAGGAGAGGATAAGGATAGTTAAATACAGAAGCAGAACTTCCCAGGGGCAACCACAGTCTAGGAATAAAGAAGATAGGCTTCTAGGGTAATTTTCAGGTACACAAGTGATTGTAGTTCATCTTTCTACTCAAGGAATATGCACATAGAGGAGTCTGTTTCAGTGACATGAGGGGTAATATGCTATGAAGGTTCTCCTGTCTAAAGTGGTCACTAATTATGTGTGTTATAAATGCAATCAAGTTGGTGCGTTTGAGCAAAGAGAAAATAAAATGGCCTAAAGAACATCTTTCTACTTCCTTGTGTATCAGGGAGGATGAAGTTTTTAGACTGAATGGGAGAAAAAGATTTTGTAGATTTAGAAACTTTCAACTGCTGAAATCAAGAAGATTCATGATGCAAAAACAAGTTTAAAGAGAAGGATGGTAAATCCCAGAGTTTAGAAAAGGAGGGAGCTAAACAGAAATGGCCTTGTTATTGAGTTTCTAGTACTGCCCAGGGGATAGGATATCTTGAGTAGTTGGTAACACATTTATCCTGATTAGCCCAATAGTATCAGTAGGTGTGAACTCAACCAGCTATGCCCCAAGGATGTAAGTCATTTGAATCTCAGAATCACTGAAGTCTCAAGTATCAACCCATAGGACAAGCTTCACTGACTGACCACCTGGCACCTGTAAGCCTTTCCAATGTATTAAAACTAGTGGCTTACTTACCGGCCTCTGAAGCATGAACAGACAAATGGAGCTCACCCTAACCCATTCATACCCTTTTCCCCACAATCTTCCAATCCCACTCCCTCTTCCGGGAACCTGGCCTTGGCCTGAGCATTCAGGAAGTGCACATAAACTCCTGAACTCAGGCTGAGCACAAAAGAGCATTAAACATGAAAAGGGAACAAGCAAAGCCAGGAACTGGAAAAAACAATAACCAAGGGAAGACGTTCATTGGTTAGGCACTGCCCCGCCACCCCATCCCCCACATCACTTGATCATTAATCAGTGCTTCAGACCAGACTGCTTCTCAGTCAGGGACCCTCATGCCATTGTTTCTGTTGGGTCCTCAAAGCTCAAATGTGGTTATGTCAACAAAGATGCACTTTCATCTTTGACTCAGTGGATTTGGTCAGCTAGAATCAGCAGCACCTGATCCAGGGGACATGACAAAGTCCCCTGATAGAGATAAGACCAGCCCAAAGACTCTACCACCCTCCCAAACTCATCTTACCACATATCCTACTTGGAGATAGCTGGAGCAGACACACCAAGCTAGCAGGCACAACTTTCAGCTAGAGTCCCTCCTTTTTTTTTCTTTTATTTTTCCTTAAATGAAATGCATACTACAACTCATGAAGCCAAGCGGGTAGCCTGTGAACTGCACCAAGCCAAAAAGCAATCTTATCAGGAAAACAGTATGCTATGGCTTGCTGGAGGTACTTTAGTACCACTTGTATCCCAAGTAAACAACACTGACAACAGTCTCCATGTTGAAATATAATGGACAACAATACAAGCAAACATTCCAATAGAGACAATTCTTTTAACAACAGGTAGAGATTTTTATAATTATGGAGAACAGTATGAAATGTCCTTTATTCCTAGTCACTCTTGTGTTGTCATTGAACCATTCCTCTTATTAATGCTGTAGGCCAGAAGGAACCAGGCTGTCTCCCTGACATTAGTTGGCAGGTCTTTCTGATCCCAAAGTTAGAAGACTCTATCACCACAGGACGTAGAAGCTTTTATGAAGACATTTAGGGTTTTATTGTTTTGACATTATAAAATTCTAGAAAATGATGGCTGAACACCCCAAACTTAACAATGCTGTGAAAAGCAGAAGGAAAAGGGTCTAATGAGAGTGGGGTAGGGTGAGGAAGGAGCACATCACACTTCAGCGTAGAGAGCCATGAAGTTATTCTTGTCACTTGAATAATTTCATGTTCATACACAGCAGCCATAATCACAGCAAAAAGTAGCACACTGTTAAAGAGACAGAACCATCTATAATCAAAAAGAAAAAAATTAAAAATACAATAAATCATGATGATTTAGTAATCTCCCATCAACTTCTATAAAAATAGATTCTAGAGAGTAGAAAACTGCCCCACAGTGTCTCCATCATCCTACCTTAGGTAATAAAAGCAGTGTGGTATAGTAGGAATAGGCATTAAGATACTTAGTTCAAGTCTCAGCTTCGTTACTAACTAGCTGTTTGAGCTTAGACATAATTCAACAAAAATGTATTAGGCTACCATGTAAAAAGAAGTAAGAAAGAATACTTCTGGGATATTCATTTTTTTTCCATCTGCAAAATGAAGACATTGGACTGGATAAACTCTAAAGTTGCTTTCTAATCTATTAATCCGTAGGTACAGAAGATCTGGAGACTTTAGGACGGTAAAATCCATTCCTCCTACTTTTATGTGTGTGGTTTAAGGGTCATGTTCCATATACAACATATGCCATGTAAATCTATCTTTTTGAGCTAAAAGACACCAACAATCCAACCCTTCCCCCATATCTCCCAAACTGGGATCAATGGGTCCTTTCACCCCAGTTTTTAGTAGTGACTCTTGAGGGACAGCAGATCTTTATCCATTATCAGTTACTGAAATGAAAGCAACCTGTACCAAAAACCTTATCCAGGGCAACTTAACACCCAACTGTATATACTCATCTACTTCTCTTCCTTTGCTCTTTTGTTCTGGTAATGGTTCTCCTGGGAGGGCCAGCATCATTACTGCAGACCTTTTTCTTTCTATTCATGGCCTATCTTCTAGGGACTTTCTGGTGATTAATGAAAATATCACTGTGACATACTACTTTTTTTTTTCTTTTTAAGTAAGTCTTGGGTTAATTAAAATGCCACAGAGAATGGAAAAAATTAATCCCATCTATCATCAGCATAATTGAACAGACTTAGGAGAAAGAGTAGAAAACTTTCTGGGGGCTGGCAAGCCATTCAATTTTACTCCCCAGAAGGGGAATAGCTAAACCATAGAAAGGCAGGATTTGGCACATATTAGAAGGCCTGAGAAGGGAGACCATATAATTAGGATAAAGTAAAATCTAATTTGTCTTGATGAAAATTAGACTTCTGATGAAGCTTAACTTCCTATCCTTTAAAAAAAAGCACATCATTTTGATTCCAAAAGAATGACAGGAAACAATAATCAAAATAAAATATTGAGGTAATTCTCCATATTTTTTGGAAAGAAATTTCGAAGACCTTGTTACATGGGAATTAAATCACTCTTTAAGATAAATTAGACTTGAGGCAGGGGCGATGCTGGGCAGGCAGAGAAACAAAAACACAGATTGTTAAAGCCAAAAAAGACCTTAGAAAATCATCCAGACCAACATCCTTCATTTTAGAGATAAGAAAATTGTGGTCTAGAGGAATTAAGAGAATTGGCCAAGGTCAAATGAGAATCAGGACTAGAACCCAGGCCTCCTTATTTCCATTGTAGTGCTTTTTCAGACAAGATTTCTTTGTCTTCTTAGACTGCTTTATTACTTATAAAGCATTATGATAACTGCTATCACAGTAGAATTTTTATATAATAAAAGATTTCTTAGTCCTGACTGGTGCTCTGTTTAAACACTATTTGCTGCAATTGAATTTTTGCAGATGAGACAGAGTCCTTGGGCGAACCTTAGTAAGGGGATATGCTCTGTAGTTCCTCCCAATTCTTTGATTCATGTGTTATTCCTGACTTTTTTTTGCTTCAGTCCTCCCAACTCACTTTTCCAATTGAGCCTGTAAACCTTACGAATAACTCCTACCTATGTTTTGTAGACCAAAGTTGTATTCCAGCTGGCTTATTTCAGTATATTCCTCTATGATGGTAGGATTTGAAAGCAGCAGAAGTGACTGCAAACAGCTATCTTTACTAGTAATTTCAGGGGACTCTTCATGCAAGCTGTGGGGCTGACCTTGTTTGAAAGGTGCTGGTGTGCTCTGAGGCAGGTGAGAGGCAGCCTATGGAGAAGGAGGTAGGGTGGGGGACACTGGAAGCTGATGACAGTGGACCTGTTCTCACTCTTGTTGAGCCAGGCAAAATCAGCAACTCCCTATAGAACAGTGAACATCCTACTGAGGCACAGCATTTTCATTTTCATCTAAACCTCAGATTTCTCAGTTTAAAAAAAAACACAACAAAACAATCTACCACCACACATACTTTTTGTCCTATATTTAAATAAACTGTTCCCTTTTCTTCAACCTAATCCCTCTTTAATTTTTTTTCTAGGGCAAATCCTTCACTTTAAGGGAAAAAAAAAATCAGCATGGACCTTCTTGTATTCTAGAAATTACAAGGAAACAGCCAAGAAAATGGGAAGAACCTATACTACTGAAGCATTGTGCATAGTCACTATAATGATAAGAACTTGGGAGAAGGATAAAAGGATGAGGAAATCAGAGGTCTGATCCCTTTTTGGAGGTTTGGGTTTTGGTCCACCACCTAAAGACAACAACTACCCATGACCTAGGGAAGGCTAGACCATGTCTCTCGACCTAAGTGTCCTCAACTGTAAAACAAAAGGGTTGATCTGTGAAGTTTGGATTCAGTCAAAGGGTCACGCTTGAGGACCGAGAGGGCCACACTTGGCCTTGAGACCACAGGTTCCCCACCCCTGATCTAGAGGGTCCCAAAAGTCCTTCTGAGCTTTAAATTCATGATAGGATATAAAACTAAATCATCTCTTGCAGCTAGGTGGATCAGTGGATACAGTGTTGGACCTGAAGTCAGTAAGACTTCAAATACAGCTTCTGTCACTTACTAGCTATGTGACCGCGGGCAAGTCACATAGCCTTGGGTCTACCTCAGTTTCTCACCTGTTTAATTTGGATAATAAAATAGCACCACTCTTCTAGTGTTATTCACAACAATGAGATAACATACGTACTGCACTTTGCAGACATTGAAGTACTATGTAACTGCTAGCTATTATATTATTATTGTTATTATTATTACTATTATTTAATCTCTCTCAATCTCCTTTTCCCATCTTCCCTTCTCTTCCCATTCTCTCTGAGGCAGTAATGAGAAGGAAAGGTTTTACTGGGATTGAGAAAAAGGAGAAATGAGACCACTACAATTATTTCTTCCTACTTCAAACCCTGGTGTTGAATTTCAGCTTCGAGCTCAGATTAGATGCCCAGTTCCTGTTATTTCAAGAAATGGGATAGCTGAGCAATGTTGTAGCTGTAATGATCTATTAATTCTATAAAGAAGAATTCTCAGAAGTAAAATAAGATTCCTTTTGGTTAGATATGAGGAGCTGCCAAACTTGCGTCCTTCTGACAAAAATATCCAGGGGAAATTTAGAGAAGACTAGCAAACATTTCTAGGACTTGAGGAAGTTATTTATATTGGAAGGTAAAAATTTTTGAGCACCTGCATTGTAGCATGGGTAAAAAATGGCATTCAAGTAAAATATCTGGAATATGTGACTACCAGCGGGAGGGAATGGAGTGAGCAAATAGTGGCATTTAAGCAAGACCAATAAAATTAACTTGCCTAAAAGAAAAACTGACACCAGCCATCAAGGAAAAAAGTGAAGTCAAATAGACTTTGTATTGCTTTTAGGTAGGTGGGTAGGTGGGTGATAGAAGCTCCCTTTGATGAGTCATAGAAAACTATGTTGAGCCAGGCTTTCAAAAACACCCAGGAAAGGACTGCATTGTCTTGCCTTGGGGGAGGTAAAAGCTGGAGATGACCTCGGGTGAGGGTTGAAGGAGAGAGAAGATAAGCATTGAGCTAACACACTGTTGAGTACCACTCCTCAAGGAGACAAGTTGCTTTTAGTGTAATAAATCATACATAAAAAAACCCAAACAAACCAAAAATCCCCACAAAGGAAAAAATTTGGACAGGAAGACTATCGCGTTGTTTTTTTATTTTTTATTTTTGCTTTGCCAAAGAATTCAAGAAAATTGAGTGAACACAAATCAATTTACAAATTTCAGTATTAATTCATCTTGATGATTTCCCCAATAATTTGAAATAGAGTTCATAATTAGAAGTCACTTAAATCTTTCTGGACAGTAGTTGTAGGAAGGTACATTTAGTACTCATTATTCAGTGAAGTGACATTTTCTAGCACTGTGGGGAATCAGATGTTTCCTAAAGATGACTTTTCCAGATACCTGAAGCTCATTTTAAAAAGCCAGTTTTAATGGAAAATCTTTTAAAATGGGTTGTTTACCTCTTTATCTTATTCAGTAGAAGATACTGAACATTAGAAGTTGGGATCATGGTGCAACATCTTGAGAAGTAGTACTATGTAACTGATATGGCACTGGACTTGGAGTTAGAAAGATCTGAGTTCAAATTCTACCCCAGATAGACCCTGGGGAAGTCATCTTACTCCTCTGTTCCTCAATTTCCTTATCTGTAAAATGAGTAGGTTAGCCTTTAAGATTCCTTCCAGCTAAATCCATGATCCTATGATAATTTAATCTCAATAATTATAAAACCTATTCTTGAACTCTGCTGTGATACAGTGCTATTCTTAGAGCTGCTCAGATCTGTATGGCTTTTAGCCCCAACACTGAATCAGCCACACTGCATTCTTGTGTCTGTTTTTATAATTTTTTTCTCATCTCTCTGTGAAACTGTTACCGGTTAACTCTTATTGCTGTCAGGATGCCTCTGTCTAGCAATCCTGCCCCATCTTTCTAATTTATACTTTTTATAAATATTTGAGCTAAGAAATGAAATAACTAACCATGTTAGAAACATGACTTCAGGGTGAACTGCATTATTTGGTGCTAGGGCATCATGATAACTTTTTTTTAGCTGCTCTCAAAAAGCTTTAAAAAGCTTCCTCCCCTGCCCCTTATGCATACTTTTGGGTTCTTGGCTGAACCCCAGAGAACTGAATTTGCCCCAGTAAGGAACCTCCAGATGAATGAGACATGTTTCAATGGAAAAAAAGAGTAAGAAGATGGCTTCTATCTCTTTAATTGCAACACAAAGCATCAACTTCTTTTTACAGTACCTGAAGCATCAGCGCTCAGAACCTCATCATGAACACTCGGCATGAGTTTAATATCCTCCGTGGCCATGCTTTTTGCCAAATATTACTGAAATGAAAAGTACAGCGGGCAAATCTGTGATCACCAGGCTTATGAAATCAGATACACACTTATATTCTCAGGGCTGTTCCATGTCCCATGCCTCAGTGAAAGGAAGCACCTCCCCTTCTTTCATTATATTGGTGCACAGAGCGTATGATAAAAAGAGAAGACAGAGCATAGAAAATGGGATAGCTGTAATGAAACACAGCCAATGTGACTGCTTTACCCAGACCGATAAAACTACACGTGCACTGAATTAGAGCCTGCCTCAAACCCCTGACCCCTGTACCTCTCAAGAGGGAAATGCACTGTACTGTGCACATCTGAAAAGAAAGGCAGGGTTCAGTGCACTGACATTTTCCTTCACACTGACAGAGGCAATGTGCATATTGTATGTCATCCTTTAATCCCCACAAGTATTCAAAGGAAAATATACCTTGCTGAACTTACAACCCACACATATCTTGTTTATTTAAACATCAACATGATCTCTGTCACCTTGAGATACCTGTTTTGTTTATCATGGTTCAATTTATCACCGTACTCTTAAGGTGAAAGGAAAAGGTTTATAAATGAAGATAATGACAGTAATGAGGCTTTCTGTGTTGTACCTTTTGCTGGCTTTTAACTCTTAGCAGAAATTCAGCTTCACAGAGTTGGTTTATTGGAAAGGACAGAGACAGAGAAAGAGAGAGAGAGAGAGAGAGAGAGAGAGAGAGAGAGAGAGAGAGAGAGAGAGAGAGAGAGAAGAGAAAGAGAGGAAGAAGAAGAAAAGGAGGAGGAGGAAGAGATAGAGGAGAAGACCGAGAATGAGGAGGAGGAGAAGAAGATGAAGAAGAAGAAGGAGGAGGAGGAGGAAGAGGAGGAGGAGAAGGAGAAGCAGGAGAAGGAGAAGGAGGAGAAGGAGAAGGAGGAGGAGGAGAAGGAGGAGGAGGAGGAAAAGAAGAAGAAGAAGAAGAAGAAGAAGAAGAAGAAGAAGAGGAAGAAGAAGAAAGAGGAGGAGGAGGAAAGGGAGAGGAGGATGGAGAGAAAGGTAGGTTCTGGCGCTAACACACAAAAGAGAAAAGATAACTCTTTTTAAAAAAATTTTTTTAGGCATTTGGGGTTAAGTGACTTGCCCAGGGTCACACAGCTAGTAAGTGTCAAGTGTTTGGTCTGAGGTCGAATTTGAACTCAGGTCCTCCTGACTTCAGGGTCACTGTTCTATCCACTGCGCCACCTAGCTGCCCCAAAAAGATAACTCTTAGAAATGTAAAACATTCAAGATCAACTTTCCATTGAGCTGTATTGCCATTTTTAACACATTTCCATTTCAATTATCTTCTTCTTTTGAAACACTGTATTTCAAAACTGCAACATAGAGAATAATTCCGAACATGGTTGCTTCCTAGACTACATCCTTCTTCACTATCTCTGGTCTCATCTTCCCCCCCCCCCAATTTCTTTTTTGTTGTTTTGAAATACCATCCTCCTTGCTTTTATAACTAACAATTCCACATCTCTCCTTTTATACTCTCATCTAGACTTCTTTTTAATGTTTTAGCCCCCTGACCTCTGGAATGTAGGTCGCCTCTGCTTCACCATCTTTTCCCATTAAGCATTTTCCTGTGAGAGGAAGCCTAGTGCTGTGGATAAAGAGCCAGACAAAACGACCTCAAGGTCCTCCTCTGGGTGACCCTGGGCAAGGTACTTAACCTTTCAGGACCCCAGGAAACTATAAAACTGCAACTTTTGATGTTGTACAAACCTATGTTTTACACATTTCCTATTACCTCAGTTTCTCCATATTGGGCAAGCCGTAGTAGACCCCCTAGTTCTCCTGGGCAAAGTTATACCTGAAAATTTCTCAGCATTTCCTAAACACCCCACTTTGTCTGAATTATTTTCTCTCAGAACATCTCCATGATACATATATTTGTTGTTGTTTGTTTCTGAGTGTTCAATTCATTCCTTCATTTTATTTTCTATTAGCAATCTTTTTAATCTTTTTCATTGTCCTGCTACTTTCCAAGGTTTCTTTTAAAAGGTGATCATTGGTGGTGCAGAGCATAGAGCTTCAGCCTTGGAGTCAGGAGGACCTGAGTTCAAATTCAACCTCAGACACTTAACATTTGCTAGCTGTGTGACCCTGGGCAAGTCACTTAACTCTGATAACCTCACCAATAAACAAATAAAAGGTGGTTATCTCTCCCACTGTCATCACATAGAGAAGACAGAACTTAAGGCTTTTTTGTTTTTTAAAAAATTTTATTTTTATTGATATCTTTTTCATATCATCTTAATTTTAGAACATATCCTTCCCTCTGTCCTACCCAGCAAAGCCACACCTTGTAACAAAGATTTGCTTAAAAAAGAAAAAAGTAGCACAGCAAAACGAATCCGCACATCACCCATGTCTGATGTAGGCAGTATTCTACACCCACAGGCTTCCATATCTTTGCAAAGAAGAGAAGGAGGTTTGTTTTGTTAACTCTTCTGCAGTGCTAACGTTGGTCATTATAATTACACAACATTCACAGTTTCTTTGTTGTTGTTTCTGTTTACACCTTTGTGGTCAATGTATATACTGTTTTCCTGGTTCTGCTTATTTCGTTCTGCATCAGTTTCTTCCCTCTTTTCTTGATCAACATTGACAGAATCCTAATCGTTGCATCATTTCCATGAAAAGTTCTGTGTTTGCTACTTTCATGCCTCCTTCATTGGCGTGGTGGTAATGAATTCACAACAGCTGTCTCTTAATGCTGTTCAACTTATTGTTCCCTAAGGCAATCAAAGAGCCTCAGCAAAGATCTGACCCCACAGGTTGGCCCTGGCAAGACATAATTACGCTTCACCCAAATGTTTATAACTCCTCGATAAGGCATATTCAGTGGCAAAGAGAAAGCCTCCTTATTTACCAAGGTTTTATTTTTAGCTCAGCTTCTTCCAATTTCTTTACTCTGCCCTTATTTTCCTCCCTCCCCCACATTACATTTTTATGAGGCTATTCTGTCACATTCATTCTCTTTGTGTTTTCTCCTTTTCTTTCCCCTGCCCCATTATTTCTCTACCCAAGAGAAACAATCTGATGTAGTAGAAAGAGCATTTAAAATCAGAAGACTTGGGTTGGAGTCTTGGCCCTGCCACTTACCTTGTGTAACTTATTATTTCTCTTGGACTCAGCTTTCTCATCTCTAAAATGGCATAATAATGTTTGCACTATTTATATCACAGAGTTTCTTCGAGGAAAGCATTTCATGCATTTACTATACAAGTGTAAACTATTCTTATTATTTTGGTCGACCCTGGAGCCCATCACCTCCAAGTGACTGTCCTCAATTTGAGATCTGAAATTCCCTTTCCCATGGCATTAAAATGTTGTCTCTCTATGCTACAATTGGGATTAATTAATAAGTGCTTTTCTTATTGAACGAGGGGAGAGAGCTGGCTTCCCTCTAAGCTCAGTTGATATAGTCACATAAAGTAAGGGACCGATAACAGAAGTAATAAAATATTAATACCTGAGTTAACCTAAGTTAAACTTACTGTAAAATCTTCCATGTTAAATTTACTGCAAAACTTAACTACCATGTTATGGTCTTAACCAAATGTGACTGACTTCTCTTTGGCGTAGAGAACAATAGCAGGAGTCCACTGACTAGCTAAAGATTAGCTAGAGGCTTAGTAGCCTTTAAAAAGTGAAGTCTGCCAGCCCTGAAAGCAGGGAACCCTTCTTCACACTTCATAAAGGGGTGCCATGGATTGGGGGTAGCTTTACACTTAACCTATTAATGATCTCATTACCTCTATTATCTGCCCATTAATTTTGTAACTATATCAATTGAGCTGTCTCCTGATCCCTGCCACTGAGCTTGGGGAGCAGTGAGGGTAAAAGGAAACTGTCTCCCCATTACCATGTCAACAGCAGCAAACCATACTGACACTAATTTTCCCACCTATTCTCCTTGTAGGGAGTCTATTACCAATTCAAGGCACTGTCTGACATTTTTGTCTCATTCTTGTGACTTTCATCTTCCTGATCCTACAACATTTTTACATAAATATCAATATAACTTATGTTTGCATGTTGCTTATTATTCTTTTTAAAATATTTTTAATTTATGGAATAAAACAAGTACTTTCACAACACAGTATAACAAAAAATGATGCATATGAAACTGCAAATCTATTATGTACAACTTGCTATTCCTTTTAAATATATAATAAAGTTATCATATAAATTTCTTTTTTTCTTCCCCCCCACAGATGGCTACCATTAGACACAAATATGTCTATATGTAAAATAATTCTATACATAATTCCATTTATCAGTTCTTTCATGTTGCTTATTATTAATAATAATAATAGCTGGCATTTATATAGGACCTTAAGGTTGGCAAAGCACTTTACCTATGTTATCTCATTTGATCCTGACAACAATCCTGGAAGGTAGGTGCTGTTTTCATCGTCATTTTAAAGATAAGGGGACTAAGGCTGAGAAAAGTTAAGTAACTTGATCAGAATCACACAATTATTAAATGTCCGAGGTGGGATTTGGACTTAGGTCGTTCTGACTACAACTCTAGCCCTCTGTCTACTTCATCTAGCACAGTGCTCTGTGACCAGAGAAACTGCTCAGTAAATGCGGTTGATTTGAAAAACACATGCTTGCATTATCATTTTTTTTTTAAAGACTGGGTCTCATTCCCAGGCTAAAAATGCTGTCATCACATGGGTCTGACCCTCTGTAGGTAACTAGATGGCCTTCTGGGTGACTGTAGGAGAGTCACCATTTCTGTGCCAGACACAGTGCTAAGTTCTGTGGGATCCAAATGCAATGAATAAAATAACTCTCTCCCAAGGAGAATGAAGGAGACAAATATTGCATAATTATAATGCAGAGAAAAAACAAAGTAGTTGGGGAGGGAGGGCACTAGCAAATGGGGGAACAGGAAAGGCTTCATGTAAAACATAGGGCTTGGTCTGTGTCTTAAAGAAAGAGATGGATTCTATGAGGCTAAGGGGAGGACGCCATGCATTAAGGATACCTAGTGCAAAGGTATGGAGGTGGGGGTGGAATTTCTTGCATGAAGAAAAAGAGAGGACAATCTGGCTAGATTGCAGAAAGTGGCAGGGGGAGTAATGGACAATGAAGCTGAAAAGACAGACTGAGGGAAACTTGTGGAGGACTTTAAAAATTAAACAAAGGATTTTTTACTTTATTTTTGATCCTAGTGGCAATAAGGGAGCTTCTGGACTTTATCATGTAGGGGAATGACAAAGTCAAATCCTCAACCAGGGAGATCAGATAAAAAGGAAACTCCTGCACTCCTATGGATCTATAACTCTTCTGGAATTTATCATCTTGTTTAGAGAGTTGCCTTGAAAGGGCTCTAAGGTGATGGATTTGCTGGGGTCAGAGACGACAGATACGACTTAAATCCAGCATGATGCTGACCGTGGTGCTGGCCCTCTATTAACTATTCTACGTTGTTTCACATCATTGTTAATAAAGTATGTAAAATACTTCCTATTTAATGTCATTCCCATTTGTTATCAAACCTTATTTTAATTCAGTTCAAAAAACATTTGAGAAGAACACTGCTAGTACTGGAAGGGATAAAGGGTTGAGAGAAAAACCAGTTTTTCCCCCGCATGGAGTCTGGAGTATATTGAAGGATATAACACATGTGTGGGCGATCAGAATCAGAATAATTCATAAATGGATACAAGGCACAATCTTATGTGAGATCTAAGACGGAAAAGGCTATCCCCAAGTTTTTTTTTTGAGGACGAGGAACCAAGAAAGGCTTCCTGGAGGAGGTGGCATTTGAACAGGGATTTAAAGAATGTACAGGAATCTACGAAGTGGGGATAGAAATGGTGGGGGGATATTCCTGGAACGGGAAACAGTAGGAGCAAAGGCTCACTGACAACCTCTATCCTCAAATTAATGAGGTTAAAAGAAGTGGGGGAGGGGAAGGAGTTGCTCACCTGCTTAGTTTCTGTTCAAATGAACCCAATCCAGAAAAAAAGCTGAAGGTACTGAAGTGAATTTTAGATTCGTTCAAATTAGTCTGTTCTGACAAAGGCAGCAAAAATCCCTCAGTAAAGTATTGTATGTTCTTGTTACCCGTGCATCCCTGTCAGAAGTAATTTTCATCAACGTTTGTTTAAAATGTGTTCATGACTGAAATGTTTTGTCAGTGTTTAAAAGAAGCCAGGTCACAGAAAGGTAACTTAACAATTTCCCTAAGAGGAGAGCGACTCTTCAGCCTACATTATTCAGGGCAGTGAGTCCTACCAGCAAGCACACCTCCCTGCACAACCAGCTGATTCATTAAAGAATGATGAGGCTTATCTTTCTCTGAATGCACAGTAGGCTCACATTCAGATACAGTTTAAAAGGTCTTGAAGAGTTTTCACAGGAGAAATTCCTAGTGGGGAGATCAGTTGCTCTCAAACATTCTGTAAGCTGTATTTTGAAAAACATAGCTACCCACACATACCCCTTGGGCTGGGACTCTGAAAAGTGATGGTAAACGCTGATTCAGTGTAAGAAGGAAATTAAGCCAACAGCTTCCTGTGTTGTGGAGTTTCCTTATGCTATAAATGGTTTGGGTATCTAGGATGTAAAATTGGAGTCAGCAACCTTCTACATTTTTCACTTGACAGAGTAAACATATGGAGCATGGCATAATTAACTCATCTACAACTAGATTTGAAATTGGAGGGGTAAAATTAGGAAGTTCTGCACAAGAGGTGTCAAACACTCAGCCTGCAACATTTTGAATATTGCCTGAAACAAATTAAAATGTAATTGGAAAATATTTAATAAAATCAACAAAAATACAATCAAACACAGATAATGCTAATCTGTGGTTTTCCAAGTTGATACCAGCCTAAGGGATCCTTACATATGGTTTAGTGGCCCTGTTTCCATCTAAAAGACACCACCGTTCTGTATTAGAAGGTGGATGCCTCTTATTAAGCATGTAGGTGGCTCAATGGATAGAGATTAGTCCTAGGGTCAGGAAGACCTGACTTTAAATCCAGCCTCAGATGCTTGCTAGCCGTGTGGCCATGGGTGTGTCAATGTCTATCTGCCTCAGTTTCCTCATCTGTAAAAGGGAGATAATAATTGCACCTATTTTGTTGTGAGTCTCAAGTAAGACAATATTTGTAAAGCACTTAGCACAGTGCCTGGTACATAGCAGTCCCTTGGTAAATACTAGTTCTTTTCTTTTTTCATAAATTGTGTGATACAATCAATCAATCAACAAGCATTTACTGAGGGACTACTATATGCTGGGTGCCATGTTATGCTGGGGATTCAAGTACAAAGAATGGAATAATCCCCACAGTGGAGAAGGCACTGAATTTGGAGCATTGTACTCAGAGTCATGGGACTTGAGTTAGAATACTGGGTCTACCATTTATTCCCTGTGTGACCGTGGGCAAGTCACTGATTGGGATTGCTTCCTCATGAAGACAGGAGAGGCACAGTAGAGGACTTCTAAGTTCCCTTTCAACTGTCCTCATAGTGAACAGCATCACCACGTTCAACAACGTCAGGGAAGACTTAAAATCAGAGGGATGCCGATGGTTCTCTAATCCAGGGCTCCTCACCACTCCAGAATGTGGAGGTTAAGATTTGGGATTAACAAATGAATGCATAATGAGAAATGCTTCCTTAGTGATATGGGAAGGAAAGCTGTGACATTTTCCTTTTCATCATCAAAAGCTCTGGTAGTAAGCCACCCTAGAGAGCTAATTATAATGTGGCAGGTTATAATTTGGGTCCTCCCAAGCAAAAAATTAACAAAAAGTCTCTGCCTTTTGTTAACTGCAAAATCAACACCTCCAGCCTCCCTGTGGTACTACTTTGAAGCAGCTGTTTCTGAACTTGAATCCTGTTCACTTTTCCTTTCCTTTTTTTTTTTTGTCTTGGTCAAACATAATTTTTCAAAGGTTTTTTTTTGATGTTTTGTTTTTACATTACATATATTTATAGACCACTCCCTCCTTATTAGAGGTCTCTTGTAACAAAGTTAAACAGTTACAATAACAGTTACAATAACCTCATCTGAAAATGCCTACAACTGTTTAAACGTTGTGGTTTATGAATATGATGGAGGCCTACTGTGTTGCAAGAAATGAGCCAGGGGCAGCTAAGTAGTGCAGTGGATACAGCACTGGGCCTGGTGTCAGGAGGACCTGAGTTCAAATCCACCCTCAGACACTTGATAGTTACTAGCTGTGTGACCCTGGGCAAGTCACTTAACCCCACTGCCTAGTCAAAAAAAAAAGCCAAGAGAAGTTTTCAAAAAGACATGGGAAGACATATATGAACTGATGCAGAGTAAAGAGAGCAGAACCAGATGAAAAACTTAGACTAGAACACCTATACTATAAAAATGAACACTTTTGGTGTTACATAAAGTATTTGCTTTTACTAAGGGCTCCCCATGGCAGATTAATGCCATGCAATCATTAACCTTCAATCAGGCAAGTTAAGTGATCGGCAGCAGTGTATTTGCTCAACTCTTAGTGGGTTTGGTTCAAACTTATTCAGGATACTTTTTGTCTAGTAATGCAATTACATATCAAATTAGATTTGGAAGCTGGCTGTGGCAGAATACATTACTGATTCACATTAAGCTTGTGATAAACCAAAACGTTAGGTTTTTTTTTTCAGGTAAACCGATGTTTAATCACATTTCTGTGTCTCTTGTGCATTTGATTTTTTTTAACCTCAGTTCAAAAGAGTTTTATATTTATTCCTATTAAGTTTCATCTTGTAAGATTTAGCCCATTGTCCCAGGTTGTTAAGATTTTTTGGAGGACCTGATTCTGTCATTCAATGAATTAAATATATCCCTGCCAGCTGTATGGCATCCATAAATTTGAGAAGTCTGTGTCTTTTTTGGCAGCCCTATCACACTTGTCTCATAATGAGCTTGCAGTCAACTCAAACTCCCTAAATCACTGCACATGGAAATGTGATTTGTGGCATTTCAGAGATCTCTGATCACACTTGACACTGACCCAAAAGACCAGTTGGGTTTTTTTGGGCCTGAGTCCCTGTTCTTGTGGGAGCTTTTATAGGGTGCTAACTATGAATCTAACTGGCAAATAAGAAGGATAAAAGAGAATGACCTTTGATTTCAATATTTCCATTTTCAAATGTTTCTTAAGCATCTACCATGTTCAAGGTGCTGTGCAAGGCACTGAGGATAGGGAGTATGAGTATGTGTGGGCAGCTTAAGGAATAAATACATGCACAAATCAATATGACTGATAGAATGTGATAAAAACAAAGGAGTGAATGATCTATAAGTGCTATAAGAAACACTTTCAACCCAAGAGATCAAGAAAGGCTGCGTGGAGGAGGTGTCACCTGAAAGAACCTAGAAGGAGGAGAATTTCAACAGACAGAGAGGAGTGGAGAGAATTAGACCAGGAGGAAGATCTGCATGAATGCTTAAAGGGTATTGCTGGGTCAAAAGGTATAGATAGCTTAATAACTCTTTGGACATTAATCCCAGACTGCTCTCCAAAAAATGCTGGATCAGATCACAAACTCTGTTGTATATTTAAAAGGAACAGCAAGTTATGTAAGTAGATTTACAGTTTCACATGCAACTATCTTTTATTATTATTATTATTATTATTATTATTATTATTATTATTACAGTATGATAATGGAAAAGCTTGTTTTATTCCATAAATTAAAAATAAAATAAATTTTTAAAAATGCGTGGAGGGAGAGGAAGGCAGCACATGATCAAGAAACACTTCACAGTTCAGCTTGTAGAATGTACAATGTGTGAAAAAAGTAGACTTAAATAAGGCTGGAAAAGTAAGCTGAAGCCAAATCGTGGAGGGCCACAAATGTCAAGTGTTTGTATTTTTTCTTGAGGCACTGGGGAACCACAGAGCACTTTTGAGCAGGAAAGCAGCATGGTCAGACCTGTGCCTTAAGAAAGTTATTTTGGATGAATGTGGAAATGTTCTGCATCATTATACATGCATAACCTATGTCAGACTGCTTACCATCTCAGAGTGTGGAGAGGGGAGGGAGGAGGGATAGAATTGGGACTTGAAACTTTTTAAAAAATGTTGAAAGTTGTTTTACACATAGCTAAGGAAAAAATAAAATATCATTTAAAATAAAGTTATTCTGACAGCTATTTGGGGAAAGGAGAGACTGGAAGCAGGAAAACCAGGCTTTTGTTAATAGTCCAATTAAGGAGGTGAGGAGGACCTAAGCTCTATAGTAACAGTAGCATTAGTGAGGAAGAAAGGGAAGATGGTAGAGATATTGTGAAAAGAAAATCTATAGGACTTAGCAGTTGATTTGAAGAAGGGGATAAAATAGAGAGGGGAGTCAAAGAAAATTTCAGGCTTGGGTGACTTCAAAGATAATGGTGGCAATCATAGATATAGGGAAGGACAGGAGGGGCAAATTTTGAGTTTAGTCTTGGATATGTTAAATTGGGGTAGAGACAGAAAGTTCAGGTGGAGGTTTTCTGTGAGAAGTTGGAGATATAGAGTCTGGAACTTAGAAGAGGGTTTGTGTTGAGAGATAAAGGTCTGGAAGTCATCTTCATGGAGGTGCCAAATGAAGCCCCAGGAGTGGATGGACTCACCAATGAGGTATTGGGAAAGTATAGACAAGAGGATTAAGGGCACACATGCCCTCTGTTTGCTTGACAATCACCTTATACCTACAAAAAGGGTTTTTCATGCGTCCTCTGCTCCTTAAAAAACACTAACAAAGTAATATTTAAAAGGGAGCAAAAGTTATTATGCCATAAAGACTTTCCAGATTCTTAATAAGCAGCAAGTTCTAATTCAGTTATTAACAGATAAAGTAATTATTAAGCACTTACTATATGCTGGGCTCCATGTTATCTTAGCTGCCTGTCTTTCCGCCAGTTTCAAACAATAGCATGTATTCCACTCCAGAGCGAGGCACTTCCATCCCAGTTACCCGACAGGTGCCTCTCTGTCACAGATTCAGCCAAACCAACCCACCTCTGGCTGTCATCAATTCTAACCCTTCCCTAAAGAAAACTAATCCCCAGAGATGGACTCATGTGAAAGTTCTACTTCCTGTATCACAATATGATGTTTTTAAAAATACATTTTATAACTTGGCTCCTCATTTCCAGGAGAAATAAAATCTCCTAACACTTTCGGATGGTAAAAGTTGAAATACAGCTGCTGTAATGTGAAGGTACTATTTATCCTGGGAAAGGAGCGCGTAGGTAGGTTGAACAGCTTAAACTGAGGATAACATTTTGAGTTGTCAGTGTTAATGGGGATAAAAATGAATAACTGAATGGCTCTCAAAAATGTCAACATCTCTCTAGTAAGTGGAGAAGATGCTGAATTTTTCTTGCTAAGCCTGGCAGAGAACACATTGTCCACAAAGGAATCATGGACAGGGCTAACTTTTTGCATGTTGCTAAAATTATTTCTCAGGAAGAAAACTATACTATTGCTTCCTATAGATTTTCCTGGGTATCTGGAGACAGAGGCAAACCCTCCACTTGGCAGAAGGGGTGTGGACTCACTGTCACTAAGAGGCAGAGTAAATATAGTCCATGAAGGCAAGGAGCTCTTTTTTCTCTGTCCATAATTCAAAAAGGGAAAATGAAAAAGTACATAAACAGCTGCCTTAATGTGAAGAGGCAGACTGCTGCTTCACCACAAAAGAGGGGACAGAACATGATATGCAAAGGCCCCTCTAGGTGACATGGTGGACAAAGCACCGGGCCCAGAGCCATGAAGAGAAGTTCAAATCCAACACGAGAAACTTACTGTGTGACCCTGAGTAGGTCACTTAACCTCTGCCTCAGTTTGCTCAACTATAAAATGGGAATAACACTCGGACCTACCTCACAGGTTGTTGCAAGGATCAAATGATAATGTTTATAAAGCTCTTAATAGTGCCTGGCATACAGGAGGAGCTTAATAAATGTGTGTTCCCTTCCTCCTCTCACTTGATGGACCTCACAATTGGTCATCAGAACCAGAGAGGCAAAGGGGGTAATCCTCTATGAGGCCATCCAGCCATCCTCGCCGCTCTGGCCCTGCTTTTTTGTTCAGTTGTGCTGGATTCTTCGTGACCCCAACTGGGGTTTTCTTGGCAAAGATACTGGAGTGGTTGGCCATTTCCTTCTCCAGCTCATTTTACAGATGAGGAAACCGAGGCAAACAGGGTTAAGTGACTTACTTAGGGTCACACAGCTAGTAAGTATCTAAGGCCAGATTTGAACTCGAAGAGATGAGTCTTCCCAACTCCAGGTCCAGTGCTCTAGCTACTGTGCCACCTGCTATGTATGCCCTTATCTGTAAAACCAGAAGCAAATGTTGAAGGCTTCTCTACATCCCACTATCTTTAAATCTGAAGCTGTCTGTTTGTTTGACATGCCTGCTTTTCTATTAGCTTGAATTTATTCAGGACTTTCTGCTTTTAGAGCACTTTTACACTCATTATCTTGCTTGTCCCTCTTAATAACCCTGTGAGGTTATTCCCATTTTACAGATAAATAAATTGAGGCATGGCTAGATTAAGTGACCAGGGTCACATAGCTATGTGAGCTTTAAGACTTGAACTCAGCGCTCTTCCAATGACACCACACTGCCTTGATGGAACAAAAATGCTGACTACTTTTCTGAATACTTCAAAAAACCCCTTTTTTTCCACTTCTAAGTCAACCTGAGAGGCTCATTGTCAGGAAGATCTGTGTTCAAGTTTCATCTCTGACATATGCAGGCTGTATATATAGGTGTACAAGTCTCTCTCTTTTTTTTTTAGGCAACTGGGGTTAAGTGACTTGCCCAGGGTCACACAGCTAGTAAGTGTCAAGTGTTTGATCTGAGGCCGGATTTGAACTCAGTTCTTCCTGACTTCAGGGCCGGTACTCTAACCACTGTGCCACCTGGCTGCCCCTACAAGCTTCTTAACAGAAGTACCTGTGAGGTGTGGTAGATAGAATCCTGGACCTGAGTCGGGAAGCCCTGAGTTTGAATCCTGCCTCCGTCACAGTTACTAGCTGTGTGACTCTGGGCTAGTTACTTAACCTCTTTCAGGCTCAGTTTCCTCATCTATAAAATGAAAATAATGATAGTACCCACCTCACAAAGTTGTTGTGTTGATCAAATAGCACAATGTATGTAAAGCCCTTTGCAAACCTTAATGTGTCACCTAAATGCTAGAGATTCTTCTTAATATCTCAGAACCCTCAGACTATGCTCTAAGATGACAAACTGCAGGAAATCACAGGGTGGGGCATAAAGTAAAATAAGCCAATACAATGCAAACCAAAGTATCCCCTGCCTACAGGAATTTCAGGTTTACTTAATCCCTTCCTCCTAGAAGCCTCTCAGAGCTCAGATTAGGAATAGTCACACATGCGAGCCTCTTTGGATAACTCCTGCAGCCAAAACTGGCAAATGAACTCCTGGCTTTAATTCAGCCAATTTAGCCTGGAAGCTGGTTTGAACAGAAGGCAGGAATTTTAGCCATGGGGGTGGGGAATTTTTCGCTCTTTGATTTCTCTAGTATTTAGCCCTCAGAAAAAAGGGGGTTTCTGTATACAGTTTAAGACCTGGCTTAATGAGGGTATGGGGTCCTTGAAGACAGAAAAGTCCTTGCTTTTCTCCCAGGGAGCAACCTCATCAGCTCTGTGACCAGGGAGTTCTTCGGGGGCTTAAGTAGAAGCCCCTTTTGCTTGTCACCTTCTGGAAGACCTGCTTGAAAGCTGCCTGCCTAGTCCAGAGCTACTAGGGAAAACTATCAGTCATTTTCTGGGTCACAGCAGGTGACAGAAGGCTGAGGACTCCAGGGAGATTTCCAAATCAGGTTCATCTGGTTTTATCTGGTCCTGGACAAAACTGTCTTTATTGTTCCCGTCCTAGGTGGTGTGTTGATTAGGATCCTAGGCTGAGAGCTGGAAGGAAGCTTAGGTGAATCCTTTAGTCTAAGGCCAGGGGTGGGGAACCTATGGGTTGGAGGCTACATGTGGTCCTCTAGGTCCTCAAGTGTGGCTCTTCGACTGAATCCAAACTTCACAGAACAAATCCTTTGTGGTTTGGGCTTTGTGCCGTGAGGGTTGGATTCAGTCAAAGGGCTGCACTTGAGGACCTAGAGGGTCACATGTGGCCTCAAGCATGCAGGTTCCCCACCCCTGGTCTAACCCCTTCATTTCCCAGGTGAGTGGATGGAAGACTAGAGAGACAAAGCTATAACTGAGGGTCCAGAAGGGCAGCCTTAAGGCGTAGACTTTTGCAGGCTCTTGAGCCATACCCTGAAGAAAAGTAATCGTTTTTCTGTCCTGTCTAGTACATCAAGGCAGCTGGTGGAGCAGTGGATTGAGAGCTGGGCCTGGAGTCAGGAAGACTTGAGTTCAAATCTGGATTCAGACACTTACTAGCTGGGTAACCCTGGGTTAGTCCCTTAATCTCTCTTTGCCTCAGTTTCCTGTACTATAAAATGGAGATAATAATATCTTGAAGGGGTTGTGGTAAGGATCAAATGAGATAATATTTGTAAAAGGCCTTAGCACAGTGCCTGGCACACAGTAGATACCACCCAAATATTCATTCCTTCCCCTTACCTTATCTAATAAATACTATAAATGACTAGGTGGTAAGGACAATAATGCATAAGTTACCCTGTCCACTGGAATGCCACCAGCCCAAGGCTGCTCCCTCATAAACACTAAACAGCCACGCCTTCAGAGGAGACCCTGCCCCCGCCATCACACAGAAGGGGCTCTGGGAGCTTCAATCAAAGAACCTGCTGCTGAACTTAATTCCTGGGTTCCAACCTTCAGACCAGGTTGTTCTTTCATGTAGCTGCCACAAAAGGCTTGATCTCAAATTCCAGTCCTGTCAGAACCAAGTTTGCCATCCTGCTCCCCATTTCTCTGCCAGCTTCATCTCCGCTTCTCGTCCAGTGTTCCATCTGGCAGATGGGGAGAGGAGTCCCATTTCAGCCCTCCACCGTCTCCTTCCAAAAGCACTCCCCAAGAGGCAGGCTGATGTTTTATTAGCAGAGGGGAAGGAGGAAGGAACAGGTTGTCTCCAAGAAATGATGACTAAGAAAACTACTCCTCAAATTTTCATCTTTCACACAGCTGGTATCATACCTGACTCCCTTGGGAAAGATTATGCTTTCTTTTTTATGATTGCAATATACTCTCCATCTGCCCTGATGCCAAAATATCAATTATAGCTTTACTGGGGTGATGAAATGAACTGGTGTTCTAAAGCCACTGGACCATGAGGTGAGGATGAGGCAGCCTGAGGCAGAACAAATACTGGGTCAGGTCATTAAGAAGAGATACAGCAGCTTTTCATTCTTCAAGATCCTTGGAAAACAAACATCTCAATTTTTTAATTTAATATTTTATTTTTCCCCAATTACATGTTAAAACAATTTTACCATTCTTTTTTCAAATTTTGAGCTCCAAATTCTCTCTCTTACTCTCTCCCCTCCTCCTCCCATTGAGAAGGCAAGCAATTTGACATAGGTTATACATGTATAGTCATGCAAAACACATTTCCATGTAAGTCAAATCATCTCCATTTGAAATTGTTCTTCTAAGGGAGAGGAACTTATTCCTGGCGAAAAAAGAAAATGGTGGTCCTGAACAGGTGTCCCTGCAGAAGTTCTAATTAGAGAGAACTGTCAGGAACTCAACGTATCATCTGGGGCCCTTCAAGTGTAACAATAAGAAAAGATTGAAAAATAAATGAATTGGAACCCTCAACAGCAAAATGAATGACACATGGTTGTTTCTGGTACCTTGCCAAGACAACTTCTGGGAAACAGGGAGGATTTTGTTTGCCCGAATTTTATTCATTTTCTAGCTGTGGTGGTGAGGGTGAGCTTATCAGCACCCATGGGCTGAGAGGCTTTGAATTAGCCTCTGACACAAAAACTGGAGGAACCATTGCTATGGAAATCACTCGCCCCAAAATGTTTGGAAATTTAACAAAGAGGCAGCATGGAAAGGAGAGCAATTGACCTGGAATCATAAGCCCTGAGTTAAAATCCTGGCTCTGTTCCTCATTACCTGTGTGACTTCTGACAAGTCACTAAACATCTCTGGGCTGCAATGTCCTCATTTGTAAAATAAAATAAAATGGGCAGCTAGGTGGTGCAGTGGCTAGAATGCCAGGCCTAAGGTCAGGAAGACCTGACTTCAAATCTGGCCTCAGACTGGTGATCTTGGGCAAGTCACTTAACCTTGTTTGCCTCACTTTCCTCATATGCAAAATGAGCTGGAGAAGGAAACGGCAAATTGCTCCAATATCTCTGCCAAGAAAACCCGAAATGGGTCATGAGGAGTTGGACACGACTCAAATGACCGAACAACAGCAAAAATGAGAGGCAACAAGGAAAGGAGTAGGAAGACCCAGGTTCAAATCCTACCTCAGACACTTCTTAGTTTTGTCACCCTGACCAATTCACTTCATCTCTCTGGGCTTCATTTTCGTTGTCTGTAATTGTAGAAAGAACACTGAACTTGGCATCAAGAGAGACCCAGATGCTAACCCTGCCTCTGACACTTATTAGTTGTATGACCATAAGCAAGTAAGTCATGTAACCTCTCTAAGACTCAGTTTCCTCATATGTAAAATGGGGATAATAATACCTGTAGCACTTAACCCCACAGAGTTTGTAGGGCTTTGTAGGGCTCAAATGAGATAGAACATGTAAAGTGCTTTGCAAACTTTAAAGCAACATATAAATATAAGTAAGCATAAAAAGCAGTATATGTCCCTCTCTTTCCATATATATATGTATATACCTATATATGGGTGTATGTGTATAATAATGGTTAGCATTTATATAGCTCTTTAAAGTTTGCAAAGTGCTTTACAAGAAGCTGAGGCAAATCAAAGTTAAGTGACTTGCCTAAGGTCCCACCGATAGTAAGTATCTGAGGTAGGATTTGAATTCCTAACTTGAAGCTCAGCACTCTACCCACTATACCATCTAGCTGCTCTAAAAATAATTGCTAGCATTTCTATAATGCTTTAAGGCTTGCAGAAGACTTTATCTCCTTTTATCCTTATAACAACCCATTTTAAGGATGAGAAAACTGGGGCAGAGAGGTTAAGCATCTTGCCTGGGGTCACACAACTAATAAATCTAAAGCTAGATTTGAATTCAGATATTCCTAAGGCTCTGTCCACTGCACCTAGCTAGCTGCCTTTGCATAGATATGTGCACACACACACACACACACACACACACACACACACACACACTCTATACCTGTGATTTCACCAGTGGGAGACTGACAACTTGTTTCTAATAGAACAGAGAGCTTCCTGAGATACCCGAGGGGTTAAGTGATTTGCCCCTGTGCCATACAGCTAGTTTATATCAGAAACAGGACTTAAATCCAGTTCTTTTTGACTTTAAGGCAAGTAATCCTCTATCATCTACTACCACTCTGCCTCTCCAACCACTACATAAATATAAGTACTCTTTCTTCCACAAACACTTCCTAAGTACTCTGGGATGGTGGGGAATAGAAAGATGGAGAAAATAAGGACACTTTGGGAGTAGGCTTTGGGAATGTGAAATTCACATGAAAATATCTTAATTAGAAAGGGAAGGATTCAAGGAGGAGGAAGGAGGAAGCGGCACTGAAGAAGGTGGGCCCTCATGTAGTGATCAGCCATGAAAAATTCTCCAAGAGGCATTCATCCTTGGAAATCCTCCTCTTATGTTCAGAGAATACAAATGGAATCAAGTACAATGTGGGGCATGATTAGGGCACTAAAAAGCTAAAGTAAAAAAGGAACAAGAAATTAATGGTGCAAAAAGAACTGGCTAAGACACAGACAACATTGGGAATAGGAATAACTTTTAGACTGTAGGGGAAGAAAGCTTTTGCTAATTTGCAGATTTGTTTCAACGACTACAGAAAGGAAATTATGCCAACGAGTAAAATAAAAAGGGGGCGTTGGGCAGAGGAAGAGGCTTAAAAGACAAATAGCAACTCAGTAAGAAATGAAGAGAAAACCCAAGAGCCTAAGGGATTGTGTTTAGAATAAAGATTCAAAGATCTGGAAAGTTACAGGACAATACAAAGTTTGCTGAGTAACAACTATAGAGAGTTAGGGAGATGGTGACTGTTGTTTTGTTGGTGTTCAGCATCCTTTGTTGTCCAAGAGGACCAGTGACCTCAGGAAGGTGATGTCTTGACTTGCAAGTGAACTGGTTTGAAGTGAGGCAGAGCTGTGCAAAGGGGAAGTGAATCAAGGATTGCTGAGCAATCGATTTCACACAGCTCAGACAATGAAATCACTGAAGATAAGGGACAGGTAACAGAGATAATGGGGATCTTAAGATTTTAAAGTGTAAAGAAAGGCCTATATTTTGTACCCTTTACAAGGTGCCAAGATGTCCTTTGATCAAAACTGGTGGAACTCCAAGGCCACCTTGGCACTGGCTGATCAAGAGTTGGTTTGTGCCCCTGATGGCCCTTTAAAAATCAAAGCACCATCTTTAAGCACCCTCTGAAGGGTCTGATCTCTGAAGAAGGTGACCTCTGTGATTCAAAGGGGAGGTCCAGGAAGCACAGCTGAGCAACTTGCCCTACCAGACACCAGGAAGGGATGCCACAACCCTGCAGTACCAAAGGTGTTGGGTTCCTGTGTCTCTTTGGGAGTACTTCTCTGCACTCTGTATCTGTGCCCTCTATTCCTACTCATAACATGTTTAGTTATGGGAAAGTGTGCCTTAGGTTCACAGGGGAAATATTTTGTCACTATTGCCTTTGTTTCAAGCCAACTAGGTCCTCTAGCTGATTGGTTGGGAGGTTGGGAACTAATAGCTTTAAGAGTTAAGCCCCAGAGATACCTTGCATTAGGGGTAGCTGCTCCTCCTCCCACCAAGGATCCAATCAGGGTGCCTGAGTTAGGGAGGAATATTCCAAAGGGGATGTTATTCAACAACCAAACTCAAAGAAGGAGAGACTGAGGTAGGGACACTGGATTAATAAACAGATCATTCCAGCTCCCAGCCATCACTGGTAGGTAACTGTATTTTCTCCCTGGCTCTTGCCAGCCTGTGACCTCAATGACTCCTCTCTACCCCACTACACAAAAGTCAAATTCTCAAAAAAGCCCTGGCTGAGACTCATAGTTCAACAAGTTAACTAGATGAACTCCATCTTTAAAATAATTCCTTAAAATGCATTAAGAAAATTAAAAATGTTAAATGCTTGTTAAACCTCCCAGTCCCAAATGACTCAGATGATTTTATATATATATGTATATCTTTTTCTGTGTTGTGTGAGATGAGACCATGTGGCCTTGGAACAAAATGTTCTACAAAAATCACAGCACTATTTCCCTGGAAAATTCCTAACAGAGGGAAAAGGCATCTGTCCCCTATCTTTGTTATGACACGGGATGAAATGTCATATATTGAGGGTGAGACAAGGTAGGTAATCGTTCCTTTTTCCCCACAGATTGAAACACGGTGCATCCTGGGAAGAAGTGTTAAATAACTACAAGCTACCTCATAGTGTGTGTGCCTTATATGTGGCCTGGGCTTATAAAAACCCTGTTTCTGAGTCTGGGGAAGTATCCTCCACACCTACGATCATTGTTTCAGCAGCAGATGCCATCTTAGGGTCCCTCCCTCAGCTCTGCCCACTTTCTCTTATCCAGAGACCAAGTCTCATTCTGACTTCTGAAGAGGTAGCTGTCCAGGATCAGGAGGAAGGTTATAGTTTCGCCCCAGAAGACAGAGAGAAAAGTTAGTCCTTCAACATCTAGTATTTACTATTCACAGCTTAAGAATGCTACACTGCCAAGATTGGCTTTATTTCCCATTCGTTGAGGTTTTTAGAAGATAAAAGTACTGATCACTACCAGTCATCCATAGATGTTGAGTCATTTTCTTGCCATTTTCTGAAATGCCACCACCCACCTCTCCCCTGAATTCTGATTTTTCCATATGTTATACCAACAACAGAGAAAGATGAAGTGGACTCAAGAATCAGTCATGTGAAGAGGAAATTAAATGCCAGGCTTGAAGCAATCTTTTTCCACTAGATACCTCCACCTCACACCCCATCCCCAAAATGGCCTACCTTTTCCTCAAGAGCGAAGCAGTCTTCTTATTGTCATCCACACACCTCTGCATCAAAGTTTTATTTCTGAAAATGGGAATTACCAGTGCTGTGGTCAAGAAATGAGGAGCACTTCCTCTTCTTTTGTATTGCTGAGAAAAAAAAGAGAAAACTAAACTCTCCAATTCTTCTTAAGGAAAGCCTTCAAGAAGAAATCTTATCCCTCTCTCATAGTAAATACATAAATAATAGAACTATTAATTGTAGAACACCATTTCTAGGATATCAGACACAGGTCTGTATTAGAATTTCAAAAAAGTTAGCTGCAGAAAACAGGAAAGCCACAGTGTAGAGTAATTTTACTCATTAACCTGGGTCTATTCTATGCATTTGTTAAATGAAAAAATAAATTCTACAACATGGTAAATTGGCTTATAAAAATCTCTACATGTGTACTTCTAATTTAATTCTGTTGAGTGAAACCAATGTTTATTAAGTACCTATTGTGTGAAGACCATAGTGTAATAGGTGCTGGAATAAGGAATCAAAAAAGCATTAGCCCTAGACCTGGGTTTGAATCTTGTCCCTGAAAATTTCTACCAATGTGATGCCTTCTTGTGCCTCAGTTTTCTCATCTATAAAATAAAGGGCACAGTACTAGATGGTTTCTAAGGTCCTTTGCAATGCTAAATCTATGATCCTATGAACCAAAGTTTAGAAAAGACATGGTCCCTGCCCTCATAGGGCTGACAATCTAGTAAAGGGGTATGGCATATACAAATACTTTAAGGAGTTCATTTTATTTTCATTTTATATTTTTCAATCAACAAACATTTATTTTCTTCCCTTTCATCCTCTATGCCCTCTTCCTCTCCCTTTCAATTTATCTAGGCTAGTCCTTGGAAGGAAAACAGATTGCTACCCTCCAAACTTAAAATTCTTCTGGCTTGATAGAACCTGCCAAGTACCATGTTGCACTGCTGTAATCTTAGAAAATAAAGGGTTGACATTCCTTCTTCCCCACCCTCCCCACCCTTCTTCTCTCTCTCCTCTTTTCCAGCCTTCCCAGAACTGAACTCAATATTCCAGATGAGGTGTGATGAGGACAAGAATTCAGTCAGACTATCACCATCCCTTATTCCTGGAAGACATGCACCTTTTCGTGCATCCCAAGATCACATTGGTTTTTTGGGCTGCTGCATCAAACTGTTGATTCATACTTAACTTTCAGCTCACCGAAACACCCAGATCTTTTTTTTTCATAACAGTGTCTGTCTCTGTGTTTTTACATTTTATATTTGTAAAATATTTTTGTACCTAAGTGAAAGACTACATTTATCCTTAGTGAATTTTTATCTTATTCTATTCAGCCAAATGCTTTATTCTGTCAAGATACTTTTGGATCCAAACTCTGTCATTCACTTTGTTAGCTACTCCTCCTAGCCTGGTATCACCTTCAGACTTGATAAGGATACCATCTATGTCTTATCCAAGTCCCTGATAAAAATATTAAGTAGTCCTGAGCCAAGCACAGATCCCTGGGGTAATTCATCAGAGAACTTCTAACCCACTGACACTGAACCATTAATTATTACTCTTTGAATCTGGCCATCCAACTCATTCTGAATCCTGATTGTTATTCAGGGGAGGGGAACCTGTGGCCTTGAGGCCACATGTGGCCCTCTAGGTCCTCAAGTGTGGCCCTTTGACTGAATCCAAACTTCACAGAACAAATCCCCTTAATAAAAGGATCTGTTCTGTAAAACGTGGACTCAGTCAAAAGGCCACACTCAAGGACCTAGAAGGCCACAGGCTGCAGGTTCCCCACTCCTGGATCTATCTCCATCTTCTCTATGAGAAATGTATGAGACACTATACCAAAAACTGCGTTAAAATATAGGTAAACTGTAGCTACAGGATTCCCTTCATTGACTAGTCTAGCTATTCTGTTGGAAAAAGTAATAGAATCAGTGTGGTATCACCTGTTCTTGATGAACAGCTGTTTCTTTCTAACTGACATTCTATCTTCCAGATGTTCACCAACCACTTCTTCAACAAGCCATTCTAGAAGGCCAGTTTGTGAGAACCATAGAAGGAGGTGCTGTATACTAATGCTGGACAGCTACGCTTGAGTCACATTGTGAAGGGCTTTAAATGCTAAACAGATGAGTCTGGATTTGATTCTAGGGGCAAAACGGAGCCACTAGAACTTTTTAAGCAAAAGATTGACGTGGGGAGGCAGCTAGGTGGTGCAGTGGATAGAACACTGGCCCTAGAGTCAGGAGGACCTGAGTTCAAATCCAGCCTCAGACACTTGACACTTGCTAGCTGTGTGACCTTGGGCAAGTCATGTAGCCCCATTGCCTGGCCCCCCAAAACAACAGTAAAAAGACTGACATGCTCAGATCTGTTTTAGCTATTTCTTTCTTTCTTTAAGAATACTGCTACGGCAGTTGATTGGGGAGGCAGGTAGTGTGAGTTAGGAAGACCAGTCATCCAGGTGAGAAGTAATGAAGACAAAGCCTAAACAAGGACACCAGCCATGTAAGTAGATGAAGGGAACAGATGCTTCTTCACTCCTTTGATTTTTCCTCAGTAGCTGTCCTGCTATTTGGTCCAGAAGCCAAGCTCTGGAGGACTTAACCCTTTAGTACCCAGAAATGCCTCTATAGGAATCTGCCATCTAGACTGATGATGCCTTTGGCTACTCACTATAGGTCCATCTCTAGGTAAATATTTTACGTTTACTTATGTAGGTGCATGTTAATTTTCCGAGTAGTATGTGAGTTCTTTGGTTGTCATTGTTGCTGTTGTTTGTCCTTTGTTCTAGAAGACGACCAATGACATCAGGAAGCTGATGTCTTGACTTGCAAGTGACTTGGATTTAAGTGAGGCAGGGCTGTGCCAAGTCATCAGCCTCACTGTCTCCTACAAAGTTATCAGAGTCCAGTAAGACACAGGCAGGACGACTGGCGACGGTCCCTGAGTTCCTTGAGGGATGGGACTGTTTCACATTTTTTGTCGCTGTACCCCCAGCACATAGTAGCTACTTATTAAATATTTGTTGATTGATTCTCACATCGTTAAAAGCATGAGTTAATAATAGCCAGCATTTATACAGCACCTACTATGTACTATGTACCCTGTGCTAAGTGCTTTAAGACTACTATCTCATTTGATCCTTACAACACCCTTGTGGGGTAGGTGCAATTATTGTCCCAATTTTACAGTTGAGGAAACTGAGGCAAACAGAGGTAAAATGACCTACCCAAGGTCACACAGCTAGTTACTGTCTGAAGGTGGATTTGAACACAAGTCTTCCCTGATTCCAGGACCACTGTTTATATACTAGAGGCCTAGCTGCCTCTAGAGTTCTTGTCCTAATAAACCACATTGCTCTTATGCTGTCATTCCTTTCCTCCAAATGCTCTGGCAGCTCTTCATTACTTACCAAATAAAAGTTTAAACCCCTAAACTTGATAGTCAGAATATAAAAAATCTGGCTTTACCCTTCATTTTAAATTTTATCTCATATTCCTCTCTACCTACTCTCCTGCTGTCTCTTCTTCTTTCTGTACACTTGTGTTCATCCTTGGAATGGATTCTCTTCCACAACTCAATTAAACAAATATTAACATTGATAATATTAAATATTAATAGTGACTATTAGTTTATATTTATACATTATTATTAATATTAAATGTTAATGTTAATATTAAATGTCTACTATAGGCAGGTCAGGCACTGAGGTTACAAAGACAAAAGAGGAACTGTCCCTACCTTCAAAGAACTTAGATTCTATGGCAATGCTTCTCTCCTTGGTTCAGCTCTACTGTGTAAAACCACGCTTTCCTTTTACTGCAAGGGTTCTTAATCTTGGGTCTGTGATCTTTCAAAAAATATTTTGATAACATTTCCATGTCATTGTTTTTTTTATATTATATATTTTTGTTTTGTGACTTTAAAAGCATTATTTTGAGAAAAGGGCTATAGGTTTCACCAAATTGCCCCACAGGACAATGATATATAAAAGGTTAAGAACCTCTAATATGAAGCCAAACTCAGGTGCCACTTCCTCCATGAAGCCTTGCTGGATCCTCTCAGGTGATACAAAGAATCTCTTCTTTCTTACACCTTTCACAACACTTTGCCTAGATCTGTCCTGTGCCCTCATCCTATTCTCCTTTGAATTCTAGTTAAATTGCCTCTTTCTCTCTACTCATTTACAAACTACTGGAAAGCAAGGATAGGATTTTTGGTAAGGAAATAAGGAATCTGGTAGGATGCAAGGATAGGGTTGTCTAGGTCTTTATATCCCTAAAAGTTTACTCATAAGAGGAGCTTAATAAATGCTTATCTAATTGGGTGGCATAAGAAATAATGGAATTAGACAAGGGGACAGACTTAGTGGACTAACCCAGAAGTGGGCAATCTTCAGTCCTAGTTACACTTTGGGGCACTGAGGTGGCACTCTATCATTCCCGAATCTTTTCCCCCCTCCCCATTATTTCCATTTCTTTCCCTTCCTTAACCCCTACTTTCCTTCCCATTTTCTTTTTTTCTAGAAATAGCTTAGGTCTATCAAAGTTCTACTGAATGCTTGGGACTAACAATCTTGCTGATTCTTAGATAGAATAATGGACCAAGTTTTGGCAGCTCTATGTCCAAGGTGTTCAGCTTTTTACTTGCCATATGATTCTTGGTGGCTTTACTCATAAAACAGGAGAAACAGTATGACATAGAGAACAGAAGGCCAGTAACTTAACTTCTAAGTGTCCTGGGAAACTCCCTAAGACTAGAAGTGATAAAGTAAATTCTGCATTGGTGGACAGAATTTTTATACCAGGAGTTTCCCATACCAATGACAGCATAGATATACATCAAATAAATCTCAAGGGGTTTTGAAAACATTATTACACTAGCTTAAATATAGGCCATGCCTACAAAAAGAAGATACTTTGAAATGAAGAAATAACAGAAAAAGACAGAGTTGGAAGGAACCTCAGAAGCCTTTAGTGCCCCCCCATACACATGGAAGAACACCTAAAATATCCTGACCAAGAGGTCATCTAGCTTCTGCCTGAAGACCTCCTCCATTTCCTCTGGAGACAACCCATCCCAATTTTGGATTCTCACTGTTGGGAATTTTTTCCTCATGACAAGCCTGAACCTGTTTCTCTGAAACTTCTTCCCTTTGTAGAGTGGTACAGTAGGGAAAATACTGGTTCAGAAGTCAGAGGACCTGAGTTTGAACTTCACCTGTGTGTCCATGAGTTGGTCACTTTAGCTTAGCTTCTTTTTCTATAAAATGAGGGGTTTGGATCTCTGGGTCTCTTCTATCTCTAGAACTACGATTCAAGTTTTGTTCTTTGAGACCAGGAAGAGCGAGCCTTTTGTCTTTTCAAGATGCCAGCTCTTCAAATACTATAATGTAATATAATGTACCACCACCACCCTTTCCCTACTATTCTGCTCTCCAAACTGAACTGAAGTTCCTTCAGCCAATCCTCATATGACACTATCTCCAACCTTTTTACCATTCTGGTGGATTTCTCCTGGACACCTTCCAGCTTTTCAATATACCTTCTGAAATATGGTAAGCATAACAGAATATATTACTTTAGATATGGTGTGACCAGGGCAAAGTACAGTGGGACTATAATCTCTCCTTGGTCTGGACACCATCTTTTACTGTAGCATAGTATCCTATTCCCAGGCTTCTATATCACACTGCTGCTTCTTATTGAGTTTACAATCCAATCTTTCTTTTTTATCTAGCTACATCTCCTTTCATCCTGGGCTTAGGAAGTTGATTTTTTGAACCCAAGTGTAGAACTTTACATTTACTCTTACTAAATTTGTTATACACTGGAAAATAACACCAGTTATTGGTACTACTCAAATTTTACACAAGCCATAAGTGTCTGCAGGAAAAATGTGGCCTGTATTCAGAGCCAGAGGATAATTTAAATAAAGTCATACAACAGTTCAAACCATGTGTAAGTATAACTAATAGCAATAGGACTTGCATACCAAATAGATCTTTCTTTGTTTTTTTTGGCTAGGCAATGGGGTTAAGTGACTTGCCCAGGGTCACACAGCTATTAATTGTTATGTTTGAGGCTGGATTTGAGCTCAGGTCCTTCTGACTCCAGGCCCGGTGTTCTATCCACTGTGCCACCTAGCTGCCCCCCAAATAGATCTTTCTTATAGTTACTAAAAGACAGCATTTTAGATATTCAAAGCTGGTTCTTGGCTTTTTACATAATTAAATGCCCCTCCCCCCATCCCTTCCTTAGCCACCTAATTAACTAGATTTTTACTTTTAATATTTGTAAACCAAGAAAATTTAAATAGCAAAGAATGGTCAACTATGTCAAGTATTTTATTTTTGATGGCAGTTTAGATAAAAGTCAAGTGAGAGCTGGAGGCATCAGAAGCTTTCATGCCCCAGAAGGCAATAAAAGAACCATTTTGCTCAAACACAAAGCACGGAGCTAACCAGGTTAATGCATGCACTGCTGTGGAAGCAACTTTAGGAGTCCCATTCAGCAGGGCATGAACAACACCCAAATGCCACCTGAATGGGGCTATTCCATTTCAACTGCCTGCCCGCTGTAACTGAGATACAGATGTGGGAGCAGACACGAGCATTTGTAGGTATCATCAGGAAACAGGCAGTGATTCAATCAGAATTTTCACAAGGCTCAGTAAAACAAGACGATATTTTAGAATAGGCCCAAGATGAAACTGTCCTAAATCCTGTGGTTTCACTGGGCTTTGGGCTTGAAGGATGACTTTGTTGTGACCTATCAGATCTTGGCTTCATGCCCTTGGAGGCAGCCTGGAGCAATGAAAAGAATCAGATCTTGGTTCCAGGCCCAAGCTCTGCCTCTAACTAGTTTAGCTGTGTGACTCTGGGCAAGCCGTTTATCCTTTTCGGGCCTCAGTTTCCAAATAATAATAATTAGCATTTATATAGCATTTTAAGGTTAGTAAAGTGGCGTACATGTTATCTCATTTGATTCTCACATCTACTCTGTTAAGGAAGGTGCTGTTATTATCATCCCCATTTTAAAGAGAGGGAAACTAAGGCTGAGAAAGCTTAAGTGATTTGTATAGGGTCACTCACCTTATAAAATGTCTAAAGCCACATTTGAACTCAGGTCTTTTTGCATCTATGCACAGTATTCTTATATACTGTACTACCCTAGCTGCCTCAAACGATCTGAGGACACAGGAGAGGTCGATGAAACCTGAAGGAAGGCTAACCAAATAAGCAAAGATTCTCTCTGGATAGCCTTTCCTGCTGGCAAGCCACTTAGCCTCTCTGAGATTCAGATTTTAGATTTCCTCATCTATGAAATGAAGAGATTGGACTTTGCCACATTTCATGTGCTTGTGCACGTGTGTATGTGTGTTATGGACCATATTTAAAATTTGGTTCTCCTTGAACTGACTCTTGGTAAAGCCCCCAAAAGTACATTTTGTGATTTACTGCAATATTTTTGTCTCTAAACTAGCTGCATGAATGACCACCAGCTGATCACAGCATCATTTTACAGCTTTGAGCTAATAGACAATCAAAGCTGAAAGAGATCTAGGAAATGGTCTATTTCAACCCCTTCCTTTTGATTATGAAGATTAGTTTATATTCATACTCCCATGCCACCTCACTCCCACACACTCCTATATTAATCTTCCCCCTTTCTTCTTCATCCATCAGAAACCAAACAACAAAATAAACGAACCTCAAGAGACCCTTAAAGTGATAACAAATTTCTGGCAATAATATTAAGTGACTTATTAGAGAGATAATTGGCTGCTTTTCTGAGCATCAGAAAGAAAACTGAGTAACTGGTACCATATTCACAGCTTTGGGGAGATTTGCTCCTACAAACAATCAATTATTGAGCATTATTAAGCAACTACTATTTGCGAGTTATCGTGCTAAGTGTTGGAGATAGTAAAGAAATAAATGAAACAGATCCTGCCCTTGAGGGGCTTCCATTCTACCGTAAGAATATGATTGCACACAAATAAGTACAGTGCAAGGAAAGCGGAGGCGGAAGAGAGTGCTAATATCATGGGGAAATCAAGAAAGCCTTTATCAACAGGTGGCGCTTGAAGGAAACTAGGAATTACTAGTTTCATGAAAATTACAATGTTCATTCTGGAAATGATGGGGGAGAGACAGCATTTAAAAATGCAAAGAAAATGGAAGATGGAGCACCAAGTTCAAAGTCCAGTTTGGCTGGAATGTAGAGTTCATAGAGGGAAATAAGGTTAGAAAGGTAGGTAGAAGTCCCAAAATCAGGCTAAAGAATTATCATTTTACCAGTGGGGAGCCACTGAATTCTGGAGCAGAGAGTGACGTGATCAGACCTATAACTTAAGAAGATTGTTTATGGAAGATGAATTAGGTGAGCAACTGGAAGCAGGGAGATCAATAAGCAATGAGACCAGGCAATGAGGTCTTAAACTAGGGTAGCGGCTGTGAGCAGGGAGAAGGGAATAAGTGACATTGAGGAGGTAAAACTGTCAAGTTTTGGCAACTAACTGGATATGCTGTGTAAGAAGAGGGAAAAAGCAAGGATCCCTGTGAATTTATAAACCTGGGTGACTAGTGACAGTGGCCCCTGAAACAGAAACAGGGAATTTGGGGATGTTGAGGCAGTAGTTTTGCATCTGTTCAATTTGAGACTCCTAGCTGATAACATGTGATGGAACTTCAGGGCAGAGGTTAAGGCAGAAAGAAAAGTGTCTACTGAATCTATAAGGCTAGATCAGCTCCCTTTCCTGTATCGTATCAAACGTCTGCTTCAAATTAGTCATCGTTACAAATCAGTGTCTCAGGACTCTTATTTGGAGTATCTGCCCCTAGTACAAGCAATGATCACTAAAAAAGAGTGAACTTTTAACTCGCTCCAGGAGGCCACCATATTGGGCCCGGTTACTTCTAGGACAATTTTTCTTCATTGTGCCCATGACCCTGGCATTTAAGAGGAAACTGTAACGAGAGGAATGGCAGTTGAATTACTTTTTAAGCTTCTGCCTGGGAAGAGCAATTCTGAGGAGCAATCCTGTCAGGAGGCGTTGGGTTTCTGTCCTGGTGACTTCAGTTTGGGAAGGCAAACACGGCACTAACACTTTTAGCAGAAAATGGACGAGACTCCTGGTGGGTATCGGGTGGGAAAACAGGCCAGGACACATCCCCTGCCAAGCAACAGGGCCAGAGCAACAATATTGTCTTTCCTGTCTTCCCAGTGATTTTACTAGTGTCACCCCACCCCCTCAACCCTGGTAGTGGACCTGGAGAAGTATAAAAAATTCTGCCATTCCTGCTCTCTCCAGCCTATTTTTAAATGCTATTTAAATTTTAATTTGATTTAATTTTTTAAATGTAAAATTTGATTTAATTTTTAACTTAAATTTTAAAATGGCATTTTAAATGCCATTTAAATGACACTGTCATAAGAAGAGTAGACTCAGGAGACACCTAAAGCCATACAGTATGAGCAACAAAAAGGGAAGGGGGGCTTTGAAGAACCACTTAGTATTTGGTACATTCTGACTGGGGCTTTGCTCCCAGATGGCAGGTTCAGGGGAAATGAATTTCTCTTAAAATATAATTTTCTGATGTACTGCCAAGTAAATTGTTCTGGAAACCAATGCTATGCATTTTAGGGGGAAAGTGTAGTCCCCTAAACTTAACTATTTCCCTCATTTTCTTTGGAGCATCTGGTCCCTCCTTGACCCTTGAAAATCTGATTTCCAGTCTACTGAACCTGCTCTCTCCAAAGTCAGCAGTAATTATTGGTCTTTCAAAATTCAGTGGTCTTTCCTCAGCCCTCATTTTCCTTCACCTCGCTGCAATATCTGACACTGTGGGCAACAATTCTTCTCTTGCTCCCAACATTCTGAAGCTGTCTGGTCTCTTGTTTTCCACACACTACACTCCTCAGATTCTCCACCTACTTCCCCACCTCACTCTTCTCTGTTTTATATACTACAGCCTTGAGGCAGTGAGGTGGTGCAATGCACTCAGTGCTGAGCTTGGAATCTGATGATCTGAGTTGAAATCTCACCTCAAACACTTACCAGCTGAGTAAATCCTGGGCAAGTTTCTTAAACTCTCTCAGACTCAGATTCCTCATCACCTGTAAAATGGGCATGATAATAATAGCACAAGATGATATATATAATGCATCTTGTAAATCTTCAAGCACTATGACAGTTTTTATTATCTCTATGTGTAAGGCATTACACTAGGCATTTTCTCTCTTTTGAACTCCTGACTTTGCAGCTCAGTCTCTGGTCCTTTCATTTTTCTCTGTATTCTTCCTTTCTCAGAGAATGTATCCCGTGTCATGCCTTTAATGATCACATCTTTTAGTTTGACTCAAAGATTTTGATCTCTACTCCCAATGCCTCAGCTGCACTCAGTTCTTAAAGTTCTAACTCCTCCTCAGATGCTTTTCATCATACAGGCAATCCCAAAAGTCTTGGTGAAGTTTTAAATTTCTAAAGCATACTACTAAATTAACTTACTAAAACTCATACCATTATCTTTAACTCAGAATGTAAAAAAAGCCACAAGTTCTCACATACTCCCCAAAGAAGAAAACCCAACCTGCTCTTCCTAAGTTTCCCCTTTCCATCAGCTACACCACAAAAATCCATGTCCAAAATCTCAGCATGTTATCCAAATTCTCTTGATTCTTAAAAATATTTCTTGTGGTCATTCCTTATTTTCTGTTCCCCCTTCTACCACCTTTGTTTAGGCCATCATCACCTCAAGCTCAACTCATCACAGTAGCATTTGGGAGGTTTTGTTTATTTTTAAAATAAAATTTATTGATATTTTCTGTTTCTTACTAATGCCATAGTATCCCACATAACCCTCCCATTCTCCAACAACCATCCCATATGACAAATAGAATTTTTTTTAGAAAGGCAGAGAAGAAATAGGGACAACTGATCAATACATTGTGGGAGTCCAAAAACACATGCAATGTGTAACACCTCTGGACCTCCTACCTCCATGAAGGGGGTGGATGGGGTTTCTTCTTATATATCTTTATTTGAATCCCATTTGATCTTTACAATTTTGTCACATCTACTTTTGATATTTTGATGTGTTACTCTTTCCATTTACATTGTTTTAGATGCATCAGCTCATATAGATCTTTCCATGCTTCTCTGTACTTATCACTTACATAATTTCTTACAGTATAGTAATATGTTCCTTTACATTAATGTATGATAATTTGTTTGGCCATTCCCCAATTAATGGACATCTACTTTATTTCCAATTCTTAGCTATCACAAAAAGTGCTGGTGTATGTGGAGACTTCTTTTCTTATTAATGGCTTCCTTGGCGTACATGCCCAATAATGGAGTCTCTGGTTCAAAAGGTATGGACATTTTAGTCACTTTATTTGTACAATTCCACACTGCTTTCCAAAACGGTTGTACGATTTCACAGATCCATCAACAATGTATTAGTGTGGCAAAATAGCCTTTTAATTGATTTTCTTGCATCCAATCTCTTGCCTACATTCTATGGTCAGATTAATATTCCCCAACAATCATATCATTCCCTGTTCGAGAATAATCAATGTCTATCCATTTCTTATATAATAAAATGAAAACACCCCAATAAGATATTCAAGGCCTGCTACAATTTAGTACCATTTTACTTACCCAATTTTATCCTATTACTCTTCAACACATACCTTATGAGGTAATGACCAGTGTTGTTAGCATTCCATGAATGTATACATAATGCTCATTCCTTTTTCCAAGTGTTTGCTCATGCTATTTATTATAAGGGTGGATGGAGGGTTGTTAATTAAATCAAATAATCAATACCTTCACTTACTCAAAGCAAGTAACAAGATGCTCTAAACCCAGATACCTTTAACTAGGTGATAACACCTCAACTGAATCAATAAATCAAAGTCAGTCATTAAACTAAGTGCAAATGACCTAGTTAATCAAATTGGAAAAGAGTAGAGTGCTTCAATCTGTTGGATGCAATTTTGCTATACAAGAAATGGATTGGCTGAAGAGACTCAGTCATACCCTTTGAAACTGGCTAAAATAGCAAGCTAGTTTGGAATGAAACATTCCCAGCTCGATTGGTGGAAGAAGTTTCAGCCAAGTCCCTGAGAGTGAATTACTTAAGGGGCAGAGGAGTTTTTGTCTTCTTCTTTCTCACCCCCCCCCCCAATGACCTTGTAAATTTGGAAAGGTCATAAGATTTTAGATTTCCCATGGGCATCCTAGCAGTGTCATCAGAACAACTGATGTCAGTGACTGCATTAGCAGTTCAGGACAAACTAGATACAATGAGGAAAAGTAGTTTCAGGACTCTATAAGGAATCCAACAGAATGTTAGACCATACCTACAGGGAAAATCATTAGGACTCCACAAAGGAAGAAAAAGGCTTTCTGGTAAACAAGCACCATGAATTAACCCTTTGCTACACGGGCTCTCTAAGCTTAATCCCACTTTCTGTAGGACTCTATATACTTATGGGAGAATGTGCCCCAAGTTTGGGGAGCTGTTTTGTTCCAACTGTTCTTCTATACTATGTTAGTAAATACCCTTTTCTAAAAGCTAATTAAGTCTGTCTGGCTAATCAATATCAACTAATAATCAGTTAGGGAAGCCCATCTGAATTAACTGCCTACATTATATAATACTACAGGGCAGCTAGGTGGTACAGTGGGTAGAGCAACTGGACTTGGAATCAGAAAGACTCATCTTCATGAGTTCAAATCTGGTCTCAGACACTTACTAGCTGTGTGACCCTAGGCAGGTTACTTAATCCTGTTTGCCTCAGTTTCCTCATCTGTAAAATGAGCTGGAGAAGGAAATGGCAAAGCACTCCAGTATCTTTGCCAAGAAAACCCAAAAGAGGCCATGAAGAGTGGGGACAAGACTGAAAAAATGACTGAACTGATCAGTACAATACTGTTCTCTTCTGTCTCTGAGTTTTTTGAGGCATACATGTGTTTGCATATAGAATAGATCAAATGATTATAGGCTTAGTGGATGGTCTTCAAGAGTCACTATGGATGAAATTGGGGTTAAGTGACTTGCCCAGGGTCACACAGCTAGTAAATGTCAAGTGTTTGGTCTGAGGCCACATTTGAACTCGGGTTCTCCTGACTTCAGGGCCAGTGCTCTATCCACTGTGCCAACTATCTGCCCTGAAAACTCATTATTCTACAGTCAGCATGGTGATGAGTCTCTCTGAACTTAGCCAGTCTGGTCCTGTCACAATCCCATTCTTAATTTTAAAGTACACAAAACCTCTACAATCATAAATCTAGAAGACATCTTAGTTGACATCTAGGTGAATTCCCTCACTTTACAAATGAGGAAGCTGAAGCCCAGGGAGGCTCCATGACATACTTGTCCAGTGTGACACAGGTAGGAATGTAAACAGAGCTGGGACTGAAACCTAGGTCCTCTGACTCTAGTTTCATTTATTTTCCTACTATACTACATTGCTGCTATTATTGCAGGTATACAAGTCAAGTTACTTTCACATATTTCCCCTCCATCCTCACTCTAATATCTAAACCAGTCTGGGAGCAGAACCATAGTGCATAATTCCAACAGAATTCACAGTTGCTCCCCTCCAGAAACAGTTATATCACAAATCACCACCATAACCCAGGAACTAGTGTTAGGAGGCGTAGAAAGTGTGTAATTTCAGGGGAGAGGCAGACAGGAAAAGGAACAGCTTATCTTGCATGAGTGTTCTTATTTCAGGGGAGCAGCAGAGTAAGTGGATTAGGGGGGGAAAAGGCACCCCTGCCTCTCTGCTGCTTCATGAAAATGCAGACAAAACCTTCGCATCACCAGCTCAACTTATTCACAGCTTTGGGGCTAGAGAAGACATCCAATACATTCTGCTGTGCCACTTGAATTACAAGTGGGTAAACCGATCTGCTGCTGTGCTTTCAACCCCTCTAAGACCACTGTTCTTCGAATACATTCCCTACACTGATGTCATTCAGCCACACCTGGTCAAAAAAAAAAAGTGACTGCCACCTTTCACTGAACATTTTTATTATAACAGAAGAAGTTCATCTTCTTTAGGCCTCTTTTCCACAGATTACCATCTTGCAACAAGCTCTTCTAAAGTGCCTCAGCTCTGGTCTCCTTTTCTCTACATTTTAGGGGGTAAAGATTTTAAAGTATTAAGTTGTCTTTGGAGATCATTTAGTCTAGCAGTTGGCAAAGTATGGCAGAGGGCCAAATCCAGCTGCTGTCTGTTTTTGCAGGCCCTTCAAGCTAAGAATGGTTTTAACATTTTAAAATATAATAAAACTTTATTTAAAAATGTCAAACTCATTCTTAGCTAGCAGGTCTTACAAAAAAAATTTTTTTTCGAGGGAGGGGAGAGGACTGGATTTGGCAACAGTCAATACTTTGTAGACCCTTGATAGTCTTAATGCCATCATTTTTTCCTTGAGGAAACTGAATTCCAGAAAATTTAAATAACTCACTCAAAGTCACACTAGTGGTGAGTTAAGTGGAAGAGATAGCAATGAAGCTCACGTCCCTACTCCAGACTCAATGCTCTTTCTACTATACATTATACTATGCTGCCTCTCCACCTTGTCTACTTCAACACCCTCATTTTCTAAGACCTTCTGACTCAAAATCCAGTGCTCTTGTACCAAGAGTACATGAACCTCATGGGAGGTGTCTACTGATGGTTTTTTGGGGGAGGGTCCATAAACTTGAATGAGAAAAAATACATCTTTATTTTCATTAACCTCTAACTGAAATCTAGAATTTCCTTGATTTATGAATTTAAAAAAACACACACACAACAAGATTAAGAATACTATTATACCATGTTATTTTCCCGTTAAAAGCTGGAAAGAACACTGTGCTGGTAGAAACCCCAGAAGGTCCTTTAGATTACTTCATGTAATCTCAACTTTGCTCTGGCCACCACCAAACAGTTGTTCAACATTCCATATCTCTGACCTCTGCAACAATCCTAAAACTTACTGTACTAAGGCTATTCAGCAAAAATGCAAAAAATCCCTTTGAGAATGTGGCTTGTTTGCCTCTCGACCACAATTTTTCATCATTCCTCTTAGGTTATTTGATAACAATATAAAAGTCCTCTCTGATTAGCCCCCTCTGCCAGTCTCCATATACCCAGATGGTGTTACTAATTCATTATCAAATAGGACCTTGGATTTACCCTTCTCTATATATAATCTTTTCCTTGGTGAATTCCCCAGCTCTGACAAGCTCATCTACCACTTCTATGACTCCCAAACTATCTATCTAGCCCATTCACTTCAGCACTGAAACCCAAGGAAAGTCCATCAGTAGCTATGCTAGGGACTCATCCAGGAGTTTTGCCATATATGGAAGTAAATTTGGTGGGAGCAATGCTTTGTAGATTGCATTAAGTTTCCTGAAGGATTAAGGTGGAATAGGGAAGAGTCTTTTGCCCATGATGGAATGAAAAGTTTGTACTTTGATTATTGCTATATCTTTGAAGTAAATATCCCTTGGTAAATGCTAACTGATGTTCATTTGTTAATTATGGACAGTTAAAGGGGGAGGCACACACTGAAACATGCCTTAATCCAACAGCATTAGAGAAAGGTCTCCCCAACTCCACAGGGATATCTCTAAAATCCTGAAGGGTAGATGCAGATAGCCTTGCTCTAGAAGAATGAGGCCAGATATCTTACAGCTATTGTTAGGAGACAGGGGCTATGAGTTGGGGGAAGGGTACAGTATATAGGAGCTTTGGTTAGTAACTCTAGCACTGGATGTGGGGAACTAGACAGGAGGGCCAACAGTAGAAGAGGAAAGGGTAGAAAGTTGCAGGGGTCAAGACATGAATGGCCATTGATTCTCAATTGAGTGTAACAGATTTCTGCCTTGACTCAGGGTCCATTATAATAATCTGCATCCATTGGGAGAGGCATTACATATATGGAAAGCACAAGTTCAATGTCAGAAAACCAGAGTTCAAGACTCAGATCTGCCAAAGATTGGCAAATTCTGCCTTGGATAAATCACTTTGCCTCAGAGACTCAGTTTCCTCATCCAAAAAATGGGGATAAAATTACTTGTAGTGCTACTTCAGAATTTTTGTGAAGATGTATGTATGTGAAAAATGAATTGTAAACACAAAGCATTCTGCAAATGCAGCGTAGTAGGATTCTTAGTCTGTGAGCTCTTTTTGGTGGGTCTGGGGTTCCTTTCCTCTAATTGCAATGTATTTCACCAGCAATTTCAGACACAGGCCAGGCCTTCTGTTTTTTCTGTAAGCAGGGGTCCTAAGACCACGATGTGCAGCTCTCTACACACCCTGGAAGCCCAATAAGCATTGTTGACTATCAGCATGTTTTTAAACCACTAAGAATGCCACTTTGTAAGTGCAGTAGCTATAAGGAAGCATGAAGCTTCCCCTCTCTGGCCATCTGCCCACCCTGCAATATCCTAACGCCGTATAAAAAGACAGACACATATTCCCTCCCACTAGGCCTTAAATAGAACAGCCCTGAAAGACAAACTAAACATCTGTCATCAATGATGTCAATCTCTATGTCTAATTTTCCCGCTACTGTGTCAGATAAAGAAGTGGGTCAGCCTGAACCCAGTAGGAAATGAGAGAAATTTATTTCATCTTCCTTAAGCACAATATAACAAGAACTGTGCCTTTGTTGCTGTTTTCTAAGAGTTTATACAAAGGGAGGTAAGATCCTTCTTTCTGTTTGAGTCAGTATATACCTGAAGGTGGTTGCTCTTTTTCTCTCTTTAGCAGATCACAGGTGAGACTCCAGATTGGCTCACACCATTTTTCTGATGAAAACGAACTGATGGAATGCATTTGACCCAACGAAGCATGATATTTTACATCCAGCATTTTACCTTGAGTATTGTCTAGGACCATGAACATAACATAAAGAGGAGGGGGAGCGGGGGTTCACAGGATCCCACTGCTATAAAGAATGGCTCTTTTTAGCATATATTTGAGTTAAGGCTGCCAGCTCTTATTTTGCTCAGTAACCAACTTCGGCTTGACTCAAGGCCTTCTGTTCACTTTATGGAGAAGAACCATGACTGCTTTTGCCCACTTCAGGCTTGTTAACTGTTCCCTCTCCACTTCTCTGAGCTCAGCTCAAGTGTTGCATCTTAAAGGAAGCCAATCTTGATCCTCCTAGGAGCTTCTGGCCCCACCTCCAATCAAATTATCTTGTATCTACTTACATGTTTCCTCCCATAGAATGTAATCCTTAAAGGCAGGGGATGTTTCTTTTCTTTCCCCTAATACCCTAACACCTACCTAGCACAACGGCTGGCACATAGTTTAGTAAATGTTCAGCAGTGTTAAGCAAATGTTAAAAAAAAAATGGCTAGGGGAGAAATGGAGTTTAAAAGAGAAGACAAGGTTACTGACTATGAGAGGTTGGTGGGAGTGGGGGGAGCTGGAATATTTAAGACTTATGCTCCATTCTAATTTGCCCTGAGACTTTGAGAAAGTTAAAAAGTTATTGAACTTCTTGAAGAAAATCTTAATGTTCTATTTACCACCAGCAACTAAATGTCTTAATTTTCCTGCCTGCCTGCTATGACAAAGAACAAAACACAACAAAAAAACCCATGATGGGTGTCTGATTACCACTGGGACCACTCTCTTTGACAAACTGCATTTCTTTAGGGCACATAAAGAACTTTTGCAAGTTGGGGAATCTAAGACACTGTAAGATACTGTTTATTTCTAGCCTACTGAGTTTCAGAATTACATAGATTATTTAATTCCTACTGAATTAAGAGGATGATTTGAAAAGCTATTTAGTTCCATAAGTAAGTTTAATATAATATAAATTTTAGAAGTTCTTTCTATAATGAAGTGTTAAGTTCAAACCAGGTAAAAATTGCCATTCAAGGGGACTTTCATAGAAGCAAAGGACAGATTGGTTTATTGATGCATTTCCCTTGGGATTATTTGTTTTATTTTTTGGTAAGGCAATTGGGATTAAGTGACTTGCCCAGAGTCACACAGAGCCGGTGCCCTACCCACCTCACCACCTAGTTGCCCCTCCTTTGGGATTATTAAAGAACAACAGACAATAAGAAGAACTTAATTCTCAAATAAAGACTTTCAGTGGAGCAGCTGTTCAGCATACTTTACTAAAACTGTCTCATTCATCTTCACATTCTTGCAAGGTAAGAGAGGCAGATATTATTTATCCTGATTTATAGATATAAGAACTGAAGCACAGACAGGCTAAATGACTTACTCAAAGTTACACAGCAAGGCAGCAACAAATAAGGAACAAAAAAATAAGAACCCCCCCCCAAAAAACCCAACCAACCCCAGGTCTTTTAATACCATACTCAATGTCCCTGTTCTCTCTCATTGGCAGTTCTTCGGTATATAGTTTGAAATAGGTGAGTTCAGAAGATTGGTTTGCATTACTGAAATGGGGGGAAAGGTCTGTTTCTTCAAAATGAGATTTTAAGGGGCAGCTAGGTGGCACAGTGGATAGAGCACTGGCCCTGAAGTCAGGAGGACCTGAGTTCAAATCCGGCCTCAGACCAAAAACTTGACACTTACTAGCTGTGTGACCCTGGGCAAGTCACTTAACCCCAATTGCCTTAAAAAAAAAAAGACAAAATGAGATTTTAAATTTGAAGAGGTGCTACTATAAACATACAAAAATATTTTGCTTCAGGAATATGAGCAGTACCTAAGACAGTTCCTCCCAAGGTGTGCATATGAAACTAGAAAGAAGATAAATCGAAAATGGAACAGATTTGTCAGTGTTCCTATCATGATCTCTTCTCATCTTTGATTTTTTCTTTATGTGAAGTACTAGAAAAAGCATTTAAGAAGATAATGCAAGAAAGAGGAGCTAGACCAGATCAAATACACCCAGAAGCAATTTCTACTCAAAGAAAACAATCATGAAAGGACTTAGGGGCCAATTTTTAAAACATTTCAAAAAGACAAGGATACCAAATAACTGAAAAAATTATAGGTGGCATTATTAGCAAGCGAATATTAACAACTACTGAACCATATGCCTATCTTTTCATCTTGATTAAATCTTCATAAGAATGATTTACTTATAAATGGATGAAAAACATTCTCTTTGGAAGATGTTCTGTGAACATCTGGGGGGGTCCAAAGGGTCTGTGTGGTTATATTTCAGAGAGTCTGTGAACTCAGGAATAAAATTATCCCTTTATTTTCATTAATTCTTTGTTTCCTTTGTGATCTTATGCATTTTATTTTATGCGTTTAAAAACAATATTCTGAGAAGGGGTTCATGACACAAAATGGTTAAGTAGGATTCTCTATAAATAGTGAAATACTCTGAATATTCCTATTTGCTGATGATATTGCTCTATTTGCATCAAATCCCCTAATACAATAAATAGGACCTCCTCAATGGGCTCTGTGGTCACTTTAAAAAGATTGGTTTACCAATCCAGAAAGGAAAATTAAATGGATGAAGAAGTATCTACTGCCCAGACTACAACATACAATTGAGCTGAAAATCTATTGAGCTATTCTGTCAGTACACGTATTTTAGATTTTGTTTTAATATTTCTTGTCTCATGGATTCATTGCTTTCTGTTTGGCTCATTCTAATTGTCAAGGAATTTAATTCTTGGGTAAGGTTTAACACTGTATATTCTAAGCCATTAATTATCCTTAGCATTCTTTCCTCTCTAGTTGTCATTTCATTTCATATTACATTTTGTATCTCTTGCTTTCTTTCTTCCAAGTAATCGTCTAACTCTTGTGGTCAGCACATTCTTTTCTACTTAGACTTATAGGGTTACTCTCTTCTTCTAGCCTTACATTTTGTACTTCTCTTCACCCATATTATCTCTTCATTGGGTTTGGTATTTCTTCCCAACCTTGGTTCTGTATTGGGTCTTTGTGCTTTCGAAAGAATCTGTTCTGTCCCATACTCTTGGGTGGTGTGGACTTTGGTGGCTGCTTAGTCTTGGAAACTGATTGATGAGGTCTTGTCTTCCTTTAAAATTTTTTAAAAATTTTTTACTTTTTTGTTGTGAGTTCCAAGCTGTATCCCTCCCAAGCTTACATTAGAGAGGGCCAAAATTTGACACAGATATGTATGTGAAACCATATAATACATACTTCCATATACCACCTCTTTCTCATCTTCTTTCATAGGCTTTGTTGTGGATATGAATATTCATCTTGCTCAGAATAACTTAGTCATTCACAGTTACTCTTTGAACAATATTACCATTACTGTATACAATATTCTCTTGGTTCTGCTTATTTCATTCTTCTTTATTTCATGCAAGTCTTTCCATATTTTTCTAAAACCAACCAGCTCATCATTTCTTACAATGCAGTAATATTCCATCACATTCATATACCACAATTTTTTAGCCATTCTCCAATTGAAGGGCATTCCTTCAATTTCCAGGTCTTTGCCACCACAGAAAGAGCTGCTGTATATATTTTAGAACATATGGTTTCTTTTCCTTTTCCTCTGAACACTATAGGAAACCTAATAGTGGTATTGCTGGGTCAAAGGATGTATACAGATATATACTCTTTGGGCATAATACCAGATTGCTCTCCAAAATGGCTGGATCAATTCACAGTTCCACTAACAATGAATTATTGTCCCAATTTTCTCACATTCCCTCCAAAATTCATCATTTTCGCCTTCTATCAATTTAGCTAATCTGATAAGTATGAGATGGTATCACAAAGTTATTTTAATTGGCATTTCTCAAATCAGTGATTTAGAGCATTTTTTCATATATAACTTCAATTTCTTCTTCCAAAAACTGCTTATTCATATGCTTTGACCACACTTATCAATTAGGGAATGACTCATATTCTTATAAATTTGACAAATTTTTCTATATATTTTTATATATTTGAGATATGAGACCTTTATCCAAGAAACTGTCTATAAATCCCTCCTCCCAATTTTCTGCTTTCCTTCTAATCTTGGCTACACTGGTTTTATTTGTATAAAAATAACTTTTAAAAAATTTAATGTAATCAAAATTAACCATTTTACATCTCACAATGCTCTCTATCTCCTGTTTATTCATAAACTCTCCTATCCATAAATCTGATAGGTATTATGTTCCATGTTCTTCCAATTTACTTATGATATCTTCTTTATATCTAGATCATGTATCCATTTTGATCTTATCTTGGTAAATGGTATAAGATATTGGTCCATCCCTAGTTTCTGCCAGACTGCTTTCTAGTTTCCCCTATAATTTTTATCAAATAGTGAATTCTTACTCCTAAACCTTAAATCTTTACATATTATCAAACACAAGGTTACTATAATGATTTAACAACTGTGTATTATATAGCTAATCTATTCCACTCACCCACCTTTCTATTCCTTAGTCAGTACCAGATAGTTTAAATGGTTTAAAATCTGGTACTGCTAGACCTTTTTCCTTTACTTTTTTTTCATTAATTTTTTAAATATTCTTGACCTTTTGTTCTTCCAAATGAATTCAGTTAATGTTTTTCCTAGCTCAATAAGCATTTTTTGGGGGTAATTTGATTGGGATGGCACTGAATAAGTAGATTGGTTTAGGCAGAATTGTCGTTTTTATTACACTGGCTCTGCCTGCCCATGAACAGTTAATATTTCTCTAATTACTGAAATCTGATTTTATTTGAATAAAAATTATTTTATAATTACGTTCATACAGTTCCTGGATTTGTCTCGGCAGGCATACTTCCAGGTATTTTATATTCTCTATGGTTATTTTAAATGAAATATCTCTTACTATCTCTTCTTGCAGGGCTTTGTTGGTGATATATATAAATGATGATTTATGTGGGTTTATTTTATATCCTGCTACTTTGCTAAAATTATTAATTCTTTCAATTAACTTTTTAGTTGAATCTCTAATATTTTCCAAGTATACCATCATATCATTTGCAAAAAGAGATAGTCTTATTACATCACTGCTTATTCTGATTCCTTCAATTTCTTTTTCTTCTCTTATTGTTAGTGCTAGCATTTCTAGTACAATATTGAATAATATTGGTGATAATGGGAATCTTTATTTCACTCTTGTAGGTATTGGGAAGGCTTCTTAGCTTATCTCCATTACAAATAATGCTTGCTAATGGTTTTAGGTAGATGCTTCTTATCATTTTAAGGAAAAATCCATTTATAACTATGCTTTCAAGTGTATCTAAGAGAAAAGAGTGCTGTATTTTGTCAAAAGCTTTTTCTGTATCTACTGATATATTATATAATCTTTGTTACTTTTGTTATTGATATACTCAATTATGTTAATAGCTTTGCTTATATTGAACTAGTCTTGCATTCCTGGTATAAATCTCACTTGGTCACAATGTATGATCTTTGTGATATACTGTTGTAATCTCCTAGCTAGTATTTTATTTAGGATTTTTGCATCCATATTCATTAGTGAAATTGGTCTACAATTTTCTTTGTTTTTACTCTTCCTGGTTTAGGTATCAGTACCATACACATTTCATAAAAGGAATTTGGCAGGACTCCTTTGCCTATTAGTCCAAATAATTTATTTAATATTGGAATTAGCTGATCTTTAAATGTTTGGTAAAATTCACTTATAAATTGATCTGATTCTGATGCTTTTTATGGGAAGCTCATTTATGGGCTGTTCAATTTCTTTGTCTAAAATAGGTTTATTTAGATATTCTATTTCATCTTCTGTTAATCTGGGCAGCTTATATTTTTGTAAGTATTCTTCCATTTCACTTAAATTGTTAGATTTACTGACATATAATTAGGCAAAATAACTCTTAATACTTGCTTTAATTTTATATTCATTAGTGTTGTATTCACCCTTTTCATTTTTGACACTAGTGATTTGTTTTTCTTCTCTCTTTTTAAAAATCATAATAACCAACGGTTTATCTATTTTATGTTTTTTCATGAAACCAACTCCTACTTTTTTTAATTAATTCATTTGCTTTCTTAAATTCAATTTTATTAATCTAACATTTAATTTTTAGGATTTCCAATTTGGTGTTTAATTGGGGGCTTTTAATTTGTTATTTTTCTAGTTTTTTAATTGCATGATTCATTGATCTGTGCTTTCTCAATTTTATTAATAAGCATTTTAGAGATATAAATTTTCCTCTGATTACTGCTTTTGCTGCATTCCATAAATTTTGATATGTTGTCTCATTATTATCATCCTCTCTAATAAAATTATTTATTTTTTTTCTATGATTTGTTCCTTAACCCACTCATTCTTTAAGATTAGGTTATTTAGTTTCCATTTAATTTTTAATCTATGGTTCCATGGCCTTTTATTAAATGTAATTTTTTACTGAATTATGATCTAAAAAGGATTCATTTAATATTTTTGCATTTAGCTATAAAGTTTTTATATCTTACTATATGGTCAATTTTTATAAAGATGCCATGTACTGCTGAGAAAAACGTATATTCCTTTCTATTCCCATTCAATTCTCTCCGGATGTCTATCATATCTAGTTTATCTAAGATTCTCTACATTTCCTTGACTTCTTTCTTATTTAGTTTTTGGTTAGATTTATTTAGTTCTGAGAGGGGAAGTCTGAAGTCCCCCACTATTATAGTTTTGCTATCTATTTCCACCCATAATTCATTTACCCTTTCCTTTAAAAATCTGGATGCTGTCTTGGGGTGGGGGAGAAGATTTGGAACTTAAAATCTTATGGAAGTGAATGTTGAAAACTAAAAATAATTAAAAAAGAAAAAAATGGATGCTATAGCATTTGGTGCATATGTTTAGTATTGATACTACTTCATTAACTATGGTATCTTTTTAAAAAACTTAGTTCATTTATTTACATTCTGCTTTTATATTCATCCCCTTGTATATATTTTTGCTTTTATTGATTTTATTTTATTTTTAATGCATATTTTATTTTTTACCCTTAATTACATGTTCAAACAATTTTTAAACATTTTTTAAAGTTTTGAATTCTAAATTCTATCCTCCCCTCCCTACCCCTCTCTCCTCCCTGAGACAACAATCAGATATAGGTTTTATATGTGCAATCATATAAAACATTTCCATATTAGTCATTTTGCATAAGAAGATTCGAATAAGAGAAAAAGAATGAAAGTGAAAAATAGCATGCTTCAGTCTGTATTCAAACAATATCAGTTCTTTCTCTGGAGGTGGATAGTATGTTTTGTCATTAGTCTTTTGAGATTCTCTTAGATCATTGTATTATTAAGAACAGCTAAATCACTCACAGTTCTTCATAGCACAATATTGCTGTTACTGTGTACAACATTCTCCTGGTTCTGCTCACTTCATTTTGTATCAGTTCATGTAAGTCTTTCCATGTTTTTCTGAAATCACCCTGCTTGCCATTTTTTATAGCACAATAATACTCCATCACAATCACATATCACAGCTTATTTGGTCATTCGATGGTACCCTTTAACATAATGTAGTTTTCCTGTTTATCTCTTTTAATTAAATCTATTTTAGCTTTCACTTTGTCTCAGGTCATGATTGCTTCCTCTGCTTATTTTTAACATCAGCTGAAGCATAATAAATTTTATTCTTGCCCTTTATTATTACTCTTTGTGGGTCTCTCATTTTTAAATGTGTTTCTTGTAAACAACATATTGTCAGGTTCTGGTTTTTTAATCCATTCTGCTGTTTCTGTTTTATGGGTAAGTTCATCCCATTCACATTATAATTACTAGTTGTGTACTTCCCTCTATCCTACTTTTCCTCACTATTTATCCTTCTCTCTCTTTCTTTACTCTATCCCTCCTCAGAAGCTTAATTTACTTCTGACCACTGCCTCCCTAATCTACACACCCTTCTAAGAGTCCCTCTCTTAACCTATCCTTTTACCCTCTTATTTCTCTGTACCTTAAGAAGGCTTTTATACCCTTCTAGATGTTTATATTATTCCCTCATTAACACAGTTCTGATGAGAATAAGGTTCCCACCCTACCTGCTCTCTACCTCTTCCCCACCCCCCTCCACTGTAACAGTTCTTCCATTCACACCTCTTTTGTATGAAATAATTTGTTCCACTTTACCTTTATCCAATTTTATTTTTTAGGATCATTCCATCATAATCAACTCAACCCCCAAGCCTTCTATCTATGTATGCTCTTTCAAACTACCCTAGTAATGATAACATTCTTAAAGAGTTACAAATAAAATTTTCCCATATGAAAAATAAGCTGTTTAACCTTATTAAATCCTTTATAATTAGTCTTTTTTTTTTATGTTTACCTTCTTATGTTCCTCCTCATTCTTGTAGATCAAATTTTCTGTTCAGTTCTAGTTTTCTCTTCAAGAATACCCAAAAGTTCTTTACTTTACTAAATATCCATTTTTTCCCTTGTGGGATTATACTCAGCTTTGCTGCAAAGGCTATTCGTGGTTGAAAATCCATGTCCTTTACTCTTCAGAATATCATATTCCATGCCCTTCAGTCTTTTAATGTAGAAGCTGTTAAATGTTGTGTTAACCGTTCTGTAGTTCCACAATATTTAAATTGCTTCTCCAGTTGCTTGTGAAATTTTCTCCTTGACCTGGGAGCTCTGAAACTTAGCTAAAACGCTCCTGTATGTTTTCATTTGGGGATCTCTTTCAGACAATGCAAGTAGTAGATTTTCTACAAGATCCCACTTGCTGCCCTAGCTTTTTCTCTTGAAGTCTGTGCCCTTTAGTTTGTGGGCTCCTTGGACACTGGTATGGCTTCTGTGCCTCAGGCACGGGTCCTTTAGGCTATTCTGGCAAGGTGCTGCTCTGGCCTGGTCTCCTCTCAATCCAGGTTCCTTGCATGCTTTGGCTTCCACTTATGCTAGATGATCTTTGCTCCAAGCTTCTGCAGGATTTTGGCCATCTTTATACACAATTCTAACCTGGGTGGAAGAGTTTACAACTGCTTCTCTTTAGTTTTTCTCCATCATTGCTTCTTCGGGTGCACTTTTAGAGCTTTATTGCAATGCTGATGAGGGATCTGGGCTCCTCTAAGATCTAAAATGCTGCCATTTTCCCACATTCCCCTACATTTGTATTAGAAAGGCAGTGCAGACAGTAGTCAGTCAATAAATAAGCATTGAGTGCCTGCTATGTGCCAGGTACTGTGCTAAGTGTTAAGGATACAAAGAAAGTTCCCAAAACCCCAAACAAACAATAAAAACCCTAGGCCTTACTCTCAAAGTATTCACAGTTTAGTGGGGGAGACAAAATGCAAAAACTATATACAAATAAGACATAGACAGGATAAACTGCAGATAATCTCAGAAAGAAGGAACTAAGATTAAGGAGAACTTGCAAAACTTCCTACAGAAGGTAGGACTTTAGCCAAGACTCAAAAGGGGCCACTGAAGCCAGGAGGTGAGGATGAAGACACAGAGCTATCAGGCATGGAGGACAGCCAATAAAAATGCCCAGAGGCTGGAGATGTGTGAGTGTGCAAAGAACATTAAGGAGGCCAATGTCACTGAGTATTTGTAAAAGAGTATGGTAGAAGAAGACTAGAAAGACAGGAAAGGGCCTGGTTGTGAAGGACTTTCAAAACCAGACAGGAGTTTGTTTGGCCCTGGAGATAATAGAGAGCCACTGCAGTTTACTGATTAGGGTGCTGATGTGGTCAATGGACAATAAGCTGGGCCTATAACTGAAAAAGAGGAAGAGAATAGACTGAATTGTATTAGGGAAACTGCCAAATTATGTCACGCTTTCAATTATCCCAAGCTGTTCCTTGACACAAAAGCCCATCTTTTAAATATCAATATTTTCTAATGATGCTACATAACCATTAATCACAGAATACCACAATCTACAAAGAATTATGTTTTATGTGATACAAAGGGTAATACAGAGATTCTTGGAGGGGGCAAGTAGGCTGCCACACATTATCCACAATGACTTTCTTGCAAGAAGTGGGGAAGGCAATCTAGGGCAGGCCAAAGATGGATGGATTTGAAATCAAAAGACTTGTGGTCAAATCTCTACTCTGCAGCTTACAATCTGTATGACCTCTTTGGGTTGGAGCTCTTTCACTTTTAAAATGAGGAAAATGGATTATATGACCAAAAGGTTCCTTCCAGATGCAGATTCATAATCTTAAAGATCACCCAGGAAGCGTGTGGTTGGAAAAGGAGATGGGCCAAATAGTGAGACTGAGGGATAACTTCTGGAAGGCTCAAATGCTAGCCCTTGGCTGGTGTAACTCAATGGAATCTGTCCATGATAATAACCCATGTTTACACAGTACTGCACAGTTGTGAAAACACGCTCAGATACATAAACTATGTTTTTTGAGCCTTACAACACCTACATGGCATAGACAGGGCTTATCATCCCTATTCTACATGAGGAAACGAAAAGAATTGATGTGACTTGCTCAAAATCCCATAGCTGTTAAGTTGCAGAACTAGGGTTGAATCCTTTGTCTTCTAACTTCAGTATTTTCTCCTCTTACATGAAACTTCCTCTTCAGTACCATGATTGGTATCGAGATAGTGCCATTAAAAAGGGTTCTTATTTTTAAATGACCTTTTTTTCCCATGGAAATTTGTGTTTCACAAAGAGTTGGTATTAAGGAAAGTCTAAAAGGCCAATTCAAGATAGGTATTTGCTTTGACTCTTGATTACTTAGCCATTTGCTACAAAAGCCAAAAGTGGGCAAGAACTGTGGTTTAGTAGAAGACTGTATTTGGAATTAAAAAGTCTAGTTTTGGATCATGGAACTGTTAAATGCTAGCCGTATGATCTTGAACAAATCACCTTATTTCTCTAGGTCACAACTTCCTAATCTGTATGTAAGGGCAGCTCTATAATGAACTCCATATTTTTTTCTGGAGAATCATGTCTTCTAGAAGGCTGTGAAAAAGTTCTTAATGTGAGAAGTTTCTGAAGGTTTTGAAAATTGTTGGGAAAAGAAGTTTTCAGAAAGATGAGATGCAGAAGATGAAAGAGACACAGACAGAGACAGAGGGGGAAGAAGGAGAAAAGTGGGGGATAGAAGGGGGAGAAGGGGAAGGGGAGAGAGGAAGATAGAGGGAGAAATGACAAGAGAGGGAGAGAGACAGAGACAAAGAGAGACAGACAGATTAAGATTGATTTTCCTCATCTGTAAAACGAACTAGATGACACTTAAGTTCCCTTCTAGCTCTGAGACTATGAACCTTTGAACAGACAAGGAGGAACAAGGTAAGTTAGACATGTTGGAGCTGATATTGGCAGCAGGAATGGCAGCACCACTCTCCACAATGCTCCCTAGTTGCCCTTTTGGGAAGATTCATCTGGATTCGGTAGCAAGAAGGATTCCACTGGGATCTGTGCCAAGAAGCCAGCACTCCCAATATTTTTTTGCTGCAGTGAGATGGGTGAGGAAGTCTCAACACAGAGACTGCATTATTGGACTGGACTTCATCCTGCTCTTGCTAGATTAGGATAGTGTGAGTGAGTGAGATTAACTGGAGAACTAATTTTAAAATGTAAAAGAACAGTGTTAGATTAAATGATCCTTTCCAGTTTTAGGATTCCACGAAATTCCTGACATTTGTTAGGCTTATTAGTAGCAGCTTAAAATCAGGCCTTCAAAGCCAACCTCACCAACCTCCGTTCTGCAACTTTATTTTAATTAAAATAGATATGGTTTTTATTTGTCCTTGTTTTGATCTCAGTTAGCATTTAGTGGAAGAGGAAAGGGGTGGGGTTGAAAGAAAAAAGAGCAGCATTTTAGAAAAGGAAATATTTCTTTTCTAGACATACAAAAAGGCTGGTAGGCATATGTAAGAGACTTATTTCTGGTCCCAATGCTTGGCAGTCTGGATGGGTCTCTTTTCTTAATTTCTTACCTTCAGATGTTAAAAAAAAAAAAACCGAGGAGCTTTGATCTTCTCTGGTCCTAGAGAATTTCAGACATGGTCTACATATGCAAATTTATGCAACAGCAAAATGTTATTTTAGTCCTTCCTGGCAGAATTACTTTCATTAACTGATATCTCTGTAAAAAACAAACATCTCCTGCTGAGTTGCCTCCACAACTCCCCAAAATGGAGACCTAATTCTTAAGGCTACCAGGCATAATGGCAATTTTCAAGCTAATTGTTTTCTTCAAAAACATTAATGAGTTTTAAAGAATATAAAGGACTTGCCTTCTAAAAAGTATGTTTATACAATTATAAGGAGGGGAGTGGGAGAGAATTGGGTTATTTTTGTAGTTGTTATTGGATATATACATTTATTTTCCATGGTAGATGATTTAATAGAAAATAACAAGTATAGGACTCATTTAGGATGGCCAGTATGTCTAAGTAGCAGCCTCTTTAGTTTCTCTAGGCAACCCAATTCTTTGAGAGCATTGGTGCTTTTAATTTCCTGTTCCTTTCTACTTCCCCAACCTGTGCCTATGATCATTTAGCAAAACAGCTGACAGCAAAGGGACTGACCTTTTCCAGCCAGACAGGCACTGCCCTCCCCTACTATCTGATCAAACACGCCTCGGCTAGACAACAAAGAGGAAAGTATCAGCTAAAGAAGGTCATGGGAAGACTTGTATGAACAGATGTAGTATGAGCAGAACCAGAAGAACAATTTATGCTTTTCACATGAACATTATAAAAATCAGTAGTCCTAAGTGACTTAAGAACTCCATTCACCTGACTGATCAACCATGACCACAGATGGCTGAGTAAGAAGAAGGATGCCCACTTCGTGACAGAGACATGATGGGCTAATATGCAGCATAAGAAATGCATTTTGGGAGACAGCTAGGTGGTGAAGTGGATAGAGCACTGGCCCTGGAGTCAGGAAGAACTGAGTTCAAATCCAGCCTCAGACCCTTGACCCTTAGCTAGCTGTGTGACCCTGGGCAAGTCACTTAACCCCATTGCCTAGCCAAAAAAAAAAATGCATTTTGGGGCATGGTCAATGTGGGAACTATTTTGCTTGATTGTGCTTATGTGATACAGGGCTTCTATGTTTCTTTCAATCTTTTTTTTTTCAGTGGGTTGGGGCAAGTGGAAGGGAAAAAAATGAATGCTTGATAATTGAAAAAATATTTTAAAAAACCGAATGAGGCTAAAAAATTTAAAGGGCTTTGTAAACCTTAACACGTTATTAAAATATCAATTTTTTTTAAAAAAACAGGGCCAAAATGGATGCCCTTCTAACTCTCATGACCATGGATCTGGATTTGTTTATCAACTATGTTACAATAAATGAGCTAGCTAGAGATGGTACAGGAGAGAGCACAGCACTGCTGTCTGATAAACACATGAGAGAGAGCAGAGCAGTGACACTAGCCTGTCTGTGGCAGAAGAGGATAGGAAGTATGGTATGACACCGGGCCAAGAAGGGTCTAGGGCAAAAGTCCTGGTCCCTTTTGTGAAGAAGAGTTACTTCTCATTTCTCTGAGATTACCACTGTACAAGGTGACATGATGCCAGTGGCTGCATGACAGCCAGGAACTCTCTGAAAGAGAGTCCTGCAGAGGGAGTGGTAAGTAAACCAGGATGAAAATGTAACAGGCTGGCTTTGAGACCTACTGCTACATAGAATGGGAGTAATCAGGGGAGCCCCCCTCCCCCCTACCTGCTGGCCTGGAGCCTGCAGTGGTCACTCATGAAGATTTCATTGGGATGGGCTTGCACCCTGGTCCCTTTAGATGGTCCTCTTGTGTGAGAATGGTTATTGAAGATAACTCATGACTGAGCAGGAAGATCCAACCATACTGGAGGCTTAAAGAAGAAAAAATTTCCACTGTAGTTCTCTCTTCCTCTACCTCTCTCTCACCTCACCTTGGAACATTCAACCACCCATTCTTCTGTGAGCCCCATCCTCTTCTCCCCCTGGTAAGATCCTCCTTGAGCTTCCATTTTGTGGTGGACCCAGGCCAGCTTTCACTCTACTCCTGGCTTCTAGATTTCAAAACCACGTCCTGTTGCTGAGTACCTTCATTCCACACCCTTCCCCCTTCAGCTCCCTTTCATGTGTTACCTTCCTCCGTTAGACTACAATTAGTTTCTTGAAGGCACAGACTGTGTTTTTGCTTGTACTTGTATCCTCAGCACTTAACCTGGCATATAGTACATACATACTTCATCTGTTCCAGCTGCTTTTCCTATCTACATTTTCTTTCATGCTCACGCAGCACATTGGAGTCTGTGCTGTTAGAATCCAAATATGATGATTCTACTATCAATGATGAATAAAAACGTGTTATGCTGGTTTTGACAGATATCGCTCAGTATTCATCTGTTTATTATCCTCCTTAAATTCACCATTAATTGCTCTCAGGAAGAATGGGCTTAGTTAGATTTCTCATCAAACTTTCTATATTCTTATTTTTCACTCTACTGTTGAGCTCTAATCCGGCACCTCCTACTGCATTCTTGGTATCTCCACCTAAATGTCCCATTGACACCACTCAATATGTCCTAAACTGACATTATCTTCCTGCCAACCCCACCCCTCCTCATATCTTCCCTACTTTGGTGAAAGCATTCTTAAGTCACCAAGGTTCAAATATAGACTTCATACTGGCCTCTTCACTCCCACTCACTGCCTCCTTCCAACATCTAACCAGTTACCAAATCTAGAGAAAGTATTTGGATTTGCAGCCAATGGACCTTGGTTTCAATTCTGGCTCTGCCACTTACTAGGCGTATAGCCTTCGGAAAATCACTTAATCTCTCTGGGCCTTAGTTCTTCATCTGTAAAACAAGGGGTTAGATTATATGGCTTTGGAGGACCCTTGAAGCTCTAAATCTTTGACCCTAAGTTTCACCTCTAATACATAATAACTGAATGGCCATGAACACATCACTTATCTTCTCAGTGCTCCATGCAACTCTCTAAAACTATGTTTCAGAGAGGTTGCTCACTTGCCTCAATGGAGAGGCCTTCTACACTGAGAGTTCTCTACACCAATGATATCATAGGTCTGTTATCAAACAAACAAAACATCTAATTAGTGGGAGGGGGGAATCCTGGAAGGCTTCTTAGCCATCTGCTCCAGGGCTTCATTAACACTCCCATGGGGTTACGGAATGCATTATCATCTCTTTTGTTAGCCCCAGAGTTACACTCAACTGGCACAAAAAAAGGTCCCCTCAGTGGCTAAGACTTTTTTTTTCCTACTTCTTCTTCTTCCCCCCCCCCGCCCCCCACGCAAGGAAGTCCCTAGGACTCCATGATAGCTAGGTAAGAGTGAGCTCATTCCTTTCCTCTCCCACCATGCCCTTGGGCAGCTGATGTCAGAACCATGCAAATTACACTGCTGCTTCAGTAAGCTTCAAGGAGTCACTTAGCAACAAGGGATGAGGGTAGAATTGTCCACTTTTGCCCTATATTCCTACTGTTATGGCAAACCCATTTCCCATTACATAAACGTCTCCCAAAAGGAAAGAAGACCAGGTATGAATGCTCTTGCCTCCCAAAGAAATGAAGGTTTTTTGCTGTTTGTCCATTAACTTCAAAAGAGGGCATATCCCAGAGTGTGGTAATAACTTTGATGAGGCTGAATTTGCAGCTATTTCACAAACACTTCGTACAGCCAGAGGAAAAATCTCTGCTTAAGTCCCACCTGTTGCTTACTGTCAGACAGATATCCGTTTTAGGGGAAGAGAAAGTCCCATCTGTATAACTGGCTGTCACCTGTGTCATGATACTTCAGTACATGAGAGGTGGGTATGAATCACTGGGAGACAACAAACAAAATCATCCAGTTAGGTGATGTTACAGGGCTGTCAATCGCCATCAATCAGCCTTTTCAGGATTCCGGCTGAAGCCTCAATCTGCATATTGATTTGCCGGTAGAGAGTCACGTTAGCAGCAGCTATTAGAAAACATTTTTTTTTCACCTTTTGCTTCTGAGACTTTTTCAAGAGCACTGTCAGCTTATGGTTCCATTTTGATGATAGATCGTATGCAAATGAAATGAGTTCTTAACTACCCCTTAAGGAAAGAAACCAGTTTAAAGCATTCAGCTGTATCATGGAATTACTCTTGAAACCAAAGGACATCTCTGATTTTCAGAAACTGTAGAATGATAGGTTGTCTGGTTATTATTGGAACAGCCTTGTCCGTCTTCTTGGAAGAAGCTATTTCCAGCAAAGGGTGTGTGTGTGTGTGTGTGTGTGTGTGTGTGTGTGTGTGTGTGTGTGTGTGTGTGTGTGTGTGTGTGTACATTTATATGGAAAGATTATATGTGCATATACATATATAGATAATATATATTAATACTATTACTATCCACTCAACATGACTGTAAAGTCCCTTAATGTCAGTGACTGAGTCAAATTTATTTTTGTACCTCTTCCAGTATCTACCATAGTGTCTTGCATATAATAGGCACTTTATAAATGTGTGTTGGATAAATGAATCACTATCAAAAATTCCATCAAAAACATTTATTGAATGACAACTATATGCAAGACCTTAGGTCAGGCCCTAGAGTTCTAACTATTATTAAATTTATCAATTACCAAAGATCCCTCTAGTTCCTATTATTAAAACATAATTTATCCCCTTCTCCTAGGGGAGGGATGCAAGAGGCTCTGTAGGCAGAAAATGCAGCATTATAGAAGGTATAGATAATAATAACAGCATTTATATAGCACTTTGAGGTTTACAAAGTGCTTTACAACTTTTAACTCATGTTATCATCATAACAACCCTGGGAAGGAAGTGTTATTATTATTCTCATTTTACACATGAGGAAACTGAGAGAGACAGAGGTTAACTGACTTGCCCAGGGTCACACTAGTGAGTGTTTGAGGCTAGATTCGAATTTAGGTCTTCCTGACTCCAAGTCCAGTTCTCTATTTTTTTCTCCTTTATTTTTCTCTTTTATTTACATTTTCTTTTCACACAATTGGGGTTAAGTGACTTGCCCAGGGTCACACAGCTAGTAAGTGTCAAGTGTTTGGTCTGAGGCCAAGTTTGAACTCAGGTCCTCTTGACTTCAGGGCAGGTGCTCTATCCACTGCGCCACCTAGCTGCCCTTCCAGTACTCTATTCATTGAGCCACCTAGTGAGCACAGGATTATACTAGGGGTCTACTATTAAGGAGCGGTGGAGAGTTCAGTAGGAATTCATTTGTGAATTTCTGATTTGTTCGGCTTTCTTTTCCCCAGAACCTAAGTGAGTTATTTATTAATGTTTCTGAGAAGCCCCTGGGTACAAGAAGAGCAAAAGGTGTTGTCAGTTAAGACTGTTGTTTGGCACTGCCAAACTGTTCGGCAGAAAGTGAAGAAAATTATTTCAAGACCCCCAGTCTATAGAGACTAAGGGAAGGGAAGCAGTAAGGAATTCCGCCTCTCTCATAACAAGCCAACAAGAAAGAACGTTAGAGACCATCTAGGACTCTCGGTCAGTCCCATTACTTTATACTGATACCTGTGGACATATTATATTCCACACACACCCTGCCCCTTTCAGTAGAATGTAAGATGCTTCCATTCAATTAAATAAACATTTATCATCCTTGAACACCGGGAATATTATCTCTTTGTATTTGTACAATCGGTGCCTAGCACAGTGTCTTGCACACAGCAGCAGCCTCTTAAAAATTATGAATTCAACCCCCTTTTTTTTTCCAGATAAGGAAAGGAAGGTCTAGAGAGTTCAGTGACTTGCCCAAGGTCACACAGAGAGTAAGCTTCTGAACCCAAGTCATCTGAGTCTAAATTCAGTGCTCTTTTCACTGGTCCTCTGCAACCAATTCTTTAACTGATCATTCTCCCTCTTGGGTCCTCAGTTTCCTCATCTAGAAAATAAAGACACAAAAACGAATAAATAAACATTTATTAAGCACCTACTATGTGCAAGGCACTTTCTGTTCTAAAGACCGCCACCACTCCAATGCAAGCAGCTCCCGTTCAATCTTTAGGCTCTGTGACTATTCATTTTCCACACGCCAGATGGGCAGAAACCTTGCTGGGTATATATACACAGAACCAGGGAGGTACCTTCAAGGATTTCCTTTAATGAGGATGAGGTAATTTGGAGGCTAATTATATGTAGATTAGGTTTTTTTCCCCATTAACCACTGACAGACCTATCTTCTTTCTTACCAGCTGCCTTTCAGAATCTGCTCAGCCATCTGGTTCCTGCAGCAGGATGGGCTTTCCCCTATAACCTAGAGATGGTTCTGCTCCTTTCTTAAAGCTGATCTCCTTTAGAAGCCATGGCTTGCATGGTAGTTTCAACACTATATTTTCATTATGCTTACACTATCTTTAGAACCCACTCCTTCCTTCTAAATGTATACACCAGTACAACCATCTTGAGAAGTATGAGCATGGAACAGCTTGACCCTCGATCTTTACTTTAAGATATTATACATTGAGGAATGACAGGATTTAGATCTGGAAGGTTTAAGGATTTAGCTGTTCCAACCCCTTTGTTTTCTAGATGAGGAAAGTTAAGATAAGCAAAGTTAAGAGGCAAAATGTTTCATGAGACATATATTCTTGAACCACTTTACAAATTTATGGAAAATGTGAAGTACCAAGTTAACAAAACACCATGCCCAACTTTTAGGCATATAATGAAGTCTAAGGAAAAATTGAAAGTGAAGAGGAATTAAGAAGCCTCTTGATGAGAGTGAGAGTGGCTTGACGCTTAACAACAACAACAAAAACTTAGATCTTAGCAACTGTGGCCCCATCACTTCTTGACAAACAGAGAGAGAAGAAATGGAAGCAGTATCAGATCTTATATTCTTGGCCTCAGTGATAACTGCAGACAGCAACTGCAGGCATGAAATTAAAAGACACTTGCTTCTTGAAAGGAAAGCAATGGCAAATCTGGACAGCATACTGAAAAGCAGAGACATTACCTTGCTGAAAAAGGTCCGTATGGTTTTTTCCAATAGTAATATATGGCTATGAGAGTTGGATTATAAGGAATGCTGAGTAACACAGAATTGACACTTTTGAATTGTGGTGCTGGAAAAGATTTTTGAAAATCTCTTGGACAACAAAGAGATCAAATCAGTCAATACTTAAATTAATCTATGCTATTCCCTAGAAGGTCAAATACTGAAGCTTAAATACTTTGGCCTTGTAATGAGAAGATGGGACCCACTGGAAAAGACTCTGATGTTGGGAAAGACTGAAGGCAAAGGAGAAGGGGACAGCAGAGTATGAGATGGACAGATAAGTATCATGGAAGCAATGAACAGGAACTTGGACAGACTCTGAGAGACAGTGGAACACAGATGGGCTATGGGATCACGAAGAGTTAGACATGACTGAACAACAATAAGAAGTAAAAAGTATTGAACTGAATTGAATCATAGATCATAAAATGGAAGCCAAGAGGGGTTAAGTGACAACCAAAGTCACACAGGTACAAAGTAATAAAGGCAGAATTTGAACCCAGGTCCTTTGGACTCCAGAGAGTGTGTTCTTTCCACTGTGTTGGATCTAAAAAAAGACTTAAGGGATTATCTTATTCAAGATTCTCATTTTGCAGATGAAGAAACTTGATCCCAAATGGGTTGAGTGATTTGTCCCAAGATCACGTAGCTATTAAATGGAAGAGCCAGAACTCAAATTCAGGTCTTTTTACTTCAAACATTCTGTTAGGTTGCTTCTTACCAGGAATAGAAAGGTTTTAGCTCCACACGCACAGTTAAGAATAATGATAGTTGACATGTATATGGACAAATTATTTAATCTTTGTTAAAATAGATGACAATCTATAGAGCTTCAATACTGACAAATCACCTTACATAGGTTGTCTCATTTGACCCTCACAACAGTACTGAGAGATAGGCAGTGACGGTATTAAATTGAGGCTCAGAGAAAGCCTAAGGTCACATAATTAATGTACTGGAGCTGAGATGTTAAATCAGGTCTTCAGACCCTTTCCATTACACCACTACTACTAATATGAAGGGCCAAAATTCAAGTGTCTAGAGATACTTACTACATTAGCATCTCAGTGTTAGCATTCAAATTCACATCTTCCTCCCTAAACTTCTGAGACACACTATCACTGTTGCTTGGCTATGGATAAGGAATTAAGTCAACTGGAAATCCGATAGTTTAAAAATGCAATGCATCTGCCAAATTCTGAAAAATAAAATTCATAATAATGTAATCCATGGCCCAAAATGGAAGCTCTACAGGGCTGGGACCACAGGTTCCTCACCCTTGCTCTAGGTTAGCACAGACCAGGTTCAATCTTGGGGGTGTTTCATAAAATCTCTCTTTGGCTCATGGCCCCACAAACAGTAGGCTGAGGCCAACTGTTACATTTTTAGCTTGAGATTTTGCCCTCTGGAATAGGCAAATGCAACAAATTAGGACTTGATTTATTGTTTGTTGATTGTCTTGACTTAAGAAATTGATGGGGACAATGTAATTAATGCAGACTGAAATGGAAAGGGAGTCCTGGGTACGTTTTTTTTTCCTCCAGGTACTCTGTTGTTGAACATTTACCAGTACCACCCAATGTTTTCCTTGGGAACATCAGAATTTGACTATGTTTAGACCTCGATAACCAAAGGAAATGGTCTCATGAAAGCATTTTGGCTAATAATACACAAAATAAAGAACAGGCTTTATTTATAACCTGACCAAAAAAAAAGTAAAGGGCTTGCATCCACATCCCTAAATAGTCAAGACAATTCTCTTTATCTGGGGGCCTCCTGCTCCCAGGGAACCATAAAGTCCTTCAGACTTATAGCATGACTCTAAGATTCAGAGTAAGTAAGTAATAATAATAGTAACACCTATATAATGTTGTAATAGTAGAAAGTAACAGTGGAAAGTTTTCAGGGTTACCAGGCAGTCAAGCAAACCCCTCCTCCACAGAGCACCCCACCCCTTGGCTCCTCTAGTTTTCCTCCTTGGTATATCTTTTATGATACCATTGGGCTTTGTTATTAGAATTCCCTCAAAATTTTAGATTCCCTGAAAAAAAATTCTTTACTGCATTGAGAGCTATTATCCTTATCCTACTGATAAAAAATTGAGACTAACATCCTGAAATATGTTTTTAAAGAAGCCTATAAAGAACACATGTCCAGACTTCAAACTTATGCCCACCTGTAGTTCAGGACAAAACTAAAATTTTCAGACAAGAATTTGAAGTTGCATACACACACACACACACACACACACACACACACACACACACACACACACACACAGATATACATGCATATATATACATGCATATATCTATACATACACACATATATGCATGTATATTTAAATAATTTAAATATTTATGTTATTGAAATGTTTAAATTAGTATTTAAAAGCCAAAGTGCATTTGTTTACAAACCTGTCTCATGGCAAAGGAGGTGATCTGGGCTCTTCCTTCTCTATATACAAGGTTGTTGCTTCCCTTCACCTAGCATCTGCACCTCTCGACAAGCACAGCCTGATAATGATCACCTCAGCTCCGCTCATTTTTTCCTATCTACATATACATCCTCCTTGGAAGCCATCATTTACAAAAAGGGGGTGGGGAGCTTGCCTTTCAAAGGCCCCTTTTATAAGTTTTACAGGCTTGTAAAACAACCTATTTTTCATTTTAATGATATGGGAATTCATTACCACAGATTTCCACAAGGTCTAATAACAGACCCTCATTGATTCTGCCTCTTTTTTTTTTCCAGTTTCATAGGCTTTTATGGTTCTTCCAAAGGTTGCTTTGTTATGTTAGATCAACAACTAGTATAAAAAGCCCTATAGACCTCAAAAGATATTTTTCACTTTATTTTCTTCAGACATCTCTGTTCTGCTCCATATCTCTAGGCAAAGAAGCACAAAGGGGAATACCTATATTAATGTAGCAAACCCTCCATGTTGACTTCTCCAACCTCATCCTTAGATAAGGATAAAATTTAAGACCCAAATCTCTGAGATCTCCTGGTGCTAAAATTGTACATAGTAGAGGCAAAAGGCTGTCTCTCCAACACAGCTACCCTTTGTGTTTTGTTGTAAGGCAGGGAGCTCTTTTTTTTCTATCATGAAGCCCTTTGGCAGTCTGGTAAAGTTCATGGACTCCTTTTTAGAATGATGTTTGTAAATGCACCAAATAAAATAATAGCATAGAATAAAGGGAAATAATCCTACTGAAATAGTTATCTACATACATATACATATAAGTATGCATACATATTTATACGTATATTCAACATGCTCATAGACTGCCCAAAGTTAAGAATCCCTGCTCTGAGGCAGCAGGATGGAGCAGAAAGGGTTCTAGACTGAAATTTTGGAGAACTAGGTTACAGGCATAGCTGTGCCACTAACTTGTGTGACTCACACTCTTTTGGGGCTTTCATTTCCTCATCAGCTAAATGGGGTAAGGGTGAACAATGTTATTAAAAAAAAACTCTGATCAGTGCAAAGATCAACTGTAATTCCAGAAAACAGATAATGAATCACACTTCCTACCTCCTGACAGACTCATGGTACCTAATGAGATGTGTATTTTTGGACATACTCAATATGGGGATTTTTTTTTTTACTTAATCAATTTACATATTTGATACAAGAGTTTTTTATTTTTAATGGGGGATGGGAGGTATGGAGAGGAAGGAGAGCTTTGAAAATATCATATGAATTTATTACATACTTAAAAATAAGTTGTATGTAAAAGATATCTGAATGTTCGTGTAAAAATAAATTAAATGGGAAGGGTGGTGCTGGTCTAAATTACAATTGCATGAGGGCAAAAATATAATTTAAAAATATAAATGGACTATACAGAAATCTTTTTGTAAAACATTACATATGCAAAATATGATTTTATATTAGCATTGTAAGTAGTTCTGTAGCACTGATTTTGAAAAGCATATAATCTTCTAGGTCAAAATGTAGGCAAAGTAAAAAATATTTGATATCTTTTTTACTTGCTTAATTAAAAATTCTCAATTATAATAAAAAGTTCCAAACGATAAGCATAAAAATTAAAACATACAAACTTTTAAAAACTGATTTATTATTTGAAAACAAAAATAATTTAATTTAGCTCCTTTGGTTGACTAGAAATTTAATAATGTTTTTGTCCTTGGTAAGAAATTACCAGATACCCTTGACTGCAGCTCTGAAACATTCATCTGTTAGTGCCTTTCTTTAGACTTGCATTTCATCTGAAGGCAAAAAATGTTCACCAAGGTTAGCAAAGCCAAATAGATTCTTCTCTATTCAAAGGATCTAAGGGGTGGATATTTAATCTAGTACAAGGTGGCACAGTGGATAGTACGCCCAAATCCAGCCTTAGACACTTACTAGCTGTTGACCCTGGGCAACTCACTTAACTCTGTTTGCCTCAGTTTCCTCATCTATAAAATGAACTGAAGAAGGAAATGGCAAATCACTCTAGTATCTTTGCCAAGAAAACCCCAAATGGGGTCACAAATTGTCAGACAGACTGAAACAACTAACAACAACAACAGTTGTGTTTCCTGAAATTTCTGAATGAGGATAGTGTCATGTCACAAATCAATTAGCTCCATTTCTGGAGTCTTTTCTTCATCAAATTTGAAAGATAAAGTGAATAATGAAAATTCAGGAACAAGCTCTTTAAAATACCCAACACTTCGGTTGAACTCCTCTCTCAGACCATTTATGGGGCACATTCTTAAGTATGTCTAAATTGAAATTCTTTTAGTAGTTCTAAGAGTTAAGAAACAAGCTAAATTATGAGATTTTAACTAGCTTTTCCATAATCAATACAGGCTATAAAAGCTTTAACATAACCACATCTTTTAGAAGTTACATTTTCCTTTTAATTTTTCACTTAGGCAATTCTAGTGTTGCATTATATTAATAAGAAAATTTTTTTTAAAAAAAATAATTTATACAAATGTAACGGGGGAATGGTCAATGAGCCCAGTCCTTTTAAGCCTGCATAGAGTATACCAACATGCTCAAGTGATGAAAGCCTTCAAGAGACTGGGGGGAGGGGCGGCTGCTTCCAGTGGAGTTCTGACACATGATGCAAATGCTTTGGAGACATTTTGGAGCATGTGTAGACATTCTGTAACTGCTCTGGCAGCCTCTTTGATTAGCTATCGTTGTAGAACTGCAACTGGAGGCACCTTCAAAAGGTCTTGGTTGCCCTTCGCCTGTCTCTCTTGGTGGACTTGTGTTCTTCATTTGACATCTTCATTGAGAGCATCTGGTGAGATACAAAGATGTGAAGGGAAAGGCTTCGGACCTCTCCCCTCTGAGTGGCCTTATGAGTATGGGCCTTGGTTCTTAAGTGAAAGAGATTAATCTGGAGGTTATAAGCCTGTGAGTTTTGAAGGTCAGAAGAATGAGCCATCTGGGCATCTGGGTATCTAAGCATATGGACGTTAAGAAGTGTGGATGTCTGGGAATCATGTCCACATCAGGCTCTGCAGCCAGACCAGCATCAATGCCCCAAAGATCAAGGAGTGTCTAGATAGATTCCAGTGGTAGCCGAGACAGAGACTCTTCCAAAATATGAATGTCTTAGGACTGAAGCTATATATAAATTGTGTTAAATCTAAGCCCACTTTTCTCAGAAGCCTCAGAAATGTTGGAGGTAAATGTTATACTTCTCTTTTTGTATCTTTGAAGTAAATATCCCTTTGTTATATCTAATTGATATTCATTAGGTACACGAAACTGGAGTGCTAGTCACTTCTATAGAACAATGGGAAACAACTGGTGGGGGCTCAAGTCAATAGCATAGAAAAGAGACACTGGAACCCTTTAAGAATAGTTCTAGATTCCCCAACTGATAAATGGTCAAAGGATATGAACAGGCAGTTCTCAGATGAAGAAATTAAAGCCATCTATAGTCACATGAAAAAATGCTCTAAATTACTACTGATTAGAGAAATGCAAATCAAAACAACTCTGAGATACCACATCACACCTATCAGATTGGCCAACATGACAAAACAAGAAAATGATAAATGTTGGAGAAGATGTGGGAAAATTGGAACACTAATGCATTGTTGGTGGAGTTGTAAAATGATCCAACCGTTTTGGAACAATTTGGAACTATGCCCAAAGGGCTATATAAAAATGTGCATACTTTTTGACCCAGCAATCGCACTTCTAGGGCTAAATCCCAAAGAGATCACACAAATGGGAAAAGGACCCACATGTACAAAAATATTCATAGCAACTCTTTTTGTGGTGGCAAAGAATTGGAAATTGAGAGGATGCCCATCAACTGGGGAATGGCTGAACAAGTTGTGGTATATGAATGTAATGGAATACTATTGTGCTATAAGAAATGATGAACAGGCTGACTTCAGAAAAACCTGGAAAAACTTGTATGGTCTGATGCTGAGTGAAGTGAGCAGAACCAAGAGAACATTGTACACAATAACAGCCATGCTGTGCGATGACTAATATCGATAAACTTAATCCTTCTCAGCAATACAAGGATCTAAGACATCTCCAGAGGCCTTGTGATGGAAAATGCTATGCACATCCAAAGAAAGAACTATGGAACTGGAATGCAGATTGAAGCATAACATTTGCTTTTTTTCCCCCTTCTGTTGAGTTTTGTTTCCTCTTTCTGGTGGTTCCTCCTATTGGTTCTAATTCTTACTTACAACATCACTAATGTGAAAATATGTTTAATAGGAATATATATGTATAGCCTATATGAGATTGTGCACCGTCTTGGGGAAAGTGATGGGGAGGAAGGGGGAGAAAAATTTTAAACTCAAAAGCATATGGAAGTGATTGTTGATAAATCAAAATAAATTAATAATAAAAAAGAATAGTTCTAGAACCCTGAAGGAGAGACGTAGCAGCCTGGCTCTAGGATAGCGAGCCTGAGCACAGTTGCTACACATATTGTTATTTAATTCTTCAATCTGTATGTTTTTCCCCCACATATTTGCATAGGGGCAGAGAAGAAAGGAATATTGGATGACCACATGTTGTCTTCTGCCATCTCATAAAAATGTGTCTGTTTATATTCATGTTGTATTTAATATTGGGTTCTTAAATTATATGATTAATGCTTAATTCCAGATAATAGTAACGGTGTTGATTCCTATGTGGCTTTTAGGGATATTTTCAGAATAAATTCACCATAATTTACCCTCCTAAAAAAAGGCGGGGGAGAGATATTGGATCTGTAATTTCATTACTATAGAGAACCTCATGTGAAGAAATTCCTGTAAATAGGATAAGCAACTCCTCTGTAATTGAAGAGTTTTAGAGAATTGCCTGGGGGCATTGGGAAGTTAAGCTATTTGCTCATGGTCATTCAACCAATACGTGTATGTGTGTGTGTGTGTGTGTGTGTGTGTGTGTGTGTGTGTGTGTGTGTGTGTGTGTGTGTGCGTATCTATGTCAGAGGTAGCATTTGAATCCAGGTCTTCCTAACCCCAAGCTGAGTTGGTCATCTATCCACTAGATCATGCTATTTCTGCATTATCTCATGATTCTATAAGTTACTAAAGTGCTTCGGGTACATCAAAATAAATGGAGTTACTCAACTCAATGGAGTTGCTTTACTCAAAATTTTCAGAAGAAGAACACAGGTTTGTCTATTTTGTGGAACTAGTGAAGTACAATGTTGGCAGTGATGGTTTTCCTTAGTTTGGTACCAGAAAACGAGAGAATTTTCAGGCACACTCAAACGAAGTCATATTAAGAATGGACAAGACCTACGAACTAGATTATCTCATTTAAGGATCTTAAATATGCTTCCTTGGAACCTACCAAATCATATTATGTAGTCCTTTGTCCAGATGATTATGTAGCTAGAATAATAAGTCTTGTTTCTCTTTTGAAAAAGATTTAGATAGTAATAGTACAAGTAAATTTTTGAGGAAACCCCAAATACTTAAGATTGCATATTTAAAAGGAATTAAAATGCAAATAACTACTAGATTAAATATAGTCCTACAAAAATATAACATAATATTGTTATATTTATACATGCTATTATGAAATTCAAAGTTCATCACTGAAAACTAAAGGTGATATATAAGTCTGGCTAGGCTATGGTTTGCCTTAATCCCCTTTGGTCTTGTTCTTATTTGGAAATTATAATTGTGTTTATGTAATTGTAAATAGCTCCTTAAAAAAACCCTGAAAGATGTGTAATTATGATGACCAAACTGTTCAGAAAGAAAAGTTAAGAAAAATATATCTCCCTCTTTTATTGCACTGGTAGAGAACTATGAGTGTGGAATATCACATATGCAGTCAGCTGATATGCTGAACTGCTTTTTCCCTCTCTTTAAAAATGTTTGTTATAAGGGATGGCTTACTGTGTAAGAAAAGACCAAGGGATATATTATGTAATGAATGTTATGTAAAAAACAAAAGGCATTAATAAAAATAAGAATGATATTAATGTAATCATTAAAGCTACTAAGTAGCATTATCTCCATTGTCAATGATGAGAGGTGCAAGAAAAACTGAAGAAGGTACAACACTGATGATACTATGAAGTAAAGCATTTTTAAAAACTGGTAATCTGGACTTAGATTCTTAAAATCTAGCCAATAGCTCACCAACGTTCAGACTCCTTAAGAGTCTGCCCAATATAACAGATGTTCTAATAAACCTTGTCTTTGGCTGAAAAAACCATTGGTAATCTGGAAGGAAAACTTCAAAAAAACAGAAGTTAAATCGACCCAGACAACAAAATATTGACCGAACTTTATAAACTGGACTGCATGCCAAACAAACAGTGTCTTGCCACTTAGTGGTGGTTACTTTATTAAAAAATGTTTACCTACGGCGTTTTTGTACAGAAAATCTTTTCAAGTACATTTGTAAGGGAACATAGCAGCCAAATCTGTCAACCCATTTTCAATTACATTATTTTTAGAAAGTAGGTATTTTGCATTATTTCCATTGTAATTGGAGCACTACAGATGTTGCTCAGCTGGATGGTCTTCCTGGAGGTGTTACTGTTACTGAGGAGCTGGAGCTTGTTAAAGAGCTCTGCATTGTTTATATACTTTGGGAGGGAGTGTTATGTATCATTTGATTGTAAGCACATTGTAGGCAGGAACTGTAAACTGTGGTAGGAAGAGGATTTGTTTTTTATATTTATCAGCTCCTAGCACAGCAACCTGCCTGTGACAGGCATTTAATGAATGTCTGTTGACTTCAATTGAACAAAACTGCAGTTTCTTTCCTAACTCCAGTACAAAGCTTTCTGTTTCATGGGGGCTCAATAAATGTTAATCACTGACTAGCTGACACAATTTCTCAAGCTTTTCCATAAATACTGGGGTAATATGCTAGAGACTGATTTTTTTTTTCAATTATAAGGCACTGCTCTTTTAAAGAGTCATTTAAACTGAGGAAAATATTTATGTCGATGCCAAAGGCAGGAGATTTACAGGTCGCTGACAACAAGAATGTATGTGTGCACGGTACAGTGGTTCTGTGGTGGGAGGCTTTGGAACCTGCTGTAGGATCTTGTCAGCAGCCTGTTCCAGGGAATTACATGTTGTCCATAAAAATTCAAACTAGCTTTGAAAACTGACTTCTCAAAATTTAACAAGTCTATTTAGCTAATAACATTAAACAGTGTTGTGGAAATGGAAATCAGTACTCCCAACTTTACCTAAAAACCTCAAAATTCTTTGCTCATGTGTGATCTCATCATCTCTCTGCATCTTGTCGGGTATTTTGATTTCCAGTTGGTTGCTCAAGAGAGGCACAAAGCTCAAATGACGACGAAGTATAAGGTAAAACAAATGGGAACGGACACCTCTCCTTCTGTAAAATGGAAAGAGACATTAACCAATGAAACCTCCACAGAAGAGCTTTTAGCTTGTGGGAAGGATAGGACCTTTTTCTTTTCTGACTCCTTCCCTTGGCCCAGTGTGGTCAAGCTGAGAGAGTCTCAGAGAGGAAGTAAAATGACTTAGTCCCTAGAAACTTGAACTCAAGGTCAGAATCCAGAGGATGGAATTACCACGGGCTTTCCTCATCAGGACACCCCCTTGAGTTCACTCCTTCATTCCCTAAGAGATGGACTAACTTTAGCAAGAAGTCACTGGAGGTCTGTGGCAGCAAGAGAAAATCAAAGAGAAAAGCAGTCTCTGAAATTGGCAAATAGTTCTCTGACAGCTCCAAGCACAACTACTGTGGCTGAGTTCAAACAGCATTAAGGAGGTTTTCTAATTCCTACCCTCAGGTACAATTACAAATTCCTGCACCTAGGTTTAAAAAGTCAGTTGTACAGCATTGGAGACAACCAGGTGGTGAAGTGGATAGAGAGCTGGGCCTGAAGTCAGGAAGACTTGAGTTAAAATCCAGCCTCAGAAACGTACTAGCTGTGTTACCCTGGGCAAGTCACTTAACCCTGTTTGCCTCATTTTCCTCATCTGTAAAATAAGGTGAAGAATAAAATGGCAGACCACTCCAGTATCTTTGCCAAGAAAACCCCAAATGGGGTCACAAAGAGTCTAATAGGACTGATAAGAGAAAAAAAACACAACAACAAAGAACCCAGGGCTGAGTACAGCAAGGATCTGGCCAGGTTACACAAGTATCTCAAAAGTCTTAGCACAGTATTAAGCTGTTAAATATTAAACAGCTTAAATCACTCTCTCTTGATTAAAACCAATCCTTCCATCTTTCCCTCTGCTTCACTCTTCCTAAACCTATTATACAGGGTATATAACAGCTTTAAACTGTATAGATAGACAAAGGTGAACCTCACAGAAATTGAGATTGCTGGGTGACGGTGGTAAAAGAATAGCTTGATCTCAATGTGGCCATGCGGATCAAGAAGGAAGCCTCTTCCTCTTTTTGGCCCAGTGTGAGGAAAAATGAAAGAATGAAAATCCAGTCCTAAAGAGGGTGTCCAAGGATTCAGCATCTTCCCGAGAGAGGGAGGTTTCTGTTGGTTTCAGGAATGGAAAGAATATGAGGTGAAGAGTTCTAAAATGAAAGGGGAAGATATGGATTTTTGGAAGGGATAAGGCAGAGGTGCATATAGATGATGATAGAGGGAGAGAGAGAAGAAGGAAGGGATTTTTGCCTCAGCAGATAGTGACTCTGAATCATAGTGAGGGGAGCAAGAGCTTGGAGTGTGTCTATCCATGGAATGGAATAAGAATGAGTTGATTGGATTCTACCCTCCAAGGTTCTGTGATGACAGCACAGAATGGACATGGGCCAGTGGTATTAGCTCTCAGGGTTGAGCAGGGCCAAAGTAAAGAAAGGGAGCTAGGTTGGGGTCTTATAGATGGCAGCTGGAGGCAGCAAGAAATTTTCTCCCGGTGTTTGAGTCACAAAATAATTGGTATTCAGGTCAGATTGAACTTAGACTAGGCTCCAGCCCATAGAGCTCACCTCAAGATAAAAAGATTGTGAATGTGAACCCAGCCCCAGTCACAATCCTTGGAAGCACTGACCCTCTAGTTCTTTTAGTGTCCTTAGGCTTAGGATTTCTGATGGACGTGAGTGCAGATCCAAAAGGGCACATCCTCTACTGGCCTTCCAACATTCTCCCTCCACACATTCTCAAAAACCAACATCTACCTAGAATCCACTCCTCCTTCCTTATAGACTCACTCAGAAATCTCATAAGGTAGATTAGAAATGCTTTCTTTCAAGAGGAGAGTAGAAAAGTACAAAATAATTGTGACAAGAGGCAGAATGTTTTAAATGCCATAAAAAAGAAACAAAATTCAATGGATGTCCTGAGAAAGGAGAAATCTGTTCTCCAATCATAACATTGTAGTGGTATTTGATGGGTAAACTATGTTTGATAATGCTGTAAAATTGTCTGGATTCTTTAAGAAATCAACTTCTAAAATTCTGAATTATGTTCACCTGGATAGTATAAAAGACAGGGGAGAGAAGGGGGAAGAGGATGTATATAGAGAGAAACAGAGAGACAGAGAGATAGAAAAACTGACAGAGAAACAAAGAGAGATAGAGACAGAGACAGAGATTGAGGGACCGAGAGAGATAAAGAGACACAGAGAGAGAAAAAGGGATAGAGACAGAGAGATAAAAAGAGAGACAGAGACACAGAGAGAGACAAAGAGAGGCAGAGACAGAGACAAAGAGGGATAGAGACAGAGATAGAGACAAAGAGACAGAGTAAGAGATAGAGACAGAGACAAAGAGGTAGGAGAGACAGAGATTGAGGGACACAGAGGGAGAGAAACAGATGGACAGACACTGCCTAGAGTTGTAGAGAGGCAGATTGTTCTGGAACATGAGATAAATCAGTGTGGGTGAACTTAAGGAGACTTAGTAGAGACATTTACCCTATTACTAAGTGGCAAAGAAATCAGTATGGTATTGAACATGGGTAGTCTAACTTAACAGATGAGAATAAGTGAGGATGGTCAAAGTTGTTAAAATGCCCTAGACTTGTCTCTGTAGATAGAGAAGCAGTATGAAAAAATCAAGGGCTGAGAAGCTGAGCGGTTATGGTTACCGTAACATAGCTCACTCAGCCTTTGTCAGGCTCTACCCCTAGAAGCTCCTGCTTTTCTCAGCACTCACAAACTTCACCCCTGCCAGCGTTCCAATCACTTCTCAACTTACACTAGTTCCACTGGACCTGGTTTCTACTTACCCAGGAACCACATTTTTAAAAAGCCAAAGTCAATAATATTGCCTCAATTATTAAAGTGATTTTTATTAGTCCTTTGACTGAGTCTCCTAAACCATGAGCTTTTTTGCAGGGTCCTACAATTCCTTACTGATGCATGGGTCTTATGACCCTGTTACCTGGGCACCCCTGGCTGGATATGAAATGGCTCAGAGAGGATTGTAATGTTCTCCTGACTTTGTGACATTATTACTTCTCGGCTCTTTGGCATTAGTTTGTAATAGTTTCCGCAAAGCCCAATGCAAGCGATTTTCTTTAGGGGCACACCTAACCCAAGATCGTGCAGCAGATAGAGAAAGCCACCCAGGTGATCAAACTCAATGGTTTCGTCATACCACATCTGACCTAATTCCCTTTCATGCTAAAACAATCAGTGCTTGGTATAAGGGTTGATTAAGGGAAAACCACAGCAGGGGTGGGGGGAGGGTGGGCTAGTTCTGATTTTATAAGTACCCCACATGCAGTCTCAGAGTAGTAGAGGAGATGCCACCCTCATTAGGGATACTGGCAGCACAGGCTGCCTTCCTGAGCCCCGAGAGCAACTGTCTTGCCCACCTATTTATTTATCTTCAGTGTTATTAATGCATCAGTTTTATTCAGTTGTTTGCCTTGTTGTCATGCTTTGTCCTACTAACTCCTTGACTCCAGTACCTTACTAGACTGACAGAATGTTAGCCCCTTTGCTTGTTCTGCCCTCCAGGATTTGCATCCTTCTAATTCTTTCCTGTCTACTTCGTTTCTGATTCGTTGCTTGCCCTGAAGCTCATCCTTCAGGTACGGCAGCCTTTACAGCTCTCCTACTTGCTTCTGATTCATGGCCTGGCTCAGTTCAGACATTTGGTACCTGGGCACATTTCCACTCTGGATTTATCATCTCATTCCAGGCCACAGGCTCTAGCCTTGATTACTGGCTCCTACGGCTTTGGCTCTGTGTCCAGCTTCCTCCATGCCTGGCTCCTACACTTTTACCTCCAATCTAGCCTCAGCTCTCCTGGTCAAAGCTTTCTACCCTATAGTCTTGGTACTTAAAAATAATTCCCTGTGTACTTATTTTAAATTTGTTTCTTTTTTATTATTATGTGCTTAACAAGCATTAACAAGCATGAACATTTCCAAAGACAATGAAGACCAAAAATAAAACCATGATTCTCTATTATGTAGAGCTTGGGTTTTTTAAAAGTTTACATAAAAGTTAACATGGTAATTCACAGCACAGCACCCCTCCTTCAAGAAAAGCCCTCCTTCCCTTGAAACAAATAAGTGTAGTCAAGTATATGTCTGTATTTGAAAATGTATCTCATTCTACATTTCCAGTCTGTCACCATCACCATGAGGCAGCTGGTGGAGCACTGGACCTGGAGTCAGGAAGACCTAGCTTCAAATATAACTTCTGACACCAGCTGTGTGACCCTGGGCAAGTCACTTCTGTTTGTCTCAGTGTCCACAATTATAAAATGGGTGTGTTAGTAGCACCTACCTCTTTGGGTTGTTGTGAGGATCAAATGAGATGTTGTAAAAAGTGCTTATCATGTGCCTGCCATATAGTGGGGCTATATATATATATACATATATATATATATTCTCTTCCCTTTCCCCTCACCTCTCAGCCAAGGGGTTCAAGGTATAATTCATCGTCTGTCTTTTGGTCACTCATTGTATTAATCGTAGTTGTTAAGTCTTTCAAGGCCATTTTCCTCTACAACACTGTATTCATCTTATAAATTGCTCTCTTACTCCAGCTCAGCCCTCTTTGGATCAGTCCCTACAAGTTTCCAGTTGCTTGGAATCCATCCTTTTCATTGCATCTTATAGCATACCACCATTACATTATATTCATGCAATCATTTGTTTGGCTGCTCCCCAACTGATGGGTACCCAGTTTATTTCCATTTCTTTGCCACAACAAAAAGTATCACTATAAGTATTCTTGTACATATAGGTCCTCTTTTCTTTGATTTCTTTGTAGTCCCTATGAATTTTCTTTTAATTTTCAGTGTTGTATAGTGAGAGCCAGGATATGTGACTTAGTTCCCCCTTCATCACTTCCTAGCTGCTGGACTCACACTTCATCTCTCTGAGTCTCAGTTATCTGTAAAATGGGGACAATAATACTTGTATTACCTAATTCACAGGGTTAATGTGAGAATCAAAAGATACACAGCAGTGTTCAAATGCATGTTTCACTTTCCACATTCTAAGTATGTTAGCAGTGAAAACAATTTGGTTTTTGACCACTGTCTCCCTCAGTCTGCTCTCCCTTCTATTTGCCTTCTCCCTTTTCTTCCCCTTTACCCTTCTTCCTTCTTCCCTCCCTTCTCTTCACCTCCTTCCTTTCTTCCATTTTCCCCTCCTACTTCCTATAGGGTAAGTCAGATTTCTGAATATAACTGATTATGTTATTTCCTCTTTGAACCAAATCTGATGAGAATAAGGTTTAAACAATGCTCATCTCCCTCCCTTCTTTCCCTCTACTGTAATAGGTTTTTGTGCCTTTTCATGTAATGTAACTTACCCTTGTCTGCATCCTCCTTTCCTCTTCTCTCAGTACAATTCCTTTTCACCACTTAGATTTTTTTTTATCATCATATCAAAGTCAATTTATACCTACACCCTCTGTCTACGTATACCCCCTTTAAATGTCATAATAACAATACAGTTCTCTCTCTCTCTCTCTCTTCTCTCTCTTCTCTCTCTCTCTCTCTCTCTCTTTTTGGTGAGGCAACTGGGATTAAGTGACTTCGAGGCCACATTTGAATTAAGGTCCTTCTGACTCCAGGGCCAGTGCTCTATCCACTGTGCCACCTAGATGCCCCCCCCCCTTTTCTTTTCTTTTCTTTTTTTTTTTTACAATATTGTTCTCAAGAGTTACAAGTGGCATCTTCCCTTGTAGGATTGTAAACAATTTGCTCTTAATAATAACATGTTGTTGTTTTTTTCTTTCCTGTCTACCTTTTTATGCCTCTCTTGAGTCTTGTATTTGAAGATCAAATTTTCTGTTGAGCTCTGGTCTTTTCTTCAGGAAGGTTTGGAAGTCCCCTATTTCATTGAATATCCATTTCCTCCCCTGAAAAATTATGCTCAATTTTGTTGGGTAGTTGATCCTTGGTTGTAATCCAAGCCCTTTTGCCTTATGGAATATTGTATTCCATGCCCTCTGATCTTTTAATGTAGAAGCTGCAAGGTCCTGCAAAATCCTGACTGTGGTTCCATGATATTTAAATTGTTTCTTTCTGGCTGTTTGCAGTATTTTCTCTTTGATCTGGTAATTTTGGGATTTGGCTACAATGTTCCTCGGCATTTTCAATTTGGGATCTCTTTCAGGGGCTGACTGGTAGATTCTTTTGATGACTATTTTACCCTCTGGTTCTAGGACCTCAGGGCAGTTTTCCTTGATGATTTCCTGAAAGATGCTGTCCAGGCTCTTTTTTTTTTTTATTGTGGTTTTCAGGTAGACTGATAATTTTTAAATTGTCTCTCCTGGATCTATTTTCCAGGTCAGTTGTTTTACCAAAGAGCTATTTTGCATTTTCTTCTATTTCTTCATTCTTTTGTTCCTGTTTGATTCTTGATCTCTCATAGAGTCGTTAGCTTCTACTTGCCCAATCTAATTTTTAATGAATTTTTTTTCTTCTTTTAGATTTTGTACCTCCTTTTCCATTTGGCCCATTTTACTTTTTAAGGAGTTCTTCTCTTCAGTGAGTTTTTGTGCCTCCTTTTCCATTTGGCCAATTCTACTTTTTGGGGAGTTGTTTTCTTCAGTGTACTTTTTTCCATTTGGCCAGTTGTATTTTTTTAAGGACTTGTTTTCTACAGTTAATGTTTGTCCTTCCTTTTCTAAACTATTGATTCTCTCTTGCATACTTCTCATTTCTTTTCCCAACTTCTCTTCTACCTCTCTTATTTGACTTTTAAAATCCTTCTTGAGTTCTTCCAAGAAAGTTTTTTGGGCTGGAGACCTGTTCATATTCCCCTTTGAGCTTTCAGATGTGGATACATCGACAATGTTGTCTTATGAATTTGTGCCTTGATCTTCCCCCCTCTCCATAATAAGAACCTATGGTCATTATCTGTTTCTGCTTTTTGCTTATGGTGTTGGCCTATTTCCTGAATTTTAAAAAAAGTTGAGCTCTCTTGCTGGAGAATAGGAGGCACTGACTCAAGCTTCTTGTGTTGGGAGCCCAGGGCCTGGTCACTGGCTTTGTGTGCTGGGCCTCAGATGCTGGCAGTTGGAGGCTGTAGGGTTATGGTAGCTCACCTGGTGCTGGGCTGGGGTCAGCAACACTGGAGCTCTCAGGCTGAGGGTGAGGATTCTGGCCCCTGGGGGATGAGGGCTCACTCAGGCCTTGTACTCCTTTCTTTGGCTCCTGCTCACCTGGGCTTTGCACTCAAATGTTTGGCTCCTGCTCTCCCAGGCCTTGCACTGGGATGTTCTTCTGCTGGAGGATGTCTATCATCGTGGAGCTTTGCCTCTTGGAGCTGTACTTTCTGGAACTGTGCTGAGACACCAGAAGATTTGCTTGCTGGAGAAGGCGTTGAATGTGGTGGTTTTCAGAGCTGGTGTCTACTGGCTCCCCTGCCTGAACTGAGGTACTGGGTGGGGGGGCAGCATCCTCGTCTTAGTACTTGCCTGCTCCACTACCCTGGGGTTCAGGATCTCCCCCTGGTATGCTAGGTTGGGGTTTACCACTGGCTTGCTGGGATGCCTCCTGTCCTGTACTTCTCCCCCTCCCCTAAAGTAAGAGGGGCCTTTCCCATTAATCCCCCAAACTTCCTGAGCTACAAGACTGCTGTACCCTGTCTTTCTGCTGACTCAGCTGTTCCATTATTTTTTTCCTGAGCAATATTTTCTGGGTTTTCAGAGATCAATAAGGGAGGGTGAGAGCGACTTACTTCTTACTCCACCATCTTGGCTCCTGGAAGCAGAAGTCCTCAGGCAAACAATTTGGGAGGAAAAAAGGGGATATAGAAGTTCTTCTAATACCTTTGTAATGTGGCAGGAATGGCCTAGGGATTTGAGAAATAATTTTTGGTGGAATCTGTTTTCATTTGGAAATACTGCCGAGCCAATATTGCCAAAAAAGATATAGGGAACATTATTCACAAAGCACAAACACGGTCCAGCCTTAAAAGGTAATTGTGGGAGATGAGCACTTATTTCACCCTTATCAACTTACACAGCTCACCTGTGATACTTTAAAATGTTCTAACTCGAAATTAATTGTACTTACTCTATATCAAGCTGGGCAGAATTCCAAGTGCTTCTAATTCACGAACACTGCATCCCACTGCCATTTAACTTTCTGTATAACTATAATGAGAGGCAGCACGGTGTAAAACAGCTGGATTCATGGTAGGAAGATCTGGCTTCAAGTCTTGCAGCTAAAGGGTTCTGGCTGTGTAACAGAGGGGCAAGTCACTTAACTGAGTGCCCCAGGCAGTACTCTATGACTAGAAATGGCAGAACAACTGTCAATTGCATTGGTAGAGGGAGTTCCCTACACCAAGGAGATCCCACAACTAGACAGGAAGTACAACTCTACCCAAATAATGATAGCATTTATATAGTGTTTTAAGCTTTGCAAAGCACTTTATGTATATTATTTCATTTGCTCCTCACAACAACTTTGTGAGGTAGGTGTTATTAGCATCCTCATTTTGCAATTGAAGATGTCTGTGTCAGGGTTATATAGTTGGTAAATGTCTGGGAAAAGATTTGAATTTAGGTCTTCCTGGTTCCAAATCCAGCACCATCTACTACTTCACCTAAATCTATACTTACATTTGCCTTTAAATAGATATGTATACACATTTGCAAACGTACAGAGACGTTTTCCTATGTATATAGGACTTCTTATAATATTTCAGATTAGAAATAAGAGGAATTCATCACTGGATGAAATTCTGTTCATTACAATCTTGAAGAGATTTCACTCTTCCTTCTTCCCTTTTCAAATTGCTATATGGTATGCTACTGAGAATGAAGCATTCATTCACTGATTTCACAAATATTTATTAAGCGTCTGCCATGTGCAGAGTACTGTTGTTAAAATAACAATAATAACAATAAATAAACCCATGACCAACTACATTTAGAAATAGTGATGTGGAAAATCAGAAAAGATGACGCTAACACATCAGCAAAACCCATATAACTTTCCTGGGAACCTGTGACTCAGCTTTGGCTACAACACACCAGAATAAATCAAATGCATTTGGACAATTCTGGAGAGACTTTGAACCCTCCTCAATCTCTTATCTCCAACCTCTAGTTATGAGAATTCCTTCCTTCCTTCCTTCCTTCCTTCCTTCCTTCCTTCCTTCCTTCCTTCCTTCCTTCCTTCCTTCCTTCCTTCCTCCCTCCATTCAACAACCATTAAAGGGCCTGTTACCTGCCAGTTAAACAGGCAAAAGGGATACAAAAGCAGAAAAGGAAATAGTTTGCCCTCAGGGAGCTTACTCTGTATTGGAGAAAACAATACAAATAGAGAAGTAAGCAAAAAACAGAAATGAGGTGAATACAAAATGAATTTGGTACCAAGCAGGAAGACAATTACACACTTCCTGAAGGAGGTGGCCCTTAGGTTCAGCCTTGAAGGTATTAAGTGGAGGTGAGGAGGCAGCGTATTCCAGGCAGGAAAACAGTCTAAAACAAGCTACCCAAAAGGGAGATGGAAAATCCTGTAAAAGAAACAGTAAATAGGCAGCTTTGCCTGGAATACAGAATGTGAAGGAGAATAATGTGGGATAACCCTAGAAATATACACTGGAGCCAGATTGTGAAGAGATTTAAAAGGCAAGGAGATGAATTTGTATTTTATTTTAGAAGCAACAGGAAGCTGCTGGAATTTCTTGAGCATAGGAGTGACCTGATCAGACCTGTGCCTCAGAAGTATAAATTTGGCAGTGGTGTGGAGAATGCATTGGAGAGGGAAGAGACTGAGATGAACAGAGACCAACTGCGAGGCTACTGGAATAGTCGAGTTAAGAAGTGATGAGCACTTGAACCATAGTGGTAGCTGTGCCAGTGGAGAGGAGACAAAAATTGCCGATGTAATGGCGAGAGAATCAACAAGATTTTCCTAAAGTGTAGGTCTGACTACAGTGGCTCCCTATCACCTCCTGGGTCAAATATAAAATCCTCTATTTGGTGTTCAAAGTCCTTCAAAACCCAGCACCCCTCTCCCATCTTTCCAGTCTTCTTATACCTTTAGTTCCACCCCACTTCACCATACTCTTCTAGTAATTGACACTGGCTTCCTTACTGTTCATGAACAAGTCACCCCATCTCTACAGGAGGCATTTTAACTGACTGTCCTCTCACCCACAATACTCTCCCTCCTGATCTTCTGGCTTCCTTCAAGTCCCACCTAAAATCCCACCTTCTATAGAAATCCTTTCTTACTAGCCTCTTAATTCTAGTGCCTTCCCTCTGTTGTTTATTTTCTACATATTCTAGAGCTTGCTTGCATTTGTTTTTTGCATGCTGTCCACACCACTAGGTCTTGAGTTCTTGAGGGTAGACGCTGCCTTTTGCTTTTCTTTGTATTACTAGCATGTAGCACAGTGTCTGGCTCATGGTAGGGGCTTAATAAATGTTTATTGATTGATAAATAAGACTTGGCAAATGACTGGATATGAAGGATTAGAGCGGTAGGCAAGAGTCAAGGATGACTCTGAGATTCTAAACCTGGGTAACTCAAAGAATAGTAGGGCTGCAACAGAAATAGAGAATCGAGGGACAGAGGAAGATTTGGGGAACTTTAGGGTTTTGTTTTGAACATGTTGAGTATGAGATGCTTATGGAACATCTGTATTTAGGACATATAGTAGGGACTTACTAAACAGACCTGTAGAAAGGATGGATGAGGCTTACCTGGGGTTAAAATGCAAATAACATATTTTAAAACGGTTATTAGAAAATGGAAATTTGGTTTTCTTACTAAGCAGCCACACTTGGAAATACCCATACAGAGGTAAAAATAAGCTGGGATTTAAGGTATCCAAGAAGCCATTTCTTTTCTTTAAGAATATTCACTTTCACTGAGGCCCCTGGAACACAAAAGCCTGTTCTGTCTCCTTGTCAAACATGGGAATATCTTGAAAGCATGTATTTATTCATTCTCTCAAACAGAGCTTCATCTGCCAATTCTCTCTTTGAAGTTAGTGGGAGATCTGAGGAGAAGTGAAGCAAAATGAAAACTGAACAGACAGTGGCTAAGTATTCCCTAAAGATCTTTCTCTTCCTTTCAGTCTATTCAAGAACAAAAGTGCCGCTCCCTGCTTTCTAAGTCATGAGTCTAAAAGAGAACTCTTTCCCTCTTCATCCCAGCCTTTGGGATCTGGTGCAAAGAGAAGAGGGAGGTATTTGACTAAGAGAAGGGGAAAGAGAAGTCATTCCAAAAAATTCAATTCAATAAACTAAAACTTCTCACTCAGAAAACTCACCAGTGATTCCTAAATTGCCAACACAAAAATTGCCAGCCCTTTCTCAGTTCTCATCCTTTTTGACCTTTCTCCTTTTTCATCCTTCTTGACAATTCTGCAGTTTTCCACACTATTGAACATCCTCTCACACTGGGAACAATATTTCTCTGGATTTCCATGACACTTTTCTCTCATGATTCTCCTACCTGTCAGTCTCTGTGCTGAATCATCCATATCCAGCCCCCTAACTATGGATATTCCCCCAGGTCTGTCCTAGGCCTTCTTCCCTTTTCTTGTCTGATGGCCTCATCAGTTCCCAAAATTTCAATTATCATCTCTACACAGATGATAACCTAGACATATATCCAACCCTAGGTTCTCTCCTCAGCTCTGTTCTCCATCACCAATCGCCTTTTGGAGGCATCCAACTGGATATCCCACAGGCACCTCAAACTCAAAATGTCACCATCTTATCCTTCCCCTCCTATACTAATTTCTCTCCTGAATTTCCCTATTTTTGCTATTTTCCCTTTTTTTTCATCATACTCCCAGTCACTTAGGTTAATAACCTTGATTTTTTCCTTCTTCCTCACCATTCATTTCTAATCAGTTGCTAAGACTTGTTGATTCTACCTCTGTTATATTTCTCAAATCTGGTCCCTTCTTTCAGCTTCTATAGCCAACACCCTTGTTCAGGCCCTCATCACCTCCCCCTCAGACTATTACAACAGGCTGCTAATTAACCCCTCCCTCCAATCTATCCACCACACATCAACCAAACTGGCACAGGTCTGACCACGTCATTGCTCTCCTCAAAAAGCTACACTGATTCCTTCTTGTTTCTGGGATAAAATATAAACTCCTCTTCTGGAGTTTAAAACCAGGCACCATACATCCCCGACCACCCTTTCCAGATTCATAGACATCACTTTGCATCAAGAGCTCTCCAGTTCAGCCAGATGGCCAACTTGCTTTTCCCAAGACTCCACAGTCCTTCATGTTTTGTGCAGGTCTCCTTCATGTTGGAATTGCAGCCCCTACTCATCTTTGCCTCTTAGAATCCCTTTCTTTCAAAGCTCAGCTCAAATGCAAGGTAACCTCCAGTTGCTAACAGTGCTCCTTCCTACTGAAATTGTATTGTACCGATTTTGTATATTATTTTCATATATTTATTCATAAGTATAAATTGTCTCTTTCTACTCCCCATTCCCTAAAGATCGTAAACTCCTTGAGGGCAGAGGATGTTTCATTTTTATATTTATCATCCAACACAGTACTTAGCACATGGTAGGTGCTTAATATTTGTCAATTGATTCTTAAAGTGGCAAAAACAGAGTAGAAAGAATGCTTGCTTTAGAGTCAGAGAACCTAAGTTCAAATCTTGGCCTGACAGGTTACTACTTGTGTGATACTGAGCGCGTCACTTAATCTCTCTGGCCCTCAGTTTCCTCATCTGTAAAATGAAGGGTTAGACTACATGGCTTTTATGGTCCTTTCCACCTTTGATCCACTACAATCCTACTGAGAGAAATTATTTTATACTATTACATTCATAACCAACTATTACATTGGGATCCAGGCTTTTCACCTTATTTACAGTCTTGTTAAAGTCAGTCTCTGAAAGATGTGAATAATTGATGAGATTCCTCAAGGAACATGCTCTTCAATCCTGGGCTCTTCAATCCATCCAACTAGGAGACCTAAATTCTGTTTAGAATATAAACAGAATCTAGACTGATCCAGTCCTTACCCTGGGGAAAAGAGCCTCTGTCTTTGTAACTCTCCATTAGAGTTTAGGGTGACCCAGAGGCTAAAAGAGAACCAATCAGAGTGTCTGGACAGAGATAGATTCCCCTGTCCAGATTGCTGGTAGCAGCTGAATCTCATGATCAAGCCATGTTCTCTGCAGGAGGAGCTGAAGACTTTTAGTTTATCTCCTTATTAAACGTCCACCAATCAGGGTTGATTTTTATTTATCAAGGGAATTCCCTTTCAGAAGGGTTATTTAAAGCTTTCAGGGTCTCCACTAGGCATCTTTGGTTACTGAGAGAAACCACTGATCAATTAATTTATTGATTGCTTTCTAACATAATTAATAAAATGATTATTTACCTAATTAATAAAATTTTTAATTACCCAGAAACTGTCTCAGGGTTTTTCATATGTTACACTAATATGGGCAAAATACTGTGTTAGGTCCTGGGGTTAGAAAGATAAACAACTCTTTGTTCTCAAGAAGTCTGCAATCCACTAGGAAAAGAGGAAAGAGCTTTCTCCCATTGCTCAAAGCATGTTGACATATTACCCTATTCCATCATATTTTCCCATAATAAGCTGAGGCCACAAGTTAAGACACTTAACTATGAGCAAAGAAAACACCCAGAATCTCAAGATATAATTGATACTCTAATTTGATATTATATTTTATAATTGATTATTGATTGATATTATAATTGATATTACATTTTGGAATCTGGTATTTAACGAATGCGTGACCTTAGGCAATCCCTTCATATCTCAACCCCTCAGTTTCTTCATCTGTTCTGGCTATAAATGTAGGCTCTTTTTCCTTGTATGTGATGGCTGAAGATAGATGTTCCTTCTGATGGAGAAAAACTTCCCCAGCTTAATTTGTGCCCATTCATTTATTGGTGTCATCAGCAACTTCATTAGCATTTTCTTCATTTTTTTGACAATGTATTCTTCATCAGAAGAATTACTATCCATATTCGCCTAATTAAAAGATTACCAAAGGGGGAGTTATTCAAAGCAGCACATCTTAGTAATTAGGGCTTTGGAAAAGTGATGGGGAAAGGAGGGTATTTCTAGTCATCAAAAGAACATCCTCAGGCAAAGCACTGTGGGAAACCAACAGATGCTTTCTCTTAGCTGAAGGCAGAGGGATAAGCTATTTTCAGCCCTCCAGGTGAGGCTGTGAGGTGTGAAATTGGAAGGCTGTTTCTTCTGGTCTGAAGGACTGTCAAGATAGTGCTCATATTACTTAGAAATATATAAATGGCTGTTCACAAGCTCAGACTACTTTGATAAATGGTGATAAATTGTTCCCCTCCCTACTCCAAGGGCAGCTAAGTGGTGCAGTGGATAGAGTGTCAGGTCTGGAATCAGGAAGACATCTTCTTGAGTTCAAATTTGGTCTTAAACACTTACTAGCTGTGTGACCCTCAGAAGTTTTACTTAACCCCATTTGCCTCAGTTTCTTCATCTGTGAAACGAACTGGAGCAGGAAATGAGAAACCATTCTAGTATCTTTGCCAAGAAAACCCCAAATGGGGTCACAAAGGGTAGGGCACATGTGAAAAATGACTGAACAACAACAAAAATTCTCCAATAATGCTATGTGGTTTATGGTGTACGGTTAATGGATGAAAGTTTGGATTCAGAAATGATTTTCAAACCATATCTTGTTAATTCAGAATCATCAATGGAGATCCAGGGAAATCAAGTCACTGTAGTCCACTGGCATTCCCCGATCTATTGCTTTCAGGGGGTGGGATGGCCTTTATGCAAAGCCTCTTTGACCAGTTTTAGCAGGGCAAGTTCATGTGTTCACTCACCAAGTGTTAGTCAATGATGACACAATAAAAATGAGTCTCTACCTTTCAGCAGTTGACACTCTACTGGGGGAAAATCACACAGAAAAAGTAAATGCAAAGTACATTCATGGAGAATGAGATGGAATGCCATGTATGTGGAACAGCAAATGGCCAATTTGGCTGGGAATAGAGAATGTATAAAAGAGAGCAATACATAATAAACCTTGAAAGACTGGATCTGAGTTATGAAGACGTTTTAAAGTCACATAGAGGTAACCTGGTCAGGTCTACACTTTAAGAATATCACTTGGCTCCCATGTGGAGGAGGGCAGAGGCTTCAGGCAGCAAGAATAATTAGTAAATTATTTACATAGGCCAAGGGAGACTTGATGAGTTAGGGTAGTGACCATGTGGGTAGAGAAAAGATGACAAATGGGAGAGAAGAACTGATAAGTGGAAGTAGAATTGATAAGACAGCAAGCAACTGGCTATGAGTTAATGAGAGAAGGAAGAAAGTCAAGGGTGATCCCCAGGTTTGTGAACCTTAGTAACTGGAAGGATGGGAGTACTTTCAACAGAAATAGGGAAATTTAAAGAGGCGTATATGGGTGGGGAAAGAGAATGAGTTCTGTTTTGGACAAGTTAAGTGTGAGATACCTACAGGGCAAACAGTTAGATATGTCCAATAGGCAGTTAGTGATTAACAGGAGTGGTACTGGGGGAGAGACTAAGACGGGATATATAGATCTGGGCGCTATCTGCATGTTCTGCCCACTCCCAGACACAATCAAGAAGCATGGTTATATTTACTTTGGAAAAAGCATGTTCTTTAAAGCCAACACTCAATTCAATTCAACCAACATCTATTAAGTGACTATTACATGCACAGCACTGTGTTAGTTCTCAGAGCTGCAAAGGTAGAAAAATGACACAAGTCCTTGCCTTCATGCAGTTTACAATGTAAAAAGAAGGCTCTGACATGTAAATAAGGAGTGTGAAACAAAATCTCTCTCCACATGATGAGCAAAAGAAAAATTTTCCAAGAAAATATGAGATGGAAGAGATCTTTTATTGTTGTTCAGTCATTCCAGTCATGAACAACTCTTTGTGACCCCATTCGGGGTTTTCTTGGTAAAGATATTGGAGCAGTTTGCCAACTCTTTTTCTAGCTCATTTGACAGATAAGGAAATTGAAGCAAACAGGGTTAAGTGACTTGCCCAGGATCACACTGCTAGTGTCTGAGGCTGGATTTGAACTCAAGCCCACAATACTCCAGGGCTGATGCTCTATTCATTCCACCACCCAGGTGCCATCTTCACTTCTTACTACTTCTTACAAGTCTGACATTAGCTGCACTTTTCTCTGTGTAGTGTGCTCTCCTGTAGGTAGTAGGCTCTTTGGCAATGGGGATGCCATCTTGGTATACCTGTGTGCTGTACTGGACATCCAATAATTATTTTAGGAGGAAGAATAGGAGAGAGAAAGAGAACAGGAAGGAGGAGACAGGGATCTTAGATAGTGTTTTGAAGCTTTACATGGAAATTCATGGTGGAAAAATATTCCTTTATGTCGAAAAGCAAAATAAGACTGCTCTCTCTACTTCTTTGGCAAATTCACAGATTTTTCTTGATTCTGAAAAACATCTTAAATGAAATCAAACAAGGGCTACACAGTTATTTTCTTCCCTGCAGTGCCCTTGATGAGAATTGCCAATTTGTCTACAGCTCCTTAGAGATCAGTCTTCCCATCACTCTATTTAGTGGGAGGTAATGTAGCATCATTTTACTATGCACTGCTATTCACACTTTGCTAGCAGGTTAGGGCCAGATTGTTAAGCCAACGAAAGGGACTAAAGGGCGTATTTTATAATTTGGTTTCCTTTTCTTGTTTGGAAGGCAAGAAGGCTTTCAGTGGCTAGCAGCAGGCACTTGGCACATTTACTCTGCAGGGTAAGACTACAACTGACCAGAACAATGACTCTGGACATTTCAAATCACATGATGGAGATGTGGTCTTTAGGGAGCTGGAATGGCCTCCCGTCCAATATGGTCAAAGGAAATCAGAAGGAATTGCTCTTTTAGAGGTGAACCTGTGGAATTAATAGGATTTAAAGTTGGAAGGACCTTAGAAATTGACTTTAGGGGTTGTTAACCTGGAGTCTGTGAACTTGTTTCTGTAATATCTTCTATCTTTCAATATAATTAGCTTCCTTTGTAATTATTTGTACTGTATTTTATGCATTTAAAATATTATTTTGAGAAGTCCACAGGCTTCATCAGACTATCAGAGGGGCCCTAAGACATGAAAAAGGTTAAGGACCCCTATTCTAGTCCAACCCCCATCTTTATGCAGTCAAGGAAAACATAATTCTGTATTTGCCATCTTCCTGGAAAAAAAGTAAGATACGTAAAGCAGAAAAATACACTTCAATCTGCACTCTGAATCCATCACTTCTCTATCTGGAGGAGGATTTACATCAGGAATCCTCTGGAGTTTTGGTGAATTGTTGTATTGATCAGAGTTCATTATCCTTACAATATTGCTATTACTATGTTCTGCTCATCTCACTTTGCATCAGTTCATGTAAACCTGCCCGAGGGTTTCTCCCCCTCTGAAACCATGCCCTTCACAATTTCTTGGAGCACAACAGTATTCCACCACAACTTGTTCAGCCATTCTCCAATTGATGGGCATGCCCTCAGTTTCCAATCTTTGCCACAAAAGGACATGCTATAAATAGTTTTGTATGTATAGGTTTAATTCCCTTATTATACAAGTGAGGAAACTGAGGCCCGAAAGGTAAAGTGAGTTGCCTGATATCAATAGATACTAAGCAGCAGAGCTAGCAAACCATCTTAGGTTGTCTGACTCTGAATCCAGTGCTCTTTCCACAAGACAATAGAGTGTGTGTGTGTGTGTGTGTGTACGTGTGCATGTCAAGAAACAGTGGAATGGACACTGAGCTAAGAGTTGGGGCCCTGAATGGGAAATGTCCTGTCCACTACTGTAATCATCTTTGATGCCAACCTCCATTCTGATTGTTGAAACAATAGGAATTAATTTATATTATGCAGAATTTAATCCATATGTCTCCCTACCCTGCTTATTATTGTAGTTCTGGAGTACAGGCTAAGGATTTTCTTGATGACCTAACAATACCTCAATAAAGTGGCCAGAACTTTTGAATATCTTCCCCCCGCCCCAACCCTGCCCCACCATTCCCAGGGATTGTTTTCAAGGCCACTATCTCATAGTGTTACGGTCAGGATTCCATTTCTGAGAGTCCCTTATGTCTGCAAATTGAAAACAGTCTTCGATCTTTGGAAATTGGTGATTTAAAGAAATGAAGTTAGTGATGATGAACATTCCCCTTAGGAAAAAGAACACCGGACAGATTAGTGACTTAGAAAATTGAATCCCTCAATGTGGTGATGAGTGACTGAATAATCTTCCAGCATTTTATCCTATCTTCAAAGCTCACTATACTCACTGCTTAGCAAAATACTAGTGGGTATTAGTTTTCATTTTATGGAGCTACCCTGATTTCAGTATTATTTCTTCACCAGTCAACCAACTCACAAGCATTTATGAAGCCTGCACACGTAGAAGAACTAAGTTCCTTCTAAGCTCTTCTTTCGTCTCTCTAAAGCACTGACTCAACCAGATCTTGTTTTCAGACACTTTTTCAGTTTTTAGGTAGCGGGCTCTGATTGACAAGTCAGTGGGAGGGGCAGCATAAATGAAAAGAACAAACACAAAATGAAAACTACATGCTGTGAACTTATAAGAACCAAGTTCATCTCTTCCCCCATCAATGACATGAGACTGCACTTCCCTCTGCTCTTTGCAAATATGGGACACTGTGTATGGAACGCTGGCATAATGTCAGATGTGGCTGATACGCTGGCTAGTTTTATTGAATTGGCTTTTCTTTTTCTTGTCTTTTTTATTCTTTGTTCTAAGGGATAGCTCTCTGGGAGGAATAAAAATATCTGAAAGTGAAGGTGATTTTTCTTAAAAGTATCCAAAAGTCCTAACTCATGCATATTTCTCTAATTAGCTCTTCTATAGGTCCTAAAGACTCCTGGGTCAGGCCTTGGGTCTGCTAGGATCATTGCAGGCCATCAGTGGGCCCTTAGGTATGGTGTGTCGAACGGAGCACATGTCATTGCCATTGAATGATACCTATGTAGTTTGGTTCAAATACCTCTTTTGTCAGTGGGATTATTATACTACCTTTTAGTAGTACAACAGGGTAGATGAAAGAAAATTCCTGGGTGATGGCTTAGAGATCCTGAGGATGAGTTCTGGACTAGATTTTCAAAATGACTTTATTGGGGGGGCGCAGCTAGGTGGCGCAGTGGATAGAGCTCTGGCCTTGGAGTCAGGAGGACCTGAGTTCAAATCCAGTCTCAGACACATAACAGTCACTAGCTGTGTGACCCTGGGAAAGTCACTTAACCCCATTGCCTCAAAAAGTAAAAGAAAAAAAACAAAAATGACTTCACAGGGAAGAATGCTTGTGCCAAGAGATAAACAGAAAAAAAAAAGAAGGGCAAAGGAAACAACATATCACTATAATTGTTAAACAAGATACTATTAAAAAGCAATATCTATGATATAGAAAGAGGAAGCTGGAGTGGAGGAGTTGGAAGTGTTTAGAGTAGCAGGAACAAAACCATACTTAAGAGCAAAGATATCACTGCAGACTTTGGGGAGTAGAAAGAACCCTGGACATGGGTCCAAAGACATGGGTTCAAGAATGGCTCTTATACCTTAGTTTCCTCATTTGTAAGATAGGTATAATAATGATACTGCCTGCCTCTTAGGACCCATTGAGAGAAAGATGTTTTGAAAATCAAAAAGTGCTATATCAATAACTTGTAATTTTTATCACTTGTCATTACATCATGTATACTGTTTGAAGTATAAGTAAAAAATAAATTTGAAAATTTTATCACAAAGAAATAAAAAAGGACAACTGACTTTGTTATTCCTTCTCTTTTCTGTAGCAACCAAACACAGGATGCAATAATTGTTCTGCTCTGGAGATCCCAAAGCTATCTCTGAGGTACAGAATTTAAGAAGAGAATCCTCAGAAAATTAAATTAACTTCTTAGCCTTTTCAACTGAAGCAATTTCTCTCAGCTGACCACAGGGGAGATTCCTGGATGTCATCAAAAGAAATATGATTTTGATAGTAATACTTTCTACTAAGTGAATAAATGTGCAGGTAGATATTTTAGCAAATAATGGTTAAGCAAAGATGGGTATTTTTTTTCTTTGTAGTCCATAGAACCAATAGGGGATACGGCCTGCAAAGGCTGATTTTGCTTATGTCTGGAATTTTGGTAAATCTCAAAGCCACTCTGAACAGGTACAGGTCCAAGTTTAATTCAACAAATACTGATTTGAAACCAGTTACAAGGCACCTCAAATTGTGCTGATAATTGGAGATATAAAAATGTCACGATCCCTACTCTAAGGTACCTTACAATCTGTCAGGGAAAAAAGACATATACATATAACTAGCATACATGTTTGAATGTAATTTAGTGCAAATGACTTATCAAACAGGTTTGGAAGCCAGGAGTGAATGCTGATCACCAAGCAGGACCATTGTACAGTGGCCTCTCTTAACCTAGCCTTTGGGGGTGGGATGGGGACCCAGACATGAGAGGGAACTGAACACTTTCTTAACTCACTATTTCTCCAAAACCGAATTAATTCTCCAATATCTCTAATGTTCAGGTTTAGATCAGTCAACCTTGACACGTTTTCATCAACAGAAATTCTGATGCTAAGTCTGGGGGCTTCTTTCTAGCTTTTGCTAGCAGTAAAGATTGTTATTTAGTGACCTGGGATTGACCTAAGATCCAGATTGACCTAAACTCCGCTCCCACCTTCCTCGTCACTCTATATTTTTGAGACACTCTAGGCCTGATGGACAATAACCAGCTTACAATTAGCTTTGTCTCCTTGTGGGTTCATGGGTCTGAAACCCTCAGGAGCCATTGTCAATAAAAGTAGATTTTCTGGGGAATCCCATACTAGGTAGGTGAAATAGTACTATCATTACAGTTCCCCACTGCCTATAGAATAAAATACAAATTCCTTGGCTGGCTATTCAAACTCTCAATTACCATTCCAACCCCATTTCATTGCAGTCCTCTTTAAGTATCTACCTTTTTAGCCAAAGTGGACCACTGAGCTATTTCCTTACCTTGCTTTGCCCTCTCCCCTGTGGAATGGAAACCCATGTGTACCCTATAAAGAAGCATGTGTGTGTGCACGCCCCCCCACACACACACGCGTGCGCACGCATGCATTTACACAGGCTGAACCCTAAAAACACACTCCCTTCGTGTCCCTTCCTGTTGAAATCCTTTTGTTTCTTTAAGGCTAAACTCTGCTGCCACCCCATCCATGAAACCTTCCCTGATTCTTTTAGCCAAACTGGACTTCTTCCTTCTCCTTCTTCCTTTACAGCATTTTGTCTTGATTTCTTCTTTTCTCTTTATCACATTCTTCCTTAATATCAGAGAACCTAGAGGTAGAAGGGACCCTGGAAAGGAAATTGAAACCCAAAGAAGTAAAGAAACTTACCCAAGACCACAAAGCTGGTATGTAGTAGAGCTGAGATTTAAATTTGGTCCTCTGACTCCAAATGCAATTTTCACTATAACAATGATTCTCCAACTACAGCCTTTAAAACCCTAGGGAAGGCTCTAACCCTACAGGATGATTGCAGTTGGGTAGTGAGTGGATAGAGCACTGGACTTAGAGTTAGGAAGATAAAAATTTGAATTCTGCCTCAAAGTCTTCCTTGGTGGGTGATCCTGTGTGACCTTAGGCAAGTCACTTAACCTCTGCTGGCCTCAGTTTCCTCATCTGTAAAATGCTCCAATAAAATATGTAGCATGAAGGCAACTACTATCATGTGGAAATCTGGCAATTTTTTTGACCTTCATCAAAAGCAGTTAAGAAATCTTGTTCTGGTGGGGCAGCTAGGTGGCGCAGTGGATGGAGCACCGGCCCTGAAGAGGACCCGAGTTCAAATCGGACCTCATACACATAACAGTTACTAGCTGTGTGACTCTGGGCAAGTCACTTCCAACTGCCTCACCAAGAAAAAAAAAGAAATCTTATTCTACCTGGTATCATTTATTTGTGTAAATGGTGTTTCTTGCCTCTCCCCCAAGCCCTGGCAGAGTGCCTCAGACACGGTATTTTTATAAATCTTTGTTGAATTGAACTTTGGAGCAGAACTGGTCTTGCCCATCAAGGGAATAAACAACTGTATAAATCCCTGTATGCTGTGATTTTTAGGGTCACAGACAAGACCCCGATTTAAAAATATAACTCCCCTACTTGCCAGATGTTTCCTGAAACTCTGTATGTGCTCGAGCCTGCGCGCACGCGCGTGTGTGTGTGTGTGTGTGTGTGAGAGCGTGCTGCGCACACATGCTTGTTTGTAGGGTACACATGGGTTTCCATTCCACACTTAGAAATAAGACTTAAAATCCAAGTTCTTAGGTATAAATAACAGGCTAACAAATTCAAGTAGGTATGCTGAAATAAAAATAACTGGTAGATAGATCATCTCCTAAGAGCAGGTTTAGATGAGGGAACGAGCTTGTGAGAACAGGAGAGAATACCACAAGTTTAAAAAAGAAAAGAGAGGTTGGGGCACTAACGAGAAAATTCAGCTACTTCGAAATGTTGCCAGAGAGATTGGTCAGTGTGTTCAGCATAGGGCCAGATTGGTCCCATATAAGTTAGGAGGGTAAAATCAAAGGATAGGGTGACAGGCTAGTGACATACCACAAATGATATGCTAGGATGCTTGTCAAATTATCAAAATATAATCCAAATTCCAATTACTTTCATTAAAACCCATTGTGATTATTAAAGCTATTTTATGTATCCATCATCTAATAGAGACAGCTAGGGTAAAATCAATAGAAAGTCAAAAAAGACCTAGGTTCAAACCCTGCCTCAGACACATACTAATTGTACGACTAGGAACAGGTTTTATCACCTCTCAGAGCTCTAGGGTCAGGCAATTCTCTAGAAATTGCAAAGACTGTATCGACTTGCATTCATAGAGGGAGTTTCTCATCTGGAGCTCCCTCTACCCATGACATCACAGATTTCAGTCCTTATCCTCTCTTCTATCCCTCATCAAAGGATTGTTAAGCAAGTAATTACTTTACCTCATGGGCAAGCCTCATCTAGATTTCCAAAGACTTCTAGAAGGTAGTAAACGTCCTTAGTGTCATGTGACTTGCTGAGGTACAGACAAAAAGCATATTTCTCAGACATACCCAGTATTGCCCGTAGTAGAACCAAGAGTCAAGTGTCAGCAGTCTGTCCTCCCAAACCTTTTTCTAGCCATTGTGCTCTGTCTGTCATCTACAACGTCTCTGTATTATTATCTGCTTAAAGCTTTCAGCTTATTAGACAAAAGAGTTTCTGGCAATGAACATGGATGGATGAGGTCTCTCTCATTATGAACCTACTGGTGGGGTTTTCTTTTCTTTCTTTATTTTTTTTTTTACTGCTCTGAACAAGAGAGTAGGGCTTGCTTGTGCTTCTGTCATTACCAGCCTCAAAATTTGTCTTGCAGAGCCAACAATGAATATTTTAGCCCTAAAAACTGTCTCTTGTAGCACTCAGGCCAGTAAAACCCTACAAAGACTGGTCAAAAAGCAAAACAAACAAACAAAGAAAAACCATTTGCTAAATGGAGCCAACAGCGTTCTCTGATTCAGGGTCATCCAAGATGCTGCCATAGTCATAAACTGTAACCTATAAAGAAAAAAGGCAAGAAGTGGTCCCAGAATAACATCTCTAGAAATAAGGCTTCCTAAAGTCTGGTGGGAGTTCTTATGAGTCATTCAATTGCCTCTGCTCAGTTTAGACACCTACAAAGTGCCATAGATAGGGGAGGGTCAAGTTTGGAAATCAATAATTTTCAGATGGCACTGTCTAAATGTTCAAACATAAAAGGCCATTCAACATCAACAAAAAATCTGCATGCAGTGAAAGAGCTCCATTAGCAATGCAAATGTTGCCCAGACTTTCAGTAAACAGAAAAAACAAAGCAAGGAAACTCATCAGGTGTGGATTTGAGAACTGTGGTTCTCAGAAATTAGAAAAACAGAGAAAGGCACAGTTCTAGACCCACAACTTGGATCCAGGATCTGCTTCTCCTGCTTCTTCCCTCAAGTCAGAGATTATGATCCTAATAGTTTTGGGGTGTCCCTAAAAGCCTCTCCATTTGGGAAAGACTCATGCATCTAATAAGAGACAGGGGCACCTATTTACAAAAAGAGTTGGCTTTAAAAAACCCCAAAGTTGTAAAATGATAGGAAATACCTCAAGCATGGCATATCCAAGTCTACGTTTGTGGGGCCTATCACAGCAGTGTCTAGCACAACATCCCATATTTAGAGAGCACTTCAGTTTCCTGAACTGAACTGACTTGAATTTGAGTGACAGAATCCTAACGCATTTACCTCCTTTTCAGAGTTGTTTAGAGAATTAAAATTATCAGTCTTTTGATATCTGTGAATGAAAATGGCAAGAGGAATGTGGTTGTTAAGAAGAAAAGCACTTTAATGAAAGCCCTATGGTAAAGTGGTATTGATAGATCAGTCAGTCTGTCAATAAACATTAAATGCCCAACTGTGTGCAAGACACTGCGCACTAGGTACACAAAGAAAGGCAAAGGGCAGCCCATGATCTCAAGGAGCTCAGTCTACTTGGGATCACAAAGCTTCCTGCATCTGATCACCTGCCTTCTTTTTTACATAAGGAAAAAGGCGAAGAAAACATTAATTCCCAGGGACTGCATTTTCTTGCTAACACAAATAGGAATAGGAATTGGACCTGTAATTTAAATGGGGACCGGCACCTTCTATACTCCAGGCCCACTGCTGCATTAGGATGCCATTGTTGCTTGAGGGAATGGGATAGGGGTGTCCTTTTCAAATGTGCTGCTTGAATATGTGAAAAAGTATATTTATATTTACATCTGAATTAAACAACTGCTCATCCATCCACTTCTGGTAAATTAAAATTGAAGCATTTTTTAAATTGCCTTTCCTATTTAGTTACAGTTCAGAAGAGGAGGAAGCAATCTGATCATCCTTGTCAGGTCTTGTCAGGAAGCTTTTACAGTGACCAGAACGAAGTATCTGTCATAAAAACTAATTAATTATAAAATACGGCATCAGGCTTACAGATTTAGGAATCAAGCAATTGCTGAGTAGGTTTTTTCTTGGTAGGAAGGAGGAGCCAGAAATACTTTTTTATACAGGTAAGCCATCCTGTAATCAGTGACCCCAGGGATCCCTTAGCCACGCGCTTCATAGACCACTTTATGCTTCATGAAAAGAAATAAATTAAAATGACCTGTTTTTATAGGCTCTCAGTCTAGACAGTTTGTTCAAAATGTTTTTGTAGCTGATCCATATTTTAATCATCCTGTACATGTGTTTTCATCATTATTTCTTAATTTTAGATTCCACACCCTCCTAGGCACTAATAATATGGCACAGAGGTGCATACCTGCTTGTTTCTATAAAAGATGACAGCGCATCCTTGAATTTTAATCAATCTCCTTCATTGTGTGAAAGTTCCATAGAGAAGATGATAAGAGTCAAAGACCAGAAAGGGAAAAAAGCTTCCCTCTCCACCCTTGGTAACAACAGAGACAATGTAATGGAAACATCTTTTTGCATGAGCAAAGCCTTCCAGACAGATTGGGCTCAGGGGTTGCTGAATCTGGCCTGCATGGCTCTCTGGAGCACAGCCGAGAATTAATGAGCCTTTCCAGACTGACGGCCCCACTGGTTTGCAGAATAACAGGGTGTTGGTGAAGAATAAATATCTAATTCCAAAGAAAAGCATGGGCTCACTGACAAGTGAGATAGGCCAACAGAAGACACCAGATGACCTATAATAGGGTTTCACAACTCTGGACAACCTTATCCTCCTATCTTTTTATGACACTTGATGACAGCATCAACAAGTGGTACCCATTAGTGACAGCTTCCCACCTATTGGGCAGCCTGTAGAGACTCACTCTTCCTCGAATCTGGACCTATTTCTCCCTTTGTTCTCACAGCATTTCTTTGTGAAGCAACTAACTACTTTTCAAAATAAGTATCCAGGAGTCTATACTTATGTAAGTGTTCTCATATGGGTCTGTATATACACACATATGCATAACCTATAAATATACAAGGCAAGTTATAACAGTATGTAGAACAATGTCTGGTATTTGGAGGGCACTTCAGGTTCCTGAACAGAACTGACTTGAATTGAATTTCAATATACATAAGTATATGTATAAATATATATATATATACAAGTATGTGCATACATATATACATGTGAATATAACATACACAACATAATATAATAACAGCTCCTACCTCCCAGGGTTATTGTGAAGATAACATAAGATTATATTTATAAAGTACTTTGTAAACTTTAAAGCACTATATAAATGCTAGCTATCATTCTTAGTATTATTTTTATATATATTAGTACCTACCTACACATATACATGGCAGCATAGTATACTAGGTAGCCATCCAAAGTCAGGAAGAGCCAGGTTCAAATTCTGTTGCTGACACATTCTGTGTATGTGACCCTGGGCGTATCGCTCAACCTCTCAGTGGTCCAGGACATTTTCAAAGGCTGTAATTTGCAGGACAGGTACTGACTTACCTGCACTGGTAGGGGGGAGATGCCTCACCAGAAAATCTTAGCAATAAATATCTCTGGTAATAATCCAACATCCCAAAAGAACCAAAATTATAAGGGTAACGCCCACTCCCCAATGGACAAGTCATTGAGAGTTGTAAAGAGGAAACACACATTGTAAACAGTCACTTAAGAAATGGACAAAGCTTTCCAAAAATCGGACAGGTAAGAACTGACTTTGAAGTACCATTGTAAGGAAGTCTTCTCCTCAGTTCCTCCCAAACCTGGTAGCATCACAGTTGGCAGCTAACATCCTCTGGCTCTGTGGATGGAAGTAGCAGAAAAAAATCTCCCTTCTATTACCTACCTAGTCAGTACAGAAATGTTCCTCAAATAGGTTCCTGATGAAAGATCAATTTTCCGTGCAAAATGGAGAACTCCCTCGATTCCATACTGTGGTTCCCATGAATTATATTTTTGTAGCTATTGTCCACATTTTTCAGATGTGTCCAACTCTTTGTGACCCCCTTTGGGGTTTTCTTGGCAAAGATACTGGAGTGGTTTGCCATTTCCTTCTCCAGCTCATTTTACAGACAAGGAAACTGAGACAAACAGGGTTCAATAACTTCCTGACTCTGGGGCCCGTGCTCTATCCATTTCACTACCTAGCTGCCCCAGTAATTATACAGGCAATCTATATAATTATATAGTAATTATAGAAAATATATAGTAATTACATAGGTAGTCTTTATAATTATGTAGATTGTATAGAGATGGCTTTCAATTCACCTAATGGGAACCAGACTTCTCTCATTCTGAACTGATTGCTTCTATCAGCAGTACAGAAGAATTACTATCATATCTTTTGACCTGGTGATCTCACTACCAGTACTATGTCTTTAAAGATGTGATTTAATAAGAACAACAAAAATGCCTATTATATACGAAAATACTTAATTCCAGCAATGTTCAAATGGAGCTGTGATTTCACTGATTCAGAACATCCTTCTCACAAAGTAGTTCACAAACCATCTACGCCTGCCCAAGCTATGTGACTCTTGTCCATGTTCACCCCTAAATTCACCACTAGGAGTCTGTCCAATGTGTTGAAAGGCTTCTTCACTTAATCCTGACAGTGCTAAGGTGCTAGTGCAGCATTCCAGCTATGCACCTCTCACCCCTCATTCCTGACATGTGACCAGCTCATCTTCTCTTCCTATCATACAATTCCTTGATGATTTTCATTCTTTAGCATTACCCACTGGTTATACATTGAGGGCTGCTTACACTCACCAGGTGCCTTTCCATTGCTCCCTGTGTGAGCCCTATTTAAAGTTCTTCAGAAGCAGCTGTATTTCATACCTCACTGGCAAACTGCAACACCGATAGAAGTTATTACTAAAAAGATGGACCTTTGCTTTCGTAGGGTAAGCTGCCTTGAAATCCTTTTTCTTCCTGTTCAATAATACTTTAATAGCAAAAACTAGCAACATCTACTGAATCCAAAGATTGGGAATTTAAATCCTACAGGACAGAGTCAAGAAACATTGTGTGTTTTTTAAAGTGTCCTTTAATGGTGTTGCAATTTAGTGGAATGTCGTAGCACAATAAAAAATAACAAGTATGAAGAACAAAAAATATCTGGAAAGGTTTATATCAGGTTATAAAAAATTACAAAAATTATATTTACCTTTATGATCATATGAAAAGAATATCAGCAACTAAGAATCGTAAAGGAACAAATAGAAAATGGGTTAGAAGGAGCTACAGAAAAAAGTTTATATTTTTAGAAATACGTTCAGGAAAATATATATTTTTTAAAACCAGCCAAATCTCTGTCTTTCTGAGCCTTGAATGCTCCTTCTGGTGTACACTGCATGGAATGGCCATTCTTTTTTTGGCTAGGCAATAGGGTCAAGTGACTTAGGGTCACACAGCTAGTTAAGTATCAAGTGTCTAAGGCTGGATCCTCTTCACTCCAAGGCAGAATCTCTATCCACTCTGCGCCTCCTAGCTGCAACTAGAGAGTGCCCATTTATTTTAATGAAAATCAATGGTCTACTCTCTCTTAGTTCTGTCAGGGCTTAGTAAAGAGCCTGGAATATAGTAGGTGCTAAACTGACTGACTGGCTTTGTGTGAATCACATCACTTCATACACCAGGCCCCAGCTGCCTCATCTCTAGAATGAGATGCTTCCATTTAGAAGAATATCCACTGTCTTGTTCTTGGGCAGCTAGATGGCTAAGTGGATAGAGTGCTGGGCCTGGAGTCAGCAAGACCTGGGTTCAAATTCTGCCTCAGACACTTATTAGCTGTGTGATCCTGGGCGAGTCACTTAGCCTTTGTTTGCTTTAATCTACCACAGAAGGAAAGACCAAATACTCCAGAATCTATGCCAAGAAAACCCCATGGACAGTATGGCCCACGGGGTCATGAAGAGGCAGACGCAACTGAACAATAACAACCCGCCTTGTTCTCAGGCTTTGCTGGATCTATAGTTGGGGTGGACTTGCAGGTGTGACTTTTTTCAAAAAGCCTATGAAATTTCATTCTTATAGTTGTAAATCAACTCTCCATTATTTGTGCAGTGGAAAGAAAATTCCAAATGATGCATTGATTTAAAAATTCTGTATTTTTGGCTTTTGCATTTTTTTATTCTTGCAACTGAATATGAGAATGTCTCCTCCGAAAAGTCACTCCAACAACAACCACAACAAAATGAGGTGCATTGTGAAGATCAGACACAGAAGAAGCTGGGGACCTATCCAGTTTCCCTATCCTGACTCCCTGCTTAACTTCTCCCTCCACCTTATACCATGCTGAGGTTAGATAACAATTCTCTGAGGATAAACAAAGACCAACCAGTTGAGCCGTCCTGCCTTAAACCTTTCTTGGAAGCAGACTGTGTGTACAGTGGGAGACCACTGGCTCCAGGGTCAGAGAACCTGGGCTCAAACCCTACTTCTGACACTGATTATCAGTGTGACCAAAGGTAAGTCACTTAATATCCCTGGAGCTCAGTTTCCTTGTACGGGAGCTGAACTAAGTTATTTTCCAGTTCTAGATTTATGACTCCCATGCTACAGGAGGAAGAGTTAAGCGGTTGTTTCAAAGAACTTCCCTAGGACTGTTAGAGACTTCTATGATATAACAGTGTAACACGCTCTATTTATTTTCTTACAACTAGCACTGCCCAATAAAGCAATGGAACATTTACAGAGTACTTTGAGGTTTGTAAAACCCTTTATAGACATTATCTCGTTTCAATTGCACAATAACCCACCAGCATTGATTGTTGTTCCCATTTTACAAACGAAATTGGGTTTGGATAAGAGATGTTATTGTTGTTTTGGTCAGTCACATCTGACTCTTCGTGATCTTATTTAGGGTTTTCTTGGCAAAGTAAGTGTTGATGCTGGATCTGAACTCAGGTTTTCCTGACTCCAACCCTGGTGCTCTATCCATTGGGCCACCCAGCTGTCCATTTGTTGGTGGTGGTTGGTCGTTTTCAGTTATGTCCAATACTTAGTGATCTCATTTGGGGTTTTCTTGGCAAAGATACTGGAGTGGTTTGTCATTTCCTTTTCTAGATTATTTTACAGATGAGAAAACTGAGGCAAACAGGGTTGTGATTTGCCCAGTGTCACACACAGCTAGTAAGTGTCTGAGGTTAGATGTGAATCCAGGGAGATGTCTTCCTGACTCCAGGCCCTGGTGCTCTATCCCCTGTGCCACACAGCTGCCCATGGGTAAAGGATACAAAGCTAATAAATGCCTGCCTCCATTCACAGTCATTTCTTCATTTACCTTCAATATGTAGTGCATTGCTAGTTTACAGATACCAGACATGGGCATGGGGTGAGCAGTCAGAGTCATTGGGACTAATGCAAACAAGAATGATGTCTCTTTTGAAGAAAGCACTTTAGAATGATAAACCTTTTTGTAGATCAGACAAATTTTACCCGTGCGCGCACACACACACATATACACACCCAGGTCTCCTGAGTACAGGCTCAGTGCTCTTTCCATCTGCCTCATGATGTTCTGAAAGGCTTTCAGGGCAAGTTTTTGTAGAGCCAGAGGCCAGCAGATGGGAACAGCCTGTGCCAGTGAGAGCAGATATTCAGTCTGGCACCTCATCATGAATGCTGACCTAAGGAAAGCTGTTTCCAGCCAGAGAGGACAAGCTCTAGATCTCTTCCCCTTTGCAATGGGAAGAAATCTAGCCGAAAGACAAAGACTCTAGGAAATGAGAAGGACTTAAGGAGGAGACAGTCAATAAACATTTTAAAGTACCTACTGTTTGCCAGGTACTGGCCTTGGAAAGACAAGGGTAAAGTAATTGTGGTTTTCAAGGTGCTTTGACAAGCTTTGGGGGCAAGGAGAGCTCCCCAGGGGAGTTTACCTTAAGACATGTTGGCAAGAATCACAAAAGACTGAGGATCTTGCTTCCAGAAAGTATGAAAAATGGGAAGAGTTTTACAGTGGCCGGCATGGTAGTTATCTTTCTGCCATGGTCAGTGCTCAAAGTGTCTAGAGGTTTCCCTCTTTGAAGAGAAAGTAAAGGACCTTGAAGAATGTATCTCCAGTCTTCAGTATAAGCTATGGGGAATGAATGCAGTGCTTTCTTAAAAAAAAAAAACCAAAATAAAAACCAAATAGCACCCATTATATTGACAAAATATAATGGAACAAACAGCAAATGGCAAAGGGGACATGGAAAGTCAGGCATATACACACAATGTGGGGAGAGCTCCATTGTCTTAGATAAAACATTTTGAAATCATGGAAGAAAAGTTACTAAATGTCCTTACCCTTTGACATAGTTGTCCCATTTCATATACTACAAAGAGATACAAGAAAGGAGGAAAAGTGCTATATAGGTCCAAACACACATCGCAGCACTCTTTGTAATGGCAAACCTGGAAGTGGGTGCCCACTGATTAGGGGAATGGCTGAACAAATAGTGGCATATGAATGTAATAGAGCATTATTATAACAATAAGAAAAGAGGAATATAAGGAATGCAGGGAAATATGGGAAAGCCTATATGAACTATTTCTGAGCAAAGGAAGCAAAAATCAGGAGAATAATGTAAATAATGACTACAAGGATGTAAATCAAAAACACCATCACAAATCTGAATTCAGATTACATGCAATGTCTAGTCTTGCTTGCAGAGAACTGAAGGTGAAAATCCTCCTGTCTTAGTACAGAGGAGGTGAGCTATGCATAGATAACATCTATATTGCTAGGAGCAGTTGCTGTATTCATTTATTTTGCTTAACTATTCATCTTTGTTAAAGGAGACACTTCTAAGGGGGGGAAGAATATTTGGAAGTGACAGTGGTATAAAAAATGTTTTTTAAAACATCACTAAAAACATTTTTTAAATGAAAAAGCTAATACAGAAAAAAATCTCAAAGTTATAAGTTTAATGGAAGAAAGTCTCAATGTAAAAAGAAAGGGGACAAAAGGCATCTGAAGATGCAGGGTGAATCCTGACCTATGTAAGAATACATAGAGGACAAAGAGAAGAACAAAGACCACTGAACATTTGGAGCTAAGCCATAGGTTGGGGGGGGTAGTTCCTTCCCAAAGAGAAAGGACCCTCTGCAGAAGGAACTGTTTGTTCTCCAAGGACTGAAACTATGGATAGACAGGTGCCATCTGGTGTGATCATTCAGAGGAAAAAGAGACAAGTGGGAAATGCTGAGGGCTCCTGACTAAGAGGCAATGAAGTGGCCATTTGCAGACTTGATTATAACAATAGAGAGGAGATTGCTGTCTGCCCTAGGGAATATATCCCAGATATAATAGAGAACTTTCCTCAAACTGTCAATCCTGATGACTAATAGCTAATTCTAGTGATGCACATGGATACATGATACTGCCAGAAGTAATCTGGCAAGCTTTGGTAAGGACTATAAAATATGAAGCAAGAAATTGTGAATCTTACAAGCACAGGTGGTATTTTCATCTCTGCTGCCAAGTGAAGGCAAGGCCTACAGAAGAGAAAGGCAGAGTTGGGAAGAGAATAGCTGGTTAAAATGTTGAAATCTAAGTATGGGACTTGGAATTTTGGACAAAGTATAGGAATGATGGGTTCCAGCCAGAGCTGGAATGCACCTAATAATGCACATGGAGTCATGCAAATCTAATATGATAGGCTTTAGAGTGAAAATGAAGGGGGGGGGGGGAAGCCACATCTGTCTACATATTGCCACCTAACCAGAGCAGCTATGATATAGGAAGAGCACAGCAATAGGAATATCCAGACATTCACACTCACAAAATTCAAGACATGGACAAGCAGCAAAAACTATGGTCTCAGATGGCTACACATAAACATACAGAATAAAGCTAACAAGCAAAGGTAAGCTAGAGATCCAAATGGAGAAGCAAACTTGCCAGCATGGATCTGTTAGTAGGAAAGGACTATGGCTCTGGAAGGGCACAGTTTATACAAAAAACAAAAACAAAAACAAAAACAGACTGGGTGAAAAGGGAGAGGGTGGAGTAGCATCACACATGTGAAGAAACTCGAAACTCTCATTTATCATCTGTTTTCTTGGCCAAAGAATTTTATCTTTGGACAGGAAAGGACAGAATAAACATAGCAATAGGGAGTTGATACCTAATGGAAGTAGGAAGATTGTAAGAGAATATCTATTTGCCCTTGATGAATTCAATTCACCATCACTGGATATATATTCCAGGCTACTGAATCCTGGGAATATGTCTTGGAAAGAAATGGAAAGAAATGATGAATGTGGTCACTGTGCCATTGTCAGTCAAAGAGAAGATTATGGAGAACAGGAGAGGTGTTACAGGATGGGAGGAGAAGGTGTCCTGATTTTAAAAAAAAAAAAAAGGAAAGAGAATAGAGCCTGAAAACTATGGGCCAGTGAGCTTAACTTTGATTCTTCTCCTTCTTTTTTTTGGGGGGGGGTGGGGGGGGTAGGCAATGGGGTTAAGAGACTTTCCCAGGGTCACACTGCTAGTAAGTGTTATGTGTCTGAGGCCAGATTTGAAGTCAGGTCCTCCTGACTCCAGGGCCACTGCTCTATCCACTGTGCCACCTAGCTTTGATTCTTGTTAAAAATTCTATAATGGTTTTATTAAAGAAATAATTCACGAATATCTAGAAAAAAAAACAGTGATTACAAAAAGCCAGCATGACGACATTGAAAAGCCTAACCCCACTTTGCCAAGAGGTAAATTTAAGCTTGGGGTTAGGAAAAACTTCCCAACTATTAGATTTACAGAAACTGGAATGGGCTGTCCCAGGAGGCAGAAAAACACTCCAGCTGGAGTCAGGAAGACAAGTTCAAATCTAGTCTTCAACACTTACTAACTGTATGAACACCGACAAGTTATTTCACCTCCTTCTCTCTCAATTTCTTCAACTGTAAAATGGGCATCATAATAATATCTACTCCTCATAGTTGTTGTGAAGATCAAATGAAATAATTTTGTAAAGTGCTTAGCACAGTGCCTGGCACACAGTAGGTGCTAGATAAATGCTTCTTCCTTTCTCTTCCCCTTCCCCACTTTGTTCAGGTACAGAATGGACTACGTTGCCCAAATGTGAAATACATCCCAGCTCTGAGGTTCTGGAAAATTTCTTCCCTTATATTTGACCTAAATCTGCCTCTCTATGATTTCTCTCCACTAATCCAAGCTTTGTCCTCTGAAGCCAAGCAGAGGTATAATCTCTCTTTTATGTAACAGCTCTTCAAACATCTAAAGGCAGTTGTGATGTTTCTCTCAAGTCTTCTTTTTGGATAAACCAAAGTTCTTCCTCTCTAAGAGCTTGCAATCTAATTAAAGTATCCTTCTACATTCTGGAAAGCGTATTTCCTATCTGTCATCTCACCAACAAATTCTTTTGTTTTTGCAGGTTAGAAACTTAAGTAACTGTTAGGTGTTAATTGACTTCTGTTTCTGTACTATAAAGAAAAATATCAACAACCATTTCATTATTTCACCAACAAATACCTCTGTGTGTGCGTGTGTGTGTGTATGCGTGTGTATGTGTGTGTGCGTGTGTATGTGTGTGTTTTGAAAAGTAAGGCAGAAAACTTTGACAGAGAAAGAGAAAGATAAACTCAAAACACCACATAGAGGCTCAAAATAGTCATCTTAAGAAACACTTTGCAAATGCCAAATGAATCAGGCCATTAGCATTGAAAAGTCAGATCAAAGTCTCACAAAATCCCATATAACAGCTAACTCCAAACTCATTCTTTCTGGTAGATGTTCCTATTTAACTCTTTAGCTGGATTTTCTTCTATCTTTTTTATGCTGGTTTTAAAGGCACCCCTCCACATCCTTAGCCTGCGATGTGACTAAAACAGGGAAGACTGGTTTACTCATCCAACCTACTTCACAGGGTTGCTTCAAGGAAAGCACTTTGTAAACTTTAAAGTGCTATTTATATTGAACTGCTCCTGTTATTAGAGTTAACTATCCAGAAAGGGCTGGATGTAATCCCAAATCCAGTCCATGATTTTTCAGATGTGAACTAGAGGTATGTATTTCCCCTTTCAATTCAACTAACATTGATCATGACATACATAGTAGATAGGATCAGGAATCTTCTGAATTGGGAATCAATCAATTAACAAACCTTTATTAAGTACCTACCATATGCCAGGGGAAGCTAGGTGGCACATACTCTTGTTTCTTTTAAAACGAATTTCTTTGAGGCAGCTAGGTGGTGCAGTGGATAGAGCACCAGCCCTGAAGTCAGGAGTACCTGAGTTCAAATCTGGCCTCAGACCAAACACTGGACACTTACTAGCTGTGTGACCCTGGGCAAGTCACTTAACCCCAATTGCCAAAAATAAATAAATAAATTTTAAAAAAAAGCTTTCAAGTGAAAGTAGGGCAGCTAGGTGGCACAGTAGATAGAGTGCTAGGCCTGGAATAAGGAAGACTCCTCTCCCTGAATTCAACTCTGGTCTCAGATACTAGCTATGTGACCCTGGGCAAGTCACTTTGCCCTATTTGCCTCAGTTTCCTCATTGGTAAAATGAGCTGGTAAAGGAAATGGCAAACTCCTCCAGGATCTCTGCTAAGAAAACCCCAAATGGGGTTACAAAGAGTCAAACACAATTGAGAAATGCCTAAACAGCAACAATATATCAGGGCTATGTTAACATAGTAACACGAGATGACCCCTTGCCCTCAGGAAGCTTACAATCTGCTGGAAAACCCTGGCTCTTCAAGTACCACCTTTGGCATATACTGACTGTGTGATCCTTGGCAAGTCATTTAACCCATGTGTGGCAGGAAACTTGCTAAAAGTATGAGTTGCATTATAGTTGCTCATTTGTATTGGTAGAGGGAGATCTCTGTAACAATAAATTTCACAGGTCCAAAACATGTACATGTAAGGCACTGGGCTGGATGCTTGGGATACTAAGGCACTCCCCAAAATCAACTGAGAACTAATCTCCATTTCTATCTAGAGCATGAAACTGTATGGTAAAATGGAAAGAATGCCAAACCTAGAGATCCAGAGTCTCAGTCTGAGTCTTCCACTTCCTGGGGCAAAGAAAAAGAAAGATTGAGAAAAAAAATTTTTTTTGGAGAGGCAATTGAGGTTAAGTGACTTGCTCAGGGTCATACAGCTAGTTAAGTGTCAAGTGTCTGGGGCCAAATTTGAACTCAGGTCCTCCTGACTCCAAGGCTGGAGCTCTATGCATTGTGCCATCCAACTGCCCCCTGAGAAAAAATTTAAGAGCAGATGGAGAAGGACAAGTGTTGAGAAAGAGATAAGAAAGAAACATATATAGGACAGAGCTGGAAAATACTACCACATCTTCCTTATGTGGCACTCAGAAGCATTGGTGCCACACCCTAGCTATACTGTCAGGCAGGAAATTCAAGAATTGGGTCTTGCATGAATGGAACCAGCAAATATACCTGGAAAGTGCTGTTATGCTTAAGACAATGATCACAACGGAATCATGTTCATTAAGCACTTTCATGTCCTGGTACAACCCAAACCAGACCAAATTATATACAAATAAACTACATGTTTATGTACTGGGTAAGGGGCAAGATAGTAAGTTGCACCATAGCATTTAGATAGGAGAGCCTGATGTTTATTTTTCTGAACTATTATTATCTGTTCTGACTGTAAAAATTGCTTCACAAGGGCCAAGAAAAGTGTTAGTACCATGAGGCAAAGAGAAGGATTTTAAATCTCTGCAATACAGGGAGGCTTCAATTTCTAATTTTCACTTCTTTCTTGAGACTTAAGGTATTCTGATCATGATGCTGTTTACAGACTGTAAATCCAGGAATTCTTGAGCATTTAACTCAAGGTACGCAGAACCTTTTAGGGTCAAGAGGTTTACCTAAAACAAGTTAAGGACAAGATGCAGATAGAATTGGATAGCAGAATCAGGAAGAAGAATTCAAATAAAAGAGAAATGGGTACTTGTAGGCCAGGCTTTAATTTAAATTTTTTTTTTTATCCCTGTGCCCTGAATGTTTAATGGGATAGAAATAAGGCTTAAAATACAAAAAAAAAAATACAAATCCTGAGCTTTCCCTAAATTAACACAGAGTGTAAATGACCAATCCGTATCCCTTCCAGATTTGAAATTTTAATGGTTGGGAAGAAGAGTACTGAGACACTGAATCTGAAGGGAAGATGGAGACAAAACCTCTCCGTAGGGGAAAAAAAGGGAAGAACATTGAAAATAGAGTTTGAGGGATCTAAGAAAAAATTTTAAACTTTTTACCATTCTAACTAGGACTGGTTTTATTTAAGATCTTTCTGGGGAGAGAGAGGCTATCATTTACAGGCCTACCCCCTCTGAAAGAGCCCAAGTAACATCACTAATACACAACTATAGGGAAGCAGGGGTATAACAGGAGTGAGTCATGGGATCATCATCGTTCCTTACATTCATACTAAAACCAATCTGTGGACTTAGACTAATGGAGGAAAAAAAGAGGAAAAGGTAGGAAGGGGGAAGATCATCACTCATGAAAGAACAAGAGATTACTGAGAAGAGCACAGATATATGAGACATGGGTTCTACAGGGAGCACTTATGCTCTCTCAGCTCATTTCTTGCCTGCAAAATGTCAAGTTAGCTCCCTTCACCTACTTCACATGGTAATTTTGAAGAGCAAATACAGAGATAAAGGCAGCATGGTGTAATGGCTAGTGTCCTGGATCTGGAGTATCACAGCTGCCTTCTAACCCCTGTCTCTGGCACTTACCAGCTGTGTGATCCTCTATGCCCCTCAGGCAATTCCCTAAATGTAGAAGTTCTATTCTGGTTGCAATCTGCTTTAGTGGAGAGAGGTAGCTTACTGTAAGATGATACGTGCATTTTTTTTTTTGTTAACTCTTCAGAGAAAGGTACTTTAATTATCGTTAGAGAAGGATTGTTTCACTTAATTAGCTTTAATGCTTCCTCTGGAAAAAACACAATTATGGTATCTTTGGATGATTCCAGCTTAGAGAAGTAGCCAGGCATGGTAGAAAGACTGTCATATCTGACTGTCACATAAGCTGGTGACCTTGGAAAATCCTTTAACCTGTCTGAGACTGGATTTCCTCATCTGTAAAATGAGTGATGATACTTGTGCTGTCCCTCTCACAGAGGTGTGAGCAATGCACTCGAGAGGATACAAAAACACTATATAAATGGGAGCTACTCACTCGTCAGGGAAGTGACTCCGGTTTATCAAAGGTTATGCCAGTGGAATACAAGCTTTGGCAAGTCTTAACCAGTTGGCAAGCCTTAGAGTGTTGTTCCAGTGACAGACTGGCTCTGCTGCCCAAGAATCAGCCTAAGTATGGAGAACCTCATAATCAGAAAGGTTGGCCACTAGCTAATAAATTCTTTGGCCATGACAATCTAGTATTATTATTTTTCCTTTTCCTTCTTCTCTTCCTCCCCCTCTCTTCCTCCTCCCTAAAGCCAACTTTGAATCCATATTCTTGTGAAGGGACCCACAAATAATATAAAACATCACACAACAAAAAGAGAGAGCTCTTACCTCTATCTGAAAAATTTTGATGTCAGGACTGAGAAGAAATGTAAAACTTACTTATCACATATCCTTAGGTCCTATAAAAATACATCCTGTGACTCTTTCCTCGTTAACAAATACTAAAATGACATAGGAAAGAAGAATCACTGATAGCTTTTTAATGAATTTTGGTGTCCATTCTTCCTCCCATCACACACACAGGACTTGGCTCTTGAGTCTTATACCTTAGAGCAAGTGGGTCACCCATTCAAAGAGTATAACACACTGCAGCAGGCACCACGGGGCATTATAAAAGAGGCAGAAGACACTGTCTCTTCCCTCCAGGTGCTTTCACTTTAATAATAAATATTTGATGACAGAAAAGAAGTCAAGCTTCTTCATGGCCATGACTCTCACTGTTTAAACTGCGCTAGGAATGCCATTATCCTCAAAAGGAAATAGCAGAACAAAAGTCACTAAATATTAGCAAGTATCACTTGGCTGAATGCAGGATTAAAGGCTGTTGAGTTAAGAAAACTATTTCCTTTGCATAAAATACTATCCTTGGCTCCCCAAACCAAGCTCACTGTAGCAGTAGTTTCAACCCTCTGAAAAGATACTGACCTAAGAACAACAGTGACCCCTCCTAAAAGTCCAAACCCCAGTACAGGGGTTTGAGACCATGACATGAGGCCAACAAGCAGTACTGAAGACACCCAGAGGGAGTTCAAATGACAGAGTCTGGGAGCTGCCTGAGGTAAGTAGGTAGGGATTGTATTACTCCCTCTCACCAGCTCCACCTCTCCCAAACACACATCACTGTCCTCTTTTTTCTTCTTTCTCATCTGCTTTTACCTAGTTCCTTTCTTCACTTCATGACTGAATAAAGGTGTTAATGTAGCTCAGTCTCACTTTGGCAGGTGGACTAAATCACACTCATACAACACAGAGCCATAGGGGCAGGTTTCCTAAGACAGAGCTAGCCTAGGCAAGCAGAGTATTTGCTTGGAGGGGGAAGGTGAAGCATAGCGGTCCCTTTTCAAAGCTTTGTCTACAAATCCAAGCAATTTGACCAATTATTATTATTGTTGTCATTGTTATTATTATTAATTATTATTATTATTATTGCTGCATGTTGGGAGCCTTTAAATGTGATTTTTGTTTTTATTTTTATTTTTTAACATGTGGAGGAGAAAGGCAATTATCTGTTTTAAGCAAAGACTGTTCAATATGTTCATCAATATCTTGATGAAACAGATAAGTTGATAGGTCATTTCAGCCCATTTCCACCCCCATTTTCTTTAGAGGAAGTTAGATGGCCCAATGGAGAGAATTCTAAACCTCAAATCAATAAGATACTGGTTCAAATCTTGGATGCTGTGACACTGGATAAGTCATTTGATTCCTATTTGCCTCAGTTTCTTAATCTGCCAAATGGGGACAATAATAGTACCAATAGAAATACTAGCAATTATTATTTCTTTTAAGTCCTCCAGGAATAAAATATGGTGCTTGAGCTAAACAACTGGTTTGACTTGATTTTCAGGGAAAGCTAAATGGATTGTAATCCTGACCCTGCTAATAAAATAGCAGCATGATCTCTGGTAAATCATCTAACTTTGCTGAATCTCAGGGTCTTCATCTGAAGAGGGTCACCCTAACTTATCTCTAAGAACCTTTCCTATTTTAAAATAGAGACTTTTAAAAACCAAATTGACCGGTTAGTTGATTGAACTCAACCAATTTGGCTTAAACAGGGGCAACCCATATATGTAGATACAGGTCATAGGTAGGAAGAAGAGATGGGAGTCATCACTCAGCTTCACCACTGGGGCTCTAGTCCTGACCCATACTGATCCATACCTGACACTTCCCACTTTATCCCCAAGAACAAAAAGGGCACTAAAATCAACACTGATTTTCATACAGAATCCTCTGCATTTGTTATCTTCCTTTTTTTTCTGAAGGAAAGTCCTATCTCACTATTGTAGTATTTACAGAAGAGAGACCCTTAATTTAACTTGGTAATGATTTCCCAGTGCTTTGCTTATTGTTATTAACATGTTCAGCTTTCCTCTAAATGTGCTTGGCTGTTTTGTAAGTAGTTTAATTTTAAAGACAGAAAGAAAGAAATCTAGCTATGCATGATATTCAAGTAGGGCTAATTATCATTCCTTCTGAAATCAAGTAAGTATGACCTCTTAAAAAAAACCCCTCATTCAATTTCTTAAAATTATTTGAGGGATAAAATACCACTACACACAAGTGATTTCCTAGTCCCACCTTCTGGTGCCAAGAAGGACATAAACCTGTCTACAACACACGATCTCAGTAGTTCTTGTTAATCCAGACACACACCAGCACTGCAGAGCTTGTCTGTGTCAACACATGCAGTATTGTATGGTACACAGTGTGGGTAGTCACACTTACTTCCCAGCATGCTACTCACTTTATTTACCCTGGTTAATTCAGCTCTGTTGGTTTGGCTAAGGAAAGTTACAAATGTCCACGAAACCACACAAAGACTCCTTTCTTGGATCTGGAAGTCACAAGGATGACAGCAAGTTCTTATGAGAGCAAAGCTATCAAGAAACCTGGGAATCAGGAAACCAGCCATTTCAGAATTCAGCCTGCCAACTACCTAACATGCCTGAATGTGAACAACTGAAATATACTCCAAGTTGCATTCACTAAATAGGTTGTGCTACTAAATTATACTCAATCCTACTTCTAAGCTGGGTAGTTACGGCTTTAGGTGAGTTTCATTTCAATCACATTCCAGATAATGAACACTGCCATACCCATCATCTTGTTCAGCTTTATAAAAACTCTAGGAGATAGGCAGTACAAAGATCATTATTCCCATTTTACAGCTAAGGAAACTGAGGGAGGTTAAGGGAGCTGCCCAAGGTTATATAATTAATCCACAGCAGAGTTGTTACTTAAAATTCAAGTCCAATGTTCTTCTTTCAATAGTGGCAGCTAGGTGGGCAATGGATAAGAAACTGGGCCTGGAGTCAGGAAGACCAGCATTAAAATGTGACCTCAGATACTAGCTATGTGACTAATGGGCCAGTCACTTAACCTCTGTCTTCCTCACTTTCCTCAACTCTGATTGGGAATAACAATAACACCCCTCCCAAGGTTGTTGTGAAGATCAAATGAGAAAATATTTGTAAAGTGCTTTGAACACTGCCTGTCACTTAGGTATTTAATAAATGCTTATTCCTTCTCCTCCCCTCCCCCCAACATACCATATCTAAAGAGTACAGAAACCAAAGATCTCGCCACAGGCTCCATGAGGATGCCAACTATGTCATATCTGGAGGCTCCATGAGGAGGCCAGCTATGTCCTATCTAAACTTTATTTCCTCTGATTTCTAGAGCCAATGCACGTAGCCAGTCTGTTAATCAACAGGCATTTATTGTGCACTTGCTATGGGTGTGGCACTGCTAAGCACTGGAGATACAAAGAAAGACAAGGGGCTCAAGTTCTAATAGGGGAGACAACATACAAATGACTGTGTAGACACAAGAGATCTATGGTATAGATGGAAAGTTATTTCAGAGGGAAGGCACTGGCCATGGGAACATGGGAAAGGTCTCTTGAAGAAAATGGGAAGCAAGCTAAGTCTTAAAGAAAGCCAGGGAGATGAGGAGAAGGAGGAGTAGAAGAGGAAGTGAGGAAGGAAAGCATCCTTGTTCAGGAGACGACCAGCACAAAGACAGAGAGTCTGGAAAAAGAGTGTGGTGTTAGGAAAAGCAAGTAAGTCAGTGTGGAAATGGTGGACAGTGCGAAGGGGAGTAAAATATATGAAATGAATGCTGAGCTTACCAAATTTTGTTGAATGAATCAATCAATTTGAGATAAGACAAGAAACATGTCAGGAAAATGCACCTCATATAATCAAGACTTGCTGCATAAGGAAAAAGAAATGAGGCAGAGAAAGAATTTCAAATGAGATATACCAAGTCCTGGACTTGAAAGAATAGTAACGGATAGCAACAAGGTTGCTCCAAGCATAAATCAATTGAGACAGGAATACCTAAAGCCCTTCCACCCCCACCTCTACCTTTCCATCCTTAATTTCTCCCTTGACTGAGAGGAGCCAAGACTGGTAATGTGGTCCAGTGTTCCTAAGACAGATTGATGTGGGATCCAGTGGGAGTCCCTGTACCATGCAAATGCCATTTTAATGAGCAGCAAGCCTATTCCTCACTGAATTTTCCATAAGCAAACTGTCTTCCTACAAAATGCCATTGCTAAGATAATGAGCAGGAGAGTGATGCAGCCAGTGCTGAGGGCATTGGAAAAAGAAAGATCTGGGGTATTACATGAAGTCGAAAAGCAGACAATCTCTTGGGAAGCAGTCTGTTGGCACCTTAGTTTCTCTCTAAGCATGTGGAAGGGGGTGTTAATTATATCAAAATTATTATAAATGAAGTGACACAAGGTACTATATCTGTGACAATTAAAATTCTTAAAGAGTAGGTCAGACTAAGCTTCCTTGGTAATTAATATTCTATTAGTTAATCACACTTTGTAGAATTAGTTAAGATTACAATATTTACTTAGGGGTGTTCAGAGCCGTTCTTGGGGTTGGTTTTAATTTTTTTGGAGGGGAGCTGGTAATTTGTTTTATTCTCAACTTGATGATAACCGACACAAATATCCAAATAATAAAAAATGAGGTCATACACAAACACTTAAACTCCAAATTATTTACTATTTGTTTTTAAAAATGCTTATATTAACTGGAACAAAGTAATAACAAACACATCTTGTTTGCTTCTGCATGTACTTCTGATGTTTTTCTTCTTCTGTGTATCTTTTTTCCTAGATTTTGTTGCCATTATTTTAAAAGTCATCCTCAATGTGTAAATTGTGTCTCTGATTCAGTTTTCTTCACTCTGTATTGCTTCACATAAAGCTTTTTTTAATATAAATTTATTTATTTTCAGTTTTCAATATTTACTTCCACAAGATTTTGAGTTCCAAATTTTCACCCCATCTCCCCCCTCCCCCCACCAAGATGGCATGTATTCTAAATATCTCTTCCCCCTAGTCTGTCCTCTCTTCTATCTCTTCCCCCTTCTCTTACCCCCTTCCCCTATCTTCCTGTAGGGCAGGACAGACTTCTGTACTCCATTTCCTGTATTCTTATTTCCCAGTAGCAGCTTCATATAAATCTTTCTTGGCATTTTTCATATCATCCATTTCCAAATACAATAATACTCTATTACACTGATATACTACAATTTGCGCAACTGGTCCCTAATTTGCGGGACAAACGGATTGTTTACAGTTTTTTGCTATCACAAATAAAGAGGCTATTTTGGGAAGACACTTTTGTGTCTTCCACTAACATCCTCTCCTCTCATACTTTTATCATTATGAGCTGGTGACTCTGGGTCTTGGAAAGTTATGCCACTGCAGCATATACCAGAAAGATTATAAATATGATCCCTTTTCCAGACTGTATGTCTATTTTCTAAGGGCCAACTTAAATAAAATCAGAAAGGCCCATCACCAGGTTGGTCATAGGATGATGCATTGTTTGGCCACAGTAATCCTCAAAGGATATCTATTAAGTTACAAAAGGACTGTGATCAGTGTCAATTGGAAGGAACACCTGCACTGATGAAATTATAGATCCTTGATGCACCAGAAGTCATGATCCTGAAGAATATTTTTAAATGGCACAGTGGATAGAGCACTGGCCCTGAAGTCAGGAGGCACTGAGTGCGCAAGTCACTTAACCCCAATTGCCTAAAAAAAAAAAATGTTCATATCCTTGGAACTTAGAACAGTGCCTGGCACACAGTTAAGTACTTAATAAACACTGTTTTAAAAACATAGCTGTGTGACCCTGGGCAAGTCACTTAACCCCAACTGCCTTAAAAAAATATAACAAATCCACAAAGTAGTTATTTCTAAGCAAGAGATGTAAAATTAGGGAGCTTCCTTTCACAAAGGAATTACACATATAGGTTTCTCTTACAGCCTCACAGATTCCAAGTTTCAGAGCTTAAAGTATCTTTAGGGATTATCAGTCTAACTTTCTCATTTTACAGATGGGGAAAAGTGAAGCTAGGAGAGGAAAACTTAGCTGCTTGGTGGGCACTAGACGCAGTGCCCAGCCCAGGAGAGGTTTAACAAATATTTGTGGAGTTGAACTGAACCCATGTTTTCTGACATCTTGTGAAGTATATGCTCCTTTCTAGGAGCCACAGTCACATCTGAATACTAGTTCTCATGCATTATAGAACATTTACTTTCTTGATGGGAGGAAGGGGATTGATGAAACAACTTGAAGGCACTGCCAATGAAAATGTTTACATGGGAAGAGGGAAAGACAGACCAACGTGGTTAAGAGAAAAGTAGAAGCTCAAAAAGGGGGTTTGTATGCCAGGGGAGATACCTTGCCATGCAAAATATTCAAAGCATATCATGTTCTAGGGCTGGTGATAAAAGCTAACTTATTTGGGGATCTATGACACACTACAATCCTTGTTTAAAGGGAAAATTGGTTTTTGTTTAAACCTTCTAGTTATCCTTTGAACACTTTTCTATTCCAGTAATTCTGCTGGGTAAAGTACAAATTCTCTATACTATTGCACCCTCATCAGCTCATAAATATCAGTATTTAAGAGCAGACAGGGCTCTGCTCTTCAGTGATCCCAAGAGCCCTCCTCATAAATTGTAATGCTTTGAGCTTAAGCTTTCATGTAGTTAATTCTCTCCCATCCCCCCACCCAATGAGAAGATGAGTTTGAAGAGATGAAAAGTTCCAGCTGCTTTCTTCTTAACTCCTAGAAACTACTTCCATGACTATGTACTGTTGAAGATTAGGGGAATAGGGACTGGAGCTGTAGTTTCATTAGGGAAGGGAACTTCAAAATAAGGAAATTTTCTCTACCAATACAAGTTGGAATCTTTTTTGTAACTTGTACTCTTAGAGAGTCGCTTAGAGCACTGAGAAGTTAAGTGAGTTGTTCAGTTATTTTCAGTCGTGTCTGACTTTGTGACCCCATTTTGGGGTTTTCTTGGCAAAGATACTGGAGTGGTTTGCCACCTCCTTTTCAGATTTTACAGATAAGGAAACTGAGGCAAACAGGGTTAAATGACTTGCCCAAGGTCACACAGCTGGTAAGTATGTGTGGCCAAATTTGAACCCAGGAATTTGAGTTTTTCTGACTCCAGGCCCCCAGCACTTTATGCACTATGGTATCACCTAGAGCTTCCTTAAGTGAGTTGCCCAGGGTCAAAAAGCGAGAGATAGGACTTGAGCTCAAGTCTTCAACAAACCTATGAAATGATGTATTTTCATTTCTCACCCCCCCGCCCAAGATGATTCTACTTCATAATTACAACAACATTTGCTCATTTTACGGGAGTGGATTCAAATTCACTATAAAAAGTAATGCGAATAAAGTTAACAGTTTACACACAATTGACAGATTTATGTCTTAAGCATTCAGCAACACAAGAATCAAAAACTTTTTGAGCTTCAAAAGACTAAAGATCACTGAGTTGACCCCTCTCATTTTACAGACCATGTAAAATGTGTTAGGACCAGAGAAGGTTAAAAGTTCAAAGTCACACAGGTAGATAGGGGCACAAAATGGAATTGTGATTCGGACAGATTCTGGCAAAATATAAGATAGAGTGCCAGGCCTGGAGTCAGGAAGACTCATCTTCCTAAGTTCAAATCAAGCTTCAGACACTTACTAACTATATGACCCTGGGCAAGTCACTTAACCCTGTTTACCTCAGTTTCCTTATCTACAAAATGAACCGGAGAAGAAAATGGCAAACCACTCTAGTATCCTTTCCACGAAAATCCCAAATGGGGTCATGAAGAGTTGGACACGACTGAAACAACTGAACAGCAAGAAAATTTTAAATGAATGACACAGACAAGCTGTAATCTGCCCCAAAGGAGAAAAACCCCACATCAATGAAGTCATGGATCCTTCACTGTGTCAAGGCAAGCACCATATTTAACAAAAAATTCAATCAAGCAATATTAAGGAAAGATAGACTGTTTTATGTTAAAAAAAATTTTAGATGATTTTACCAACATAGGAAAAGTAACAAATACCCACTTGTATTTTGAGGCATTCTTCAGTTCAATTCTGCCAATGATGTTATGTTTCTGTCCATAGACCACAGAACGTATTTCAAGTATTTTATAAACTGCTTTTTCCCTTTTGCTTAAATTCCCAACTAACAAAAATAAATACTAGCCAGAGGGATAAACAAGAACAAGAATATTATCTGGGAGAATTTCAATGCTACTAAAATTTAATAACTGCCAGTTTCATTTAATCCTAAGACACTATGCCAAAAGATAATCAACAGTTTGAGGACACTGTCCATAATGGTGGTGTAAAAGTTAAAGATGTCATTATCTCCTAGAGGCTGCTTAATAGTGATGTTATAGAAGAAGGTTTTGGAGCCAGGTAATATTAAAAGTTCAAATGAAAGGAGCAGTAAATGGAAGAAAATATAGATACCTGTACCTTTAAAAAAAAAAAGAAAATATTTTTCTTTCCAATACAATTTAAAATTCTGCTGGCATTTTAAATGCACGTAAAATTATTTGCTGGGTGCCTGACATATACAATGAACTGTCTTAAAAGCTCTGGGAGATAAAAAATTAGTAAGATATAGTTTCTGCTCTCAAGAAGCTTGTAGTCTAGTGGGGATGATAATACATGTACAATTATAATACAAAACACAATGTGATGAGTGGTACAACACAGATCCAAGCAAAGTGACATAAAAAATAGAGTGAGAAGAGAATATCTCCTGATATGGGGATTAGGGAAGACTTTGTGGATGAAGGGGTATTTGAACTGGGCTGTAAAGGACTGCTAGGATATGGTCAGGTAGAGCTGGCTTAGGGAGGCCAGTGGGAGAAGGTAATATATTCTAGTTTTTTCTTTTCTTTTTTTTTGGAGGCAAAGAGGGTTCAGTGACTTGCCCAGGGTCACACAATCTTGTAAGTGTATGAGGCTGGATTTGAACTCAGGTTCTCCTGACTCCCAGGCTGGTGCTCTAGCCACTGTACCACCTAGCTGCCCTGGTAGCATATTCCAGGTAGAGATAATGGCATAAGCAACAGCATGGAGGCTAAGTGGATGACAAGGGAACCATTCTTACAGTATTGCCAAGATAGCCAGCCTCTAGATACTCATTAAATACCAGTTGGATTTAATTGCAATTCAAACCGTACTTTGGTCCCTCTCCCTTTATGCTAGTCAATTTGGCAACCACTATCCTAACAGGAAGAAAAATTTAATCTTGAAGATCCTTCCATTTAAAAGTTTCCTTATTCATAAAAATAAATCTAGAATTTTTGAGCTGGAATGGACCTTAGCAGTCATCAAACAATCAGTCCCATTTACACACAACTTAGAGCTTTACAAAACATAGTTTGGTCTAACACCTTCATTTTACAGATGAGAAACCAGAGGGTCAGTAAGGCTCAGTGCCTTGCCTGAGGTCACCCAGCTAATAGCTCCAGAGCCGCCATCTTTCCACTATGCCTCGAGGCCTAAAATAACACGGCGGCAGGGATGCCCCCGTTTGAAACTGAGGAATTGCCAACTATTGTGCACACCTGACCCAAGAAATAAAGACCATCTAGGAAGGTCATTAGTGTTTCTGCCAAAATAAAAGGGATCAGCATTTTCTTCCAACCAATCCCTATCTAAAATGGCCAAGGGCCAGAGGGGTCTCTGGTTACCTAATTCCTTCCTTGGAACACAGTCAAGCTCTTCAGGATTCTTGATTTTGTTACTTTTGTTTCTCACTTTTGCTGAAACAAGAGTAATCAAAACATGGGGAAGATAACACATCACTTTGGCATCTGAAGATCTAACAGTCTATCTGAGCACAGAATTCCTAAGCAAAGCCTCCCATTGAAAAGCTGAGTTAGCACCTTAGCACACCAAAAATTCATCAGTAGTTGAGGGGAAAAATTATGGAAGAATTGTCAGCAAACACATATTGTGTGTGTAAATTGCCTTGTGACCTCTAACAAACCACCTTTTTTCTCATTTATTTCAAATGTAGTATTGGTTGGAGCATAGCTTGCCCCAAATGTAGGGCATACCTTAAAATCAAATGTCTCAGGGCAGTTAGGCGGCACAGATAGGTCTCTCTGGCCTTGGAGTCAGGAGGACCTGAGTTCAAATATGACCTCAGACACTTGACATTTATATTTACTAACTGTGTGACCTTGGGCAAGTCACTTAACCCCAACTGCCAAAGCAAAAAAAAAAAAAGAAAAATCAAATGTCTCTAAAAGAAAAAGACAGGTAAGCATATGCTTAAATATGGAAACAAAATCACTATTTTAAATTCTTAGTGTGGATTTATTTTACATTTCTTTTCATTCAAATCAGAACCTTTTTATTCCTTTAACCATCACCACCTCTTGCATGTCATTTTTTGGTTATTCTTTTATTTTATATTTTTCCATGACAACTCATCTTCACCACCATTTACCAGTATAAAATACAGAGAATATTAGAGACCACACTCAAGTTTTGTATTAAGTCCCATTTGTCCAGGCATCTCTAAGATGACGATGAAAGATAAGTTGGGTAAAAAGAATTTCTATACCGGCAGTTCTGTGCACTAATGAAATCATAAGTCCAGGTTCCCACCCATGCTTTCTCCTGAAATTACGGAGTCATAGACATACAAAGTAATTGCTGACTCAATCTGAGCACTTCTCACATTCTCAACTCACAATTTACAAAAAACTATACTGAGGAATGTAGCACCAGAAGCAAGTACTTCTCTCACTCCTAGAGAGGCAGAAGTATTCTCCGAGCCACCAGATTCCCTTCTGACCATGTACTGGGTGACCCATAGTCATCACACCTATAGCTATGGAAAGATACATTCCTGTATTTCCTCTGTTCCATTCTTGTCTCATGCTAGATGGTGGTTGGTGGGGTTATAATTAGAAGTCACCAACTTTCTTTCTCATCACTGGAGGATTCATTTTCCAACAGAAATTATGTTGTAAGTGTAGGTAGGCAGATTCTCAGGCTAGTCTCTAAAAGCCATTTTAACTCTTTACAAACCTGAAACATTATGGGAAGGGCAGGAGGTGGAGGAGGAAGAGGAAGAATACAAGAGGACTTCCAAGGAGTAGTGACAGTAGGTGGGTCAATTCAAAAGGAAAGTATAAATAATCTTAGCTACATTGTGAGTTAGATAGGCAGGGGTAGGCTAATTTGGAAACTCAATCATAGATTATAATACTGTTTCTATATGAAAATATGTTACAATTCTCAAATAATTGGCTTAAAATGAAATTTTAGAACATAGTTCTTACAAGTTCACTGGGATCTCAGCAGTCAAGTAGAAGCAACATGACACAGTGAAAAGAACAGAGACTCTCCAGTATGAGGCCCTGGGTTCAAATCCTATTTCTGATGCATACCATCTATGTAATCAAGTCAACCAATTTCCCTGGGCCTGTTTTCCTAATTGTAAAATAAAAGGATTTGGACTAGATGGCCTCCAGAGGTCCCTTTTGCCTCTAAATATGTGGTTCTAGGATCTAATCCAACCACTTAATTTTACAGATGAGGAAATCGTCACAGAGAGGTAAAATCACTTGCCCATGCTCACACAGGTAGTAAGTTGCAAACCCAGAATTTGAACTCAGGTCTTTAACTCCAAATTATCACTCTCCCCACTGCATCCCTCTCTCTCTGCTCCTGCAGGCTTCTTCTCCCTTTGATGAGTTATTTCCACAGTCTCCATTTTGGGGAAGGGCCCCATATTAGTCATCCCTCATTCTCTAGACTTAGCCACCATGCACCTCCAGTGGAAACCTCATCCTCCCCCAAACTCCTCCGCTTCTCAGCTCCCCTTGTACGATTGTCTTCTCACCTTAGAATTTAAGATCTTTGAGGAGCTTCATTTCACCTTATATGTATATTCCCAGTACTTAAAACAGTGCCTGGCACATAACAAACATTTAATAAATGCTTCTTGACTTTCTCTGCCTCTCTATTATACAGGAATTTGCATTCTTCCTGCATAATAAACAAGACACTTAAGATCTCACTTATAAAGTAATTTTAGAAAGAGATCCAAAAAAGGGGCAAGAGACTGAAGTTCATTCTTCATGTTAAACTCATGTGATGAGTTTAACGGGGAAGCTGGTGAAACAGAAAGGATCAAAGACCAAAGAAATCCTGTAGAGTCTTAACCCAAACAACTTTGGCTAACTGACTTCTGGTCAGATATCTGATAGATTTCACACACAGGAAGAGTTGCCATAGACACAGCAACATACCTGTTAACATTCAATCAAAAACAGCAATAGTGTTCAGAAAAAAATACCTGCAAAGTGAACCTTTCGGGTAACAAAGCCCTCGCTGAGCAATGAGGGAAAAGAGAAAAGTGCAGTGTTTAGAGTGTAACAAAAGGAGAGACGAGAAGCCTTGTGGAAGGAAAGAGAGAGAGGGAGAGAAACAAGTTCCTTTTGCTTGGAAAGTGACCCAATTTAGCTGAAAAGTCAATCCCTACTACAGGTCAAGGTCTGATCTCATCCAGGCATCCAGATGGAAATCACTAACCTACTGGGCATGCAACACTTTGCACTTCAGCATATTTTTATCTTAAGATTTGTATGCATGAGTTCATTTCATCTTCAAAATAATCCTTCAAAGCAAGTTATTCCTATTGGACAGGCTGGAGATTTTTGGGGTATAGTATGGTTAAAACTAAACTTACAAAAGCCCCGCCCAACCTCATGTTGGATTGCCACATGCACAGGGAGCTGAGAGCCAGCAAGATAGCAGACTTTCTAAAATGCCAAAAACAAACAAACAAACAAAAAAACCCCAAGTAGATGACTGAGGCACATGCGGACTTTTCCCTTCCTTGAATTATCTGAATAACTAGATCTCAGCTTTACTATTTTAATTAAATTTAATTTTTTCAATGAACAAAAATTGTTTTTCCTTCCTTCCCATTATCCCTCATTAAAAAAAAACCCTCTTGTAAACAATCTGCAGAGTCAATCAAAACAAATTCCCTTAATGGCCTCTGTTGCACTTTGTACACATCCCTATTATATGTAAACACAAAAGTCATAACCCTTCACTACTTACTGACTATTAATCACACAAATGCAAACATTTGTCTAAATATGTAATAATTTGTCTATGTGTGTAGTAATCTAAAATGCTCAATTTAAACAGTAAAAATGAACCTTCTCCATACCAAATATTTTAACAATCAAAACTGCTAACAAGAGAAATTAAATTGATTTGGGGCCTTCCCTTCTGCTGTCTAAGCACAACCATCTGGTAAGGGTGATAATAAGCACTGAACTGGTTCAAGAGTTAGACAGCAGGAGGGAGGAGAAAGAGAAGCAAAAAGTAGAGATAATCAAAAAATAGAGAATTCCTCAGTCACCAAGTTGGAAAAGACCTTAGAACCCACTTAAGCCAACAATCTTTATCTTACCCATTTGGGAAATGATATCCAGAAAAGGGTCAGTGACTTATAGTATAAGTCACTGGCAGAACCACTGGAGGACTGTCCTATTTCTAGGCCCTAGAGGACAGAAGTGACTCCATATCTGACCCCTCATTGACTCACCTATAGTTCCACATTAAGGCAAGAAATGAAAAGTTCTCTTGATCATAATTAGTTTAGCAAACACCTAATCCAAGGACATAAGGTTTCCTTATTACAAGAACTCTGTGGTCAATAAGGGGTGGGGGTCACAGTCAGGGCCACCCACTGATTGAATGCCCCTAAGACCCTCCCTTCCTACTTGGTCCCTGTCAATCTGTCCAATATAGATATAGGAGAAGAGACCCAGAGATCTGGGTACATATCCCACCAAAGGTCTGAGCCACCCCTCATACTTGCGCACGGGACCCTAGGGCTTGGAAGCCTCATACTTGTATGTCTGTGGGTAATAAACTGCCTGACTTGATCCTTGGAGTGCTTCTGTTCTTTCTGGGTACTTCACCCTTGATTTTCTTACAAACAGAACTAGAGCCAAGTCCTCAACCCCCCCACCCTTCCCCACTAGAGTAAGGTCTCCTGAGCTTCCCACCATACCACAGAACCTCTGTTGAAAACCTGAGAACTGACTCCCCCTATGACAGAGTAAAATGCCTCTTTGCTATGTACATTTTAAATACAGCCTTCAGTGTTGATGGAATCTGATGACTCGCCTGCTTGTGCTTCCAGGTTTGATAAATTGCCTTTCCAAGCTCTGTAAGGAAAAGGGCATATCACCATCTGCAAAGCAGATCATTTATCTCACCTATTTGCTCGTTTGGGCAATTTGTATGCAACAAGGAATCTGGGGACTGCAACAAACAGTAAATACCAATCTTCACGGAGAGTTGAAAAAGAATAATTGGGGGAAAGAATTAGATCAGTTTTAAAGCTGGAAAAGAAACTGGATCCTAAAGACCTGTAGCTCTCAAAACACAAAAAAGCAAGATGGCACATTGAGAGGAGCACGGGGATTGGAGTCAGAGAATCTGGGTTCCAATTTCAGCTTGCTACTTGACTAGCTGTGAAATTTTTGGGAAAACCACTGACCATCTCTAGGCCTCAGGATTCTTCTTTGTAAAGTGGTGAGGCTGGTCTAAATGATCTCTCATATTTTTTTTGGGTCTTAAATCCTATGATCTAAAACAAACTTTACCTATCTAACTTTTAGTCAACTGATGTTTGAAGGTTCTAAATATACAAGTTCAATTTCTGTGAATCATAGAATTTTCCAGCTGGGGAAAACCTAAAAGATCATGAATGGCCTCATTTTACAGATGAGAAAATTGAGACCCAGGGAAGGGAAATGTTTGATGGAAGGACTCTTTAGGGTTCTAAGGGTCCAACTACCATTTAAAAAAAATCTCAAATTAAAACTCCCTTCCTCTCCCCCCCAAACTCCCAATTCCCAAATGGCCTGGCAGACCAATGGTACCCACAGTGTCTGTGGCAATGGAGAATTCATCTACTGCCCACCCATTAGGGTGAGGATAATCTAAGAACTCTAAAGTGACCAGTTTACGCCCTTGCTATTGCTATAGACACAGCACACACAAAAGTGAGAACTACCAAAGCAGCCACTTCTGATCTTAGGCATCCATGATTTGGAGAACTTTTTTAAAGTAAGTTTTTAACAAGATCTTTTTTTAAAAACATCACCATAGTTTTCCCCAGTATCTTTTCCCTTCCCTCATCAGAGAGCTATCACATATAACAAATAATATATTTTTAAAGACAAAAGAAAGAAAAGAAAAAAATCAGCCTAACTCACCAATACACCAAAAAAGTCTGAAAACGTGCAATATAGAATGCTTGTGGACCTCCCACTTCTGTAAGGGGGGTAGAGTGGGAGTGTCTTCTAATATCTCTTCTTTCAAACCACGCCTGTCATTCGCAATTTTGCAACATTCACTTTTGATTTGTGTGTGTATTTGGTTGTTCTTCCCATTTATGTTGCTGTAGTCATTATGTGTATTGTTTTCGTGGCTCTGCTTATGTCATTATGTATCAGTTCAAGTAGATCTTTCTATGCTTCTCTGAATTCATAGTATTTGTCATTTCTTACAGTAGTAATATTCCATCACATTTATGTCCCACGATTTGTTTAGCCATTCCCTAATCAATGAACATTTACTTTGTTTTAAATCCTTTGCTATCACAAAAAGTATTGCTATAAATATTTTGGTGGATAGGGAACTTGCTTCTTATCAAAATTCTCCTCTTGGTATAATTCCTGGCTCAAAGGGTATGGTCATTTTAGTGGCCACAGTGGCTTTAGTGACTTCACTTGCAAATTATTTTACAAAACAATTGTACTGATTCACAGCTCTATCAACAATGCATTAGTATATCTATCTTCCCAGAACCCTGGAGAATTTGTCATTTAATTTTTCCAATGAGCAAAAATATATTTTCTCTTCCTCCCACCTCCCCCATTAAAAAAAATAAGAAAAGAAAAATAACAACCTTGTAACAAATATTTTTAATCAAGCAAGAGTAATTTCCTCATTGGCCATATTAAAAAAAAGTCTCATTCTGCACCCCAAGTCCACCACCTTGCTGTCTGGAGGGGGACAGCATGTTTAATCATTGCTCCTCTCAGTCATGGTTAGACACTGCACTGACCAGAGTTTTCAAATCTTTCAATTGAGTTTACAATATTGTTTAGGGGCAGGCTTGGTATTGTGCTGGGCTCAAAGTCAGGAAAACTCATCTTCCCGAGTTTAAATGACTGCTTGCTGTATGACCCTGGGCAAGTCACTTAACCCTGCTTACACCTCAGTTTCCTGTAAAAATAAGATGAAGAAGGAAGTTCCTTTGCCAAGAAAACTTCAAATGGGGACATGAAGAAAAGGTAACGACTGAACAACAGTGACACAACATTGTTATTGTATAAATTGGTTTTCTGGTTCTACTCACTTCACTCTGCATCCACTTATGGAAGCTTTCTTAGGCTTCTCTAAAATCATCCATTTCCCACTCTCTTACACCGCGATAATATTTCCATTATCTTCATTCTGAGAATGTCTGTAATATGCACACCCCTAACCCCCAATATTGGCACATGAGGAAATTAACTGCAAGGGAATAAAGAGATGAATATTCCACCCTTTTTAGGCCGACCATCAGCCACCAGCTACTTTTTCTTTTTTAAAATGTTATCACATGGAGGTAGGAGAGAAGAGAGAGAATGTGGAAGGAAAGGAAAGGAAAGAAAAGAATAGCACTTTTTCCACTGATTCACTTCATGGATATATCCTTCCAAGTAATGACAGTAATAATCATTCATAACAATAATAGCTAAGATTATAAGGCTCTGAGTGATACACAATTATTAGCCATTTGATCATCGTAACAACTGTGGGAGGTATGTGCTGTTATTATTCCCATTTTACTAATAAGGAAACTGACAAAGGTTAAGTGACTTGGCCAGGGTCCCCCAGCTACTGAGGGCAGGGACTGTGTTACTTTTCATCTTTGTAACACTAGAGCAATAGTAACCTGGAACAGAGTAGACTTTTAATGTTTATTGAACTGAATTGCAAAAGAACATTAGGGAACAGTCATGGGTAATGTACTTCTTCCCCTTTAATTGTTGTTTAGTGGCTTGTACTATCTTCAGTTCGTACGTGATAACATGTTGCTTTGTAAGAGTTCCTAAGTCTCAAGTGTGCATTCTGGCTTCCCAATTAGAATGCCAGTTCCTCCAAATCAGGAATCACCATCTTTTTTTTTTCTTTTGTAATCTTCCCCCACAGCATAGTGTATAGCGCCAACTATGGATACAAATACATGTTTTTGACTGCTTGCTTGTCTGCATCCAGAAGTCTTAATTGTTTATCTCATGGAACTCTGGGTTTTCATGGAATGGGGATGAAAATCAGAGGGCACTTAAGAAAGTGATTTATTAAAATATCCTGCCACTGAGACACCTATAGCTTTAGAGGCTATGGATTCACCAATGGCAAAATAGTCCCAGATTATTCACACATACAAATACTTACATTTGTATAATAACAGTTAATGTCTCCAAGTCTAGGTCATTTTACATTCCCACGTACAGAAACAACTTGAAGATGTGATGATAGAATAACTGTTGGTAATTTTGAGAAATCATGGAGAACCAGAAAGGTTGCCTTGAACACGAAGATGGACAGATATCCCAATTTTTAAGAAGTGGCTCTTGGAAATGAGCTTGATGTTCACACTCTGAAAAATTCTACAAGTGATTACTCAACAGTGGGTATGAGAATATTTATCAAAGAAAACAGGGATCACAAAGAGTTAAGATGGGTTCACTAAAAAATGTCATGACAAACTAACGTAGTTTCTCACAGTAAGAGCTGAATAAAGATGAAATGAGCTATATTGCAAGGTAGAAACCATAGAATGTTAAGATTTGAAACAGACCTTAGAAATCTTTTTTTTTGGATGAAGAAGCCAAGGTCATAGACTCTTAGGTCAATGGGCAATGCCTATTCCACAACACCATGTTTCCGACCATTGTAAATAATCTATCATGGAAATTTTCAAGTCAAGGCTTCAAATAATGTTGAAGAAGGAATTCAGTGGGTGAAAGTTGGAGTAGATGATCCCTGGTTTGGGTCCCCCCTACCCCCCCCCCAACTCTGCCCTGGTTCCAAGGCACCACTCAGTCTCATTTTAAAAAATATATACATACACACACATACACACACTAAGCTTAGAGGAAGGAATAAGTGTAACATCAAAAATGCAAAGTAAAATTCTGATTTTAGAAACATAATCGCTTAAAACACTGTGAAAGAAAGAAATTGCCCAAATTGCAAAAGATGCTTTTCTCCAGTTTCCAATTCTAGTGACCTCTCAGTGGACTTAACCCTTTTTAACATCTACGGCATTACAGTTTCACCTCCCCGCCCCCCAAATCAGGGAGACGCTCTATTTAATATCTCCTCCTGGACCGTACCCAGCAGCTTTCTCAGTTTTCTAATGTTCACTTTGCTACAACTCTGTACCTTACTGCTGAATCTATTCATTAGTTTGCCCTTGGGGAATTTCTCTTGTACAGTTTCAACCCAGTTTTAAAGAAATATTGTTTAAAAACCAATCTATGATGTTTGCAAATCCTATTTTTCAGCAAAGAACAAAAGCCTGGATGAAACAATTCCTCTACTTTTAATCCAGCTTGTTTATTTTATCTAAGAACTGACTCTCCTGAAAGACTTGAGCCACGCTTTTAAAAAAAAGATTCAGTAGCTGCCTAATCCACACAGCTGACGGTCACTTTCTCATTTTATTCCATTAAGAACATTACACTTTTAAAGGAAAATCTTTTTTCTTTCATCCACAAAGGTGAGTAATGAACGACTGCTGTGCCCTGCTCCTTATATATTCATCATCTGGCTAAAATCCAGGAGTATGCTGGCAAACATTTAACAACCAGCTCTCCAGAAAAGGAAAAAATACCCACAACACACTTGTAAACATAATCTGAATGATTAACATTTTCTCCATTGTAATTCTACACAATTAACAAAACAATACATCAATCCCTGCTTTGTAGCCTTTGCTTACTTTCAAGGTGTAAATGCTCACACTGAAAATTTAACAATCAATTATGCCACTTTTCAGCGGGCTCTCAAACACCCCCACAGCAGCACAGTGGGTGAGAAAACGCTTTCATTCTGATAACATTTCAGATTCAGAAAATACTATCCTGGGACAAAAAATGTGTTCTGACTTTTGTTCTGGGGTACCTTTTCCCCCTAATCATTTATTATATGAAGATAAATCTCATTTTAGTCCTCCATCCCAACTCTCTCTATGTGGGCTCTCAACAAATAAATATTTAGTCAGTGTTTGTTGAATGAATAGGGAAGAAAGGTTGTCTGATGTATCTGTGTAGATCTTTCTTTTTGTTCCTTCTAGGCTTCCCCCCCCCCCCATTTTTCTTACTTTTTTTTTGGCCTCACTTTTGTTTCTGTCTTCTTTGTCTGTCTAGTTCATTTCCTCTTTTCTAACTATGTTATATAAAGAATAGAATTACATTTTAAAATATGTTGTATTTTGAAGAGTTTTATATTACTTCTTAACTGTAAAATTAGATATGAACACATTTCATATCTCTCCCATGGAAAACATTGCTTTTTGCTAAATTGCTGTTTGTCACTCTTATTTAGTTTTTTTCTCCTGTGAATCATTAGACCTTGTCCTAAGTCTTTTATATTCATAGTACTGTATAAACATAATTCACATTTGGAATCATGATCATATTAAATGCTAGGCCTAGATCACGATCCATCTATGGTACCTAAGACATATTTACTGATGGACTAGCTCAACGGTCATTCATTCAACCCCATGTCATTGTCTGGACAATTTATATTCTCCTCCTTGTGTTTTCCTTGATAAATTACTAGCTTGATTTCTTTGGAATAATCACGGATATCATTAGAGAGGTCCTGTTGTGGCTTCATACAACCCACATAAAGCTATCTGCAAAGAGAAGCATTTGGAAAAATCGCATCATTTGTAGGTAATCTATCTTTCATTTTGACCCTGAGCAAGATGCCGTCTAATACACTGGTGAACACCTTTGGGAAACACCCACTTCTCCTTTTTAATGCTTTTAATGATATTGATAGCCAGGAAATCACTGAAAAACTGGTTACAACTAACAAAGACATTTGTATGAGAGGTTGGAGGGAAAGTATTTAAGGCTGCCTTTTCTTCCTTGAGTCATTTTTTTTTGCAATCAAACAATAAACACCAGACACATTGTGCTCTATACATTGATCAATCTTCTGTGATTTCTCAGATCTCATCAAATCTCTGAAACATATCCAGTTGATTCTTTAGGAAAATTCCAGACAATGCCACATGCCAACCTCACCGTGCCCAGCTGTTTATAAAAAGCTCAACATTTCTCCGATAAAATATGAACAAATAAAGAATGGTGACTAGAAAAGTACTGGAATCTGCAAACACCTGTGCAGCTGTTTATCTTGATTTAATTTAACAAAAATTGAGGTGAGAGCAAATTGTTGTAATGAAATGCTTAAACAGTTATAAGAACAGGCTGAGAGACTGTGTGCTCTAGGAACAGGAAATATGCTGGAGCCTATAAATGGAATGGGGTGGCCATTGTGAACCTGTTATGCATCTTTGTCAGTAAGGATCTGGTGACTCAGAGTTGCTAGTCACCATGGGGGTATCTTTAAGGCTGATAAATATTTGAAGCAGTGTCAATGTGACTTGGCCATTGAAACCACCTGTTGATGCAAGAGCGGATTTTATTTTGTAACTCTATCGTCCAGAAAACTGACCCTGCTAATGATGAGCTGGCAGTCCCCCACCATTCACCACTCCTCAAGGTCACAGAAGATACTGTAAAAATGGTAACTACTGTTTGTAATCAGTAAGCATCTGGTAAACAGCATAGGTTCATTAAACCAGTGGTACATTAACAGTCTTGATGGACACTATGATATCAACCTTAAAAAGTTATTACAGAACTTTCTAGGCAGAGGATGACACCTGAGCTTTGGACATCTGCCATACCATACCCTCATAACTTGTGAAAAGATGGCAGAACCAGATTTTTTTAGACTCCTGTCTTAAAATATACTCCTGCTAGCATATCATCAGTGTAAGAAGTTTTACAATGCTTGTTTAGGTTTAGGGAGTTGATTTATTTTTAAAATCTCTGGAAAATAACAGTCTATAAACCAATGGGTAAAATCAGATTTTGAGGAGAAAATTTTGGCATCTCTCTTCTTCATTTAATCTTAAGGGATTTTTTTTGGTACTGTATAGGTAAGAATGTGCACAACAGAAAACATAGTGGCTGTTCTTCTAAGATGGTGGAGTGAAAGCAGTGACTTCCTTGAGCTCTCCCCCAAACCCCTCCAAATAGCTATAAAAAATGGATCTAAACAAATTCTAAATCAGCAGAACCTACAAAAAGATAGAGTAAAACAAATTTCCAGCCCAAGAAAACCTGGATGGTTGATCAGAAAGGTATATCACACTGGTCTGGGAAAGAAGCAGTGTGGCGTGGGTGCTTAGGCCTCAGTGAACCTGCAGCAGACCTCAGAGGACTGAATCCCAGGCAGCTGTGGCAGTTTCCAGACCTCTCAACCCATGAACGCCAAAGACGACTTAGAAGGTCAGTGGGAAAAGTCTGTTCCTGCGGTGAGAGAGAAGCTAGGTCTTAACCCCAGTTCCTGAGCTTGACCCTGGGGCGGTGGCTGCCTCCTGATCTTCCGTCCCACAGACTGAGGGGGAATCATATGGCTGATCAGAGGGAGTTTGCAGGGATCGCTTTGCCAGTGCTGAGGCAGGAATCTTTTGCTTTGCCTGTGCTTGGATCTGGGTCACAGTTCTGGATGGCGGTCCAGGGGCGAGAAGGAGTGCTGGCGTGGTAAAGCTTGTAGTGGCAGTGTAAAGGAATCCTCCTCACAGTTCCAAGACAGAAAAGAGTGCTTGTAGTCACTCACAGACCAGAGCACAGGCCAGCAAAGGAATAAATACCTTTTGCCCCTTATCATAGCACTTTGGAAGAACTGAAAATTTACAGGTCCCTAGAAGTATCTTTGAAAACAGACCCAAAAATATACTGAAGAAAATAACACCTTAAAAAATAGCCTAACCCAAATGGCAAAAGAGGTCCAAAAAGCCAATGAGGAGAAGAATGCCCTAAAAAGAAAAACTGGACAAATGGAAAAGGAAGTCCAAAAGCTTACTGAAGAAAATACTTCCTTAAAAATTAGAATAGAGCAATTGGAAGCTATTGACTTTATGAGAAATCACAACATAGTAGAACAAATCCAAAAGAATGAAAAATTAGAAAACAATGTGAAATATTGGAAAAACACTGGAAAAACAACTGACTTGGAAAATAGATCCAGAAGAGAGAATTTAAAAATTATTGGACTATCTGAAAGCCATGATCAAAAAAAGAGCCTAGACATCATCTTTCAAGAAATTATCAAGGAAAATTACCCTGATATTTTAGAACCAGGGGGCAAAACAGAAATTGAAAGAATCCACTGATCTCCTCCTGAAAGAGATCCCCAAAGGAAAACTCCTAGGAATATTGTAGCCAAATTCCAGAGTTCGCAGGTCAAGCAGAAAAAATTGCTAACAGCCAGAAAGAAACAATTCAAGTATTGTGGAAACACAATCAGGATAACACAAGATTTAGTAGCTTCTACATTAAGGGACTGCAGGGCATGGAATATAATATTCTGGAGGGCAAAGGAGGTAGGATAACAACCAAGAATCACCTACCCAGCAAAACTGAGTATAATCCTTTAAGGGAAAAAATGGTCATTCTTGATGAAAAGACCAGAACTGAATAGAAAATATGATTTTCAAATACAAGACTCAAGTGGAACATGAAGAGGTAAACAGGAAAGAGAAATCATGGAGAGACTTATTAAGGTTGAACTGTTTACATTCCTGCATGGAAAGATGATATTTATAACTCATGAGACCTTTGTCAGTATTAGGGTAGTTGGAGGGAAAAAATTATATGTATGTATATGTAGATAGATAGATAGATAAGAGGGCACAGAGTGAGTTGAAGATGAAGGAGTCATATCTGGCAAATAAAATTAAGGGGTGTGAGAGGATTATACTGGGAGAAGGAGAAAGGGAAAGGTAGAATGGGGTAAATTATCTCACAAAAAAACAGAAAAGAAAATGCTTTTACAGTGAAGGGGAAACAGGGGAAGGTGAGAGGGAATGAATGAATCTTATTCTCATAGGATTTGGCTTAAGGAGGGAATAACATACACACTCAATTGGATATGGAAATCTGTCTTACCCTACAGGAAAATAGGAGGAGAAGGAGACAAGAGAGCAGGGGATGATAGAGAGGGGCAATTGGGAAAAGGGGTTATCAGAAGCAAACACTTCTGAGGAGGGACAGGTTCAAAAGAAAGAACAGAATAAATGGGAGGCAGAATAGGATTAAGGGAAATAAGAGTTAGTTTTTCACAACATGACTACTATGGAAGTGTTTTGCATAACTGCACCTGTATAACCTATACTGAGTTGCTTGCCTTTTCAATGAGGGTGGTGGGGAGGAGGAAGGGAGAAAATTTGGAACCAAAGTTTTAAAAACAAATGTTTTAAAAAAATGTTTTCACATGCAACTTGGAAATAAGAAATGCAGGAAATGGGGTACAGAAATGTATTCTGCCCTACAGGAAAGTAGAAGGGGAAGGGGATAAGAAAAGAGGGGAAAGAGATAGGGAGGGCAAACAAGGGGAAGGGATATTCAGAATGCATGCCATCTTGGGGTGGGGGGAGGAGTGAGATGAGGTGAAAATCTGGAACTCAAAATCTTGTGGAAGTAAATGTTGAAAACTAAAAATATATAAATTTTAAAAAATAAAAAATAAAATAAAAATAAAAAAATGGAAAAATGAAAAAAAAAGAAAACATAGTGGTTTGCAACCTCCAAAATCATGTACATATTATTATTAAACTTTGTGCAGAAACACACCTCCTCTTCTCTCCCCCCCATTCATTGTCATAAAGGTTAAAGTTTAAAAATGTAAAACACTAAACTGTTTAAATGCTAAGCCTATACTTCTTTCCTTCTGGAAAGAGACTAGTCCCAGCTGTTTCTATAGTGATGACTGAGGCTCCATTCTGAAGCCAGTAAGCTAAAAAGAAAAAAATGCACTGATCTAGTAGTAAGCAAAGGAGTCAAGGGAAAAAATGTGTGGAAATAAAAAGCCACCTGAAGTTATCACAAAATTGAAAAGGAAGATTTTTTTTAAACAACTGTATGTTGACATCCAGTAACAGCCCTAGTGGGGAATGGAGAAGAAATGTGGGGAAACACCAAGGGAAATGAAAAAGCAAATCAACCCTAATTCCACCAGTTGTTTTAGAAAATCTCCGGGAAAACTTATAGATAATGCAAGAAAAATGTGGATATGAGGGGCCTTGGATGATTCTGCATTCAGCCTAGCAGTGGTAGCAATAAACATTAAGGAAGTTATTCATGTTATTGTTTAGTCATTTTCAGGCATGTCCAACTCTCTGTGACCCTTTTGGAGGTTTTATTGGCAGAGATGGAGTGGTTTGCCATTTTCTTCTCTAGCTCATTTTACAGATGAGGAAATGGAGGCAAATAGTGACTTACCCAGAGTCACACAGCTATTAAGTGTCTGAGTGTACTTTTACATTCAATGTATTCATTAAGGACACTCATGATCAGTAAATGATATGATTTCAATTTGTTCTGATTCTCTGGTCACTCAGTAACTGGGATATTATAAATCCATGGAAAGCGTAGCTTTCTCTAGGTTTCACGGGCAACTGGGGGAAGATCTGCTTCTTCCCTCGATTCATCTAACATCCCATTTTCGCAGAGGTAAAAGTAAACATGAAGCTAACTGGGAGCCTGGCCTCAGACACTTACTAGTTATATGACCCTGGGCAAGTCACTTAACCCTGCTTGCCTCAGTTTCCTCATCTATAAAATGAGCTGGAGAAGGAAATGGCAAATCACTCCATCTCTGCCAAGAAAACCCCAAAAAGGATTATGAAGAGTTGAACACAGCTGAAAGGACTGAACATCAACCAGGAGTAACTGCAGCTTGAGACACAGCTCAGGGCTAGTAGAGAATATGGGCAGAGTCACTGAACCGCATTCTTTGATACTCAGGGTAAACATCAGTCAATGACACCAGATGAATCTGATTGGCCTTTTTGTAAATTATTTTTCAAGAAAAATAAGAATTAATAGATGGAAGGACTAAAGAACCTAAATATGGAGTACATGATTACATATTTAAAACATGTAATGGGAGTAATCTAGCAAAGGCAATGTGGAACAGTGGAAAGGGCACTGGCACTCAACAGAGTCAGAACACTTGGATTCAAATCCTGCTATAGTGCTTAATGCCTGTATGACTTTGGGCAAGTCAACTGGCCTCAATTTTTAAAAAAAATTATTAATTTTTTTCAAGTAATACACATTTATTTTCTTTCTCTCTCACCCCACTCCTTCGGCCAATGGAAAAAAAAGAAAAACAAAAGAAAACATGTAAGAAATATGCATAGTAAAGCAAAACAAATTCCCACATTGGCCGTGTCCAAAAACATATGTCTCATTCTGCATATCTAGTCCATCACCTCTCTGTTGAGGGATGAGTAGCATTCTTCAGTATCGCTCATCCAGACTCAGGGTTAGTCATCTCATTTCTCAGTTTCCTCTTGTGTAAATGGGGGGGAGGGATTAGATTAGCTAGCCTCTGAGGAGGAAGGGAATAAGCATTTATATGGTGCCTACGATGTGCAGACGCTGTGCACAGGGGCTATCTGTGCCCGACCTGTGGTAGAGCCCTCAGAGTTCCTAGTGGTCTGAGCAGCCACACTGACCCTGACATAGTGATGTCATTTTGGTCCTCTTCCAGTAGGCAGGACAACCACGTGCGGGCACTGTGCTGAGTGCTTTACAAATATTATTATCTCATATCTCAATATCTCATTACTTCACAACAAGCCTGTGAAGTAGATGCTATTACTATCTCTAGTTTACACTTGAGGAAATCAAAGCAAATAAGTAATCCACCCAAAGTCACACAGCTAATAAGTATCTGAGCCCTAATTGAACTCAGGTCTTCCTGACTCTAGAGCCAATGTTCTATTCACTGTGCTATGTTAGCTGCCTCTGAGATCCACCCTAGATATAAATCTATTATCCCATGGCATTGGGAATGAAGGTTGCCGTCATACACCAATGTATTTTGTACACACCCACACTTAAAAAACAGACCTCTGTTTTTCAGTATTTGGAGAGGGTTGGGGGGAGGCTGGACCTATGATTTCACCCATGTAGGGAACTTCTAGTAAGAAAATCCTCTCCACCAGTGCAGATGGCAACTCATCTGTAACTTATGGTCTATAAGAGTCAGGTGGAATACTGAGAAGCTAATTAAGTAGCTTGTTTATGGTGTCACAGCTACTAAGCCTCAGAGCAGGACTCGAACTCATGCCCTGTCGATGATTCATGACCAGTTCTCTCTCTTCTAAGCTATGCTATCCTTCATGTTTTTCAAAATCAACACTAAAAATCATCTGATTAAAAGATTATAGAATCAGAGCTAAAAGGGCACCTAAAGTCCATGTAGTCCAACCCCTTGGTATTAATCTCATGGACATAAAAATTGCTATGCAGAGAGGTCTCTGTCAATTCTTTAAAATTATTATTTATATTATATCCATATGCGATATGTAAAAATTTGTCACTTGGTTTACTGTTACATCTGGAAACTACTAAAAATTGAATATAAACTGAGTACAAAAAGTCACTGGTTTCTAAATGAAAGTATTATTAATTAATACGAATGAATATATCAAATATATATCCTTTTGTGACTTTTATACATGTATACATGTATTTTTCTACATATATAATAATATATATTCTTTTGTGATCTTCATACATGCTTTTCATTGTTTTAATAATTTCAAATAAAATACATTTTTGTTTAGCACATATAATTACTAGAAGTCTTTTCTATTTACTATTAATGTTTTAATTAGGATTCTATGAAGCGTCATTCTTCAATTTTCAACATAACCCTATGATAATGGTCCCTTAAGTCTCTCCCCACACCAATTTATTCTCCACTCAAACGTGAAATTGATGTTCCTAAAATGCATGTCTGACCATATTATCCCCTCTCCTACTTCAAGAAATTTCAGTGGCTCCCTATTATCTCCAGGATCAGTTATAAAATCCTTTGTTTAGCTTTCAAAGTCCTTAATAATCTGGTCCTTTCTAACCTTCCCAGTCTTCCTATGCCTACCTTACTCCTCTGCACTGTCTTCTTTATGATCCAATAACACTGGCCTCCTTGCTCTTCCTCACACATCATACTCTCTTAACCAAACATTTTCACTGGCTGTCAGAGTGAGAGTCATTAAACATTTGTTAAGGGCCTACTGTCTTTGAGACACTGTGCTAAGCACTGGGGATTCAAAGACAATCCTGGTCTTCAAGGAGTTGACAATTTAATGGGAGAAGACAACATGCAAAAAGACGCTGAAAAAGGGATGGCATGGTACCCACCCAGGGGCATTATGAAGTCCTGTAGTCAGAGTGGGAAATGGTCTGATGATTAGAGGGATGACTTCATCTTGTAGAATGATGAGTTTCTGGAGATGAAGAAGTCCAGATCAGCCTGGTGGGAAATGACAAGCTGAATTCCCTGGGTGCCCTACCCATAAATGGTGGAGGACTTGGGAAGAGCTCTCCAGTGTCCAACCTCCACCCTCAACTGGAGGGAGGAAGGGGCTTCAGGGGTAGAGAAGGATAAGCAAGTGTGACTTTCAGACATGGCTGTCCCCCTTCCTCCCCACCCCCTACCCTGCCTGAAACCTCTCCATCTTCATCTCTGCCTCCTGGCTTCCCTGGGCTCCTCCAAGTCTCAACTAATGTCCAACCTTCTGAAAGAAGCCTTTTCCAGATCTCCTTAATCTTAGTGCCTTTTTTCTGATATTACCTCTGATTAACTCTCTCTGTATCTCATACAGATATAGTTGTTTGTAGGGTGTCTCCCTAATTAGATTGGGAGTTCCTTGGGAACATGAACTGGATTTTGGTTTTGTGTTGGGTTTTTGTTTTTGTTTTTACTTTTCTTTGTATCCCCAGTACCGAACAGTGCTTGGCACACAGTAGGTACTTAATAATGTTAGCTGACTGACTATGAACAAACTCTAAGAAATAAACATAAAGAAATAATAATTGAAATAAAATTATCAATTTATGTATGTATGCATAATACATATATATATATTATATACTTATATAGTCAGATTAATTTCAATAATCAATCTTGGACCTGGAGAATACTGTAGTTGATGAAATATACTTCCCAAATGGAGGGGACAACCAGACCAGGATAGTGCATACACTATTAGTTTTGTCAGCAAATTTTACTTAACTGGGTTTTTTTGTTTGTTTTTTGTTTTGGTTTGGGTTTTTTTTTTTTGGTATGAGGAATAGTTTAGCAAAGTGGAGTATATCAGGAAATTACTGGTGTAGTAAAAAAGTAAAAGGCATTAATAAAACTTTTTTTTAAAAAAGCAAATTATATAAAGAAATTAGAAAAATCCCCAAATTCACCATGATGAATATTCAATATCCTGAACTACACAGCAGTCTCAAAAAGTAATTAAGCAGAAGAATGACAGGAACAGATCCAATTTAATTACTCTTGAGAATGGAAGTGTAAACAGAAGCACAATTCACACATTTGATAATTGTTTGGTAGACTTTAGCCAGAATTCATTTTTTAACTGTATATTCTTAAATTAAGAGATAATAAAGTGATAAAGACTATGAATAAAAGCAAATTGTTAAAGCTATCTCATATGGCAGCCGAGAAAACTAACCTGGAAACTGAAAAGCTAAACAAAGTTTTGGATGAAGGAGCAAGGTAAACACAGGCGTACAGGACTTATCACTCATCACCACCATCACAAGAAGCTTTGGTGTCCTTCTGCCCTTGAAGCAAAGGAGAGAATATCTGAAAAGATACTGTTTGCAAAGGTTGTAGCTCACCGTTAATAGCTTTCTCACAGGGAATCAATTTTCTCTTTGCCTTGCAAGTTTATCCTAGTGCCACAAGCTTTAGCTGAAAGAACTCTTGACTACATAACTAAGCTACTTCCTCAATTTTAGCGAACACAGGGTTTCACCAACCAATGGTATTTAAAATACTCGCTATTTGATAAACAAAGTTAAAATTTTCTGATTCTAATTGTCTGAAGAATTACAAGTGGCACCTTACAGCAAAAGAAAACTGTCACTAACTGAGTAGAGGCAGTCTCTAAAATAGAAGCTAGAAGCGCACCCAAAGCTCCAGAAGATATCTTAATCCTTCCAAGAATAATTAATCTGAAGGCAGTTAATGACAATGTGTATTGTGGGGAGAGAGAGACGGTTATGCTGCAGTGAAAGAGTTAATTTGCCATGGAGGAACTGCATGTCTACATACAGGATCACAGACCAGATCTGCCTGTTTTCCTTCCATCATATGTGGACACCTTTCTTTTCCCTGGGTTCTGTGGCAGACACTGGTTCACATTTCCCTACATGCACAGAATCTGTTTTCCCATACCCCATTTCCCATAACCACCAAGAGGTCAACCATGGAAAGGAATTGAGAGGTCTCTTTTCTTTCTCAAATAGGGAAATTTATTGAGTGGGAAAGCTAGTTCCAGAGTTCCTATATCCATTCCTCCCTTATTCTCTTTATTCAGGAAAAAAGGAGTTATTTAACCACGAAAAAAAATAAGTGAGGGGAGAAGAGATGCAGCCAGAAAAGTCAGACCAAAGTCTAAGTAAGGAAGGCATCCACATATCCGAACCACAGCCTTTCACCATTAGTTAAAAACTATTCTTTATTCAACTTGGTTTTTTTCCTGTTTAGTTTAATTATTATGTTTAATATTTAGTGTTAATTATTATATTTAGTATTAATTCTTTAGTATTTTTGTTTAGTTTAATTATTATGTTTAGTATTTAGTATTTATTATTAATTATTTAGTATTTAGTATTAATTAGTATGACCACATGGTTTCTTATTTTTCATTGTGTAAATGTAAGTTATTTTAGATAAAATTATGAATTGGCTAAATTTTTATGGACTGGTTTGTGAAAATAACTACCATGTGTAAGATTGTTTCTGAGGAAAAATGTATGTCAAATTCTGAACAACAATATGATGATGATGATGGTGATGATGATGATGGTGATGGTGATGATGGTGATGGTTATGATGATGGTGATAGTGATAAGAAAGCATGGAATAAATGACTGAGTCATGTAGACTTGTTTACAAAATTGGAGAGATTGATGATGGTAATGTGGACTACAAGGTCAATGCCACTAGAAATTGCACGTAAGTTATTCTTAAGGAGCTCACACTCATAAAGAGATAAGATTATGCAAGTACATCAGCTAAGTGGCAATGATCAAAAAAAATAGGCTGAAGTGTCAATCACCCCTAAGCCTGGGGAACTGACCCCACCCCATCACTACTTTAAATGGGAAGAGCTTCCCTACTAACTCACTCCCCTTCTGGGGCATGGTTTTCCTTTCAAATCCTAGGTATGCTGCACTTTAAGGGAAAGGGAAAAAAAATAGCTTCCTATTGCAACTCATTTATCTGCCTTTGAAGTCCTACCTTCCCAGCTTGAGTTTACTAGGACTATCATCCTGGGGGTAGCTGTCTATTGCTCTATGTGTGCAACTGTGAAAACCAACTAATAAACGCTCATCTCTAGTATATGTGTGGTTCTAAACCCCCAGCCATTTTACACTGGCAAAATCCAAAAAGGGCTTATAATCCCTCCATAATTTAATTACCTCTCTTCTCCCTTCCAGTTATCCTGCATACATTCAAGTAAACAGAGCTGGCATAAATTAAATAGCTATCTGGTTTTAATAGTTCCAAATGCATAACAAGAAACCCAAGAAATAACAGTTTGAAATGCTTGTTGTCCGTTCTACAGCTAGAGGGGGGAGTAGGGTGGGGTGAGGAGTGGCTACACATGGTTTTTGTTCCCTGTTTTCTGTTGGGAGAAATTAAAACAGAAGAAAGCAGAGGAAGGCACTGAACAGGGAAGTGAGTATCTACTCCCAGGAGAGCACAAGGAAGTATCTCAAGCTAATCTCACTGACAGACAACTGCGACATCATGACAGATGGATGCTAGTAGTCTCTGGACTTTTGCACAGCATTGTCTATAGGGCTTAGCGCTCATTTTACCCCAGTCAGGGGAGTAGAGGTCATTCTCACGCTTCCCCTTTCTCCAAGCCTTTGGTCAAAACATTTTGTATAAGAACTATTGGCAGGTAGCTGTCTTGGCCCCCCAGCTAGACCTGCATCCCTACCAATCCCCTTCCCACCCACTCCCACCCCTGCCCTTCTTCAAGGTCAAGTCCATTCTTTTTTTCAGGTGTGCATGTATGGAACTTGACTCATACTTCAGAATGAAAACTTCTACACAACAGACACTGTTTCTTGTTTTTTCTCTGTTTTCCTAGTGCTTGAGCACACACAGTGCCCAATATATAATAAGTGCTCAACAAATGCTTGTGGATGAATTGATTGAGTTCGGTGGTCTAAAAGGGGAGGTGTATATCAAGTCCTGGTGCTGAACTATTTGGCAGGGCCAAGAGGTGACAATAACTTTCTTTTCTGGGTCTTCAGTAGCTGTGGTTGTAGCGTATTGCAGAAACAACTGCCAGGCTGCATTTCCACAGGTGCTGCTTATGTCCAGACTAGACTGGAAGCGTTGCTATTCTCAAGGCTCTTGGGTTCAGGGTCCTTGGCTGTCCTCACAAGGGTCTGTGGGGAAGGGATAGTGGTGACTGTTTGACATGCCCACCACACACAGCCCCCTGTTTCTCCCTCAGGGTGCCTTGCTGCTTCAGGCGTGTATATGTATATGTACGTATATGTGTATGTGTATGTGTATGTGTATATGTATGTGTATGTGTATGTGTATATGTAAAAGTATATGTATATGCGTATGTGTGCATGTGCATATGTATATGTAAGCATTATGAGAGTATTCAAAAACAATGGTACCTAGACATACAATATGGTACCATATTTAATGATAAGGCACCCTCAAGTATTTCTCACCAAGTTGAGAAAGGCAGGTAGTCAGTCCCTTCACCTACATTGGCCTCAGTTTCCTTATCTGCAAAATGAGGGGACTAAATAACATGATTTCTATTAAACAATTATCAGCCTCCTCACATGATAAATTACTCTTTAAAGAAGAATGAAATTGTCAGGCATTTCCTTTCCAAACAGGAGAATTAAAATATCCACACAGCGCCTGGTATACAGTAGGTACTTAATTAGTGCTTGTTGACTTGACCCCCAAAAGATGAAGAATATATGTACTGCCTAGACCTGGGAAATGCTAATAACTCATAAGGGACTAAATACATCTAAGATATTCTCCCGTGTTTTCACCTTTCTTCTTATTACTTTACCTTTATCTTTCCTTCTACTTTCCCCTACATTAAAAAAATAATTCCAATGGAAACATTTTGTACATCTATACGAAGAGTATGTATCTGATAATACAGGAACCTAAGGCTATGATTTTGAGAGACAAAAAAAGCCTCAACAGATCAAAAATGAATATGCAATTCATCTAATTATTGCTGATTCAGTGGAAAGAGGACTGGTCATGGAACCAGGAAGCCCTGGGATCAGATTCCCCCTCTGACATTTACTAGCTATGTGACCAAGGACAAATGACCAAACCTCTTGAAGCCTTAGTTTTCTGAAAATGCCAGGGTCGTACTAGGTAGCCTTTAAGGTCCGTTCCAGCTCTAAATTTATGGTCCCAGTTCATTCTATTTCTTCATGCCATCTGCATAATTAGGACCCTTTGCTCCCCTCACCTTTAGGGCTGGGTACTTTCACCTTGGAATTGTACGTGTCCTGGAAAGATTCTCCATTGTCCCTCTCCACACTCTCCAGCCCACTCCGTCCTATACAGGGGAAAGGTCCTGGGACATGTCTGAATTATCCACATTTTCACATGTGTGCATTATGTCTGGTCCTAATCAAACTAGACATCTGTGGTTAAATGAATTTATTTTCCTTCTAACAAACACAGACAATTGTTGTAGCCAGTCCTGACAAGGACCAGTCAACCCTTGTTATTTCTGAACACAAACAACCCAGAGATTAGCTCTCATCAATGTGTATGCTGTTGTAGCAGCTCCCTAGAGAAAGCAAGAGTGAGAGGAGGCAGCATGGTTACACCCTGGCGTATAAGCACATGACAAGAGAGAAGCTGGAAAAACATAAAAGAAATTTTTAAAGATGAAAAGTAGCATCCAGGTGGAAAAGTCTATCTGCCATGATAAAAATGGCAACAATTCACACTTTTATAGTATGTTAGTGTTTCCTTACAATGCACTTGTGATGTAGGTATTTCCTATATTCCCATTTTACAGATGAGGAGACTAAGGCTCTGAGAGATTAAGTGACTTGCCTAAGGTCACACAACTAGAAAGCATCAGAGCTCAGATTCCAACACAAATCTCTCTCGCCTCTAAAATCAGAACTGTACTATGTTATACCACATTATGCTCTACTATATTTTGTTATTACTGGATTGTTTCAGTTGTGTTTGACTCTTCATGATCCCACATAGGGTTTTCTTGGCAAAGATACTGGAGTGGTTTGCCCTTTACTAAGCCAGTTATTTTACAGATGAGGAACTGAAGCGAAAAGGGTTAAATGACTTTCCCAAGGTCACACAGCTAGTATGTGTCTGAGGCCACATTTGAACTCGGTCTTCCTGACTCCAGGCTGGGCACTCCACTGACTGTACCACCTAGCTGCTTTCTATTATATTATACTGTATATACTATATTCATTTTGTGAGAAGTTTTATATTTAATATTTTAATTACATGCAAAACAATTTTTAACTTTTTAAAATTTTGAGTTCCATATTCCCTCCCTTTACCCTCCTTGAACAATTTCACATAAATTATACATGTGAAGTCATACAAAGCATATTTTCATATTAGCCATGTTGCATAAGAAAACACAGACCCCCCCCTCACCCAAAATAACAACAAAACCCAAGAAAAACAAAGTTAAAAAGAGAAGTCTGTTTCCATCTGCATTCAGACTCCATCAGTTCTTTCTCTGGAGGTGGACAGCATTATCCATCATAAGTCCTTCAGAATTGTCTTGGATCATATTGTTCAAAACAGCCAAGTCATTCACGAACATTGCTGTTGCTGTGTACAGTTTTCTCCTGGTTCTACTCACTTCACTTTACATCAGCTTGTGTAAGTCTTTCCAGGTTTTTCTGAAAGCATTCTACTTGTCATTTCTTATAGCACAATAGTATTGCATCACAATCATATACCATAACTTGTTCAACCATTGAGGTGATGGGCATCACCTCAATTTCCAATTCTTTGCCACCACAAAAAGGGCTGCCACAAATATTTTTGTATAAATTGGTCCTTTTCCCTTTTCTTTTACCTCTTTGGGATACAGACCTAGTAGTGGTATTTCTGGGTCAAAGGGTATGCACAGATTTATAGTCTTTAGGGCACAGGTCCAAATTGCCATCCAGACTGGATTACAATTCCACCAACAGAGCATCAGTATCCCATTTTTCCCACATCCCCCCCCACATTTGTCATTTTCCTTTTCTGTCATATTAGCCAATCTGATAGGTGTGAGGTGGTACCTCAGAGTTCTTTTAATTTGCCCTTCTCTAACCAATAGTGATTTAGAGCATTTTTTCATATGCCTATAGACATCTTTGATTTCTTCTTCTGAAAACTGCCTATTCACATTTTTTGCCCATTTATCAATTAGGGAATGATACATATTCTTATAAATTTGACTCATTTCTCTACATATTTGAAAAATGAGGCCTTTCTCAGAGAAACTTGCTGTAATTTTTTCCCACAGTTTTCTACCTTCCTTCTAAGTTGTAACCTTGGTCACACTGATTTTGTTTGTGCCAAAACTTCTTGATTTAACATAATCAAAATTATCTCTTTTACATCCCATAGTGCTCTCTATCTTTCACTTTGTCAGAAATTCTTCCCTTATCTATAAATCTGACGGGTACAATATTCCATGCTCCCCTAATTTGCTTACCCTTTATGTCTAAATCATGTATCCATTTTGACCTTATTTCAGTATAAGATGTGAGATGTTCGTCTATACCTAGTTTCTACTATACTGTTTTTCAGTTTTCCCAGAAGCTTTTGTCAAATAATGAGTTCTTGTCCCCAAAGCTTGAGTCTTTGACTTTTTCAAACACTAGATAACCATGGTCATTTACTACTGTGTATTGTGCACCTAATTTGTTCCACTCATCTACCACTCTATTTCTTAGCCACAATAAGATTGCTTTGATGAGTACTGTTTTGTAATCAGTTTGAGATCTAGTACTGCTAGGCTACCTTCTTTCACATTTTTTTTTTCATTGATTCCTTTGATATTCTTGAGTTGCAGTTCTTCCATATATTATATATTTTATAAATTATACTCTCTACTGTATTGTATCACTCTACTTGCCATTCCTTATTAGGTGGCTACTGTTTATATAGCACTGTGCTAGATGCTAGGAAAGAAACAAAATTTAAATAAACTACTGTCCCTGACTCCAAACCCATCCCTCTCTTCTCCTGTTGTTAAATTCTTAGAACCTCCATTTTGAAGAAGAGCCCAGATCAGTTATCATTCATTCTCTAGACTTTGCCACCATGCCTCAGCTACCTTCTCCTTCCATCTCTGCAATCCCTTCTGCCATTGATGAGTTTTTTTCTTGAACCTTCATTTTGAGAAAGTGTCATGCCCCCTTGCAAGTGTCCCCTCTCCCTTTTCAGCTCTTTCATGTATTGTCTTCTCCCATTAGAATGTAAGCTCCTTTGAGGGCTGGATATGTCTTTCTTTTTCGCTCATATTTGTATTAAACATATAGTACATACTTAATAAATGTTTGTTGATTTGCCTTGCCTTTGATAGAATTTTACAGAAATACTAAAGAGTACCATTACTTTACTTTTCCACAGAGCTAGAAATTTATAGACTGTAAGAAATGTGAACTATTTTTTATTTGGATGGCTGTGGAATTATTTATTTCATCTTCACCTAGAAAAGAATAAATTAAAGAGATTTCCTTGATTCAAAATGTCATTCTGAATGTGTGTAGTAACACATAGTTTGCATTTACATAGAACTTTTATGATTTTCCTCACGATAACTACTCCTTTCAAAAGCCCAGTGATATAGAACTATTTGGATTTTACAGATAAAGAAACTGAGACTCATAAAGGTTAAGTGACTTGCCCATAATCCCACAACTTTGAGGAAAAGCCATAACTTGAACTCAGATCTTTTCAATCTTTCCCTATGTATGTCTGCTCTTTCTTGGATGTTGTATGCACAGATCTGCATTACTGGGTCAATTCTAAGTAAATTGGATCAATCTAAGCAAAACTGTGCAGTATGAAAAATTTGCCACTGAACATCTCCCTACCTTATTCTGCTTCATTCTCCCCCTCCCAAAGAAAATACTTGGCTTTTCAAGGGTTAACCAAACCTAAGATGCCTAAAATACCCATGCTGTTCCCCCTACTCCAACCAGGGTCCTCAAATAGAGTGTATAAAAGGACATCTTCCAACCATTTATAAAACTCACTCACATAGATGTTATGGTACACAATCTTTGTTCTTACTTGTAATTTCCACTAAGACCATCACTGGCTAACTGATTTTCCTTAGCAAATTTCCTTCTCTGGCTCTAATTGTTATCTTTTTTTTTTTTTTGCTCAAACTCTACTGTATTCCATTCAGTTTTTTGTTTTCTATTTTTTCTAGTAAATGTATCCTTCAGTTTGTTTTTCTGTCACCATACGTCAGCAATTCTTCTCCATCTTTTTCAAATGAGATCTACAAGTAGTCATTCATTTTACATGTATTTACTGAATATCCTCTATGTATAGCACAATACTCAGTCTTCCTCTCACTTCTCAAACTATTTTGTCTGTCCAGATATAGGTAACTTTAGATTGGCATAGACAAACCTGTGTCTGAGGTGACTTTCAGTGTCATGGTAGCTTGTGTGACCAAGACAGACGCAGAGAATGAGGACACACAACTCAAATACCTTGCCAGGTGGCCAAGGCTCAGGGAAACATTCAATTAGGGGTGTTCCTAATATTATCTTTACTGAAAAATACAACCCAGTAGCCAAGAAGGCTTCTGGTATGGATCTGGAAGGCTACCGATATATTTCTTGCTTCTTTTCTCCCAAGAGATGGGAAATGGTAGATCAGTTGTTATCGCTTCCCCTTCTTCATTTCCTCAAACTTTCTAGGAAACCCAACTTTTATTGACTCCTGATTTAGATAAATACTCAATGTGCAGAAACTAGTTATAACTGCACTTGGATCTATAATGGGTGGGGTAAAAGATGGGTGTGTTCTGACTCCACATTCCACATTACTATGCCATACGAATAGGCAGTTTTCAGAGGAAGAAATCAAACTACTAATAAACATATGAAAAAAGTTCTCCAAATTAATAATAAGCAGAAAAATGCAAATTAAAGCAACTCTGAAGTTCCAGCTGACATTCACCAGATTGACAAAGTTGTCAAAAAAGCAAAATTGACAAATGTTGGAAGGGTGACAAGGAAACCATATTAAAATACTGTTAGTACATCTATGAATTTACCTAGTAATTCTGGAAAGCAGTTTGCAACCCTTGCCCAAAGTTAATAAACTGTTCATACCCTTTGACCCAGCAATACCACTACTAGGCTTATACCCTTCAAAGATAAAAAAAAGGGAACGAATCCATCCATACAAAAATATTTATATCAGCAATTTCTGTGGTGGTAAGGAACTGAAATCTATGGGTGACCCCTCAAATGGAGAATGGCTAAACAAACTATGGTATATGATTGAAATGAAATACTACTGTGCTGTAAGAAATGATTAGAGGGTGGTTTCAGAGAAACCTGTTTAGACCTATGTGAACAAAGCAGAGTGAAGTGCGCAGAACCAGAAGAATAATCTATACAGTAAGAACAACGTTGTAAAGACAAACAACTTTAACTTTTAAAAACACATGTCAATGAAATGACCAACCACAATTCCAGAGAACTGATGATGAAGAATGCTCCCTCCTCACAGAGAGGTGATGGACTCAGGTGGCAGAATGAAACATATTTTTTGTTCATAGCCAACGCTGGAATTTGTTTTGCTGACTATGCATTTTTACTACACGATGTTTGTTTGTTTGCTTTTTTAATGGGGAGAGATGGGAGGTGAAAAAATGGGTTTTGGTTTAAAAAAATTAAATTTTTATGAAAGAAGAAAGAGGGTATTCAAAACCATCAGTTCCTTCAGAGAGATCATAAAGTAGGACTGAAAAAAGGTCTTTGGATTTATTGATTAGTAGATCACTAATACAGTCAAGGAGAATGGTTTCAGCAAAGCGGTGAATATAGATTCCCTACTGCAAGAGGTTGAAGAGTGAGTAATAGTGAAATAAAAAAATCATTTGCCTTACTGGAACTCATCTGCTTCCAAACTGACCTCCCCTCGTGACAAGGAAAAACAATTTACAAAAATATCTGATCCAGTGACCACATCTGACAACGTATATTACATTCTGTCATTACCTATCTGCCAAGAAGAGGGAGATATAATTCACTGCATGTTCTCTAGGACTTTCACCAGTTTGTTGGTTTGTTTTCAAGAAATCTACCAGTGATGAGTAGAAGAAACAGCAGGACAAGAAAGTTGCAGAATCAATTGAAGATTTTTTTTAGGCAAGGACAGACAAGCATGTTTGTAGGCAGAAAAGAAAAGAAGGCACCAGTTAAGAGGGAGAGATTGAAGATGTAAGAATGGAAGAGGATAAGTGATGGGGCAAGTCTTGGGGAGTGTGTGTGTGTGTGTGTGAGAGAGAGAGAGAGAGAGAGAGAGAGAGAGAGAGAGAGAGAGAGAGAGAGAGAGAGAGAGAGAGAGAGTTTAAGGGAATCAGATAAAGATTACATTGACAGGATAGCCTCAGAAAGAAGGGCAAGAGAGAAAAGAAAAAAGAGAAAAAATGCTGGGTTGGTAAGAAGGCTGTGGCTACAGAAACATTTTGAGGTGGAAAAGGAAAGCTGAGGGAATTCCTACCAGATTACTTCTGTTTTCCCAATTCAGTAGCAAGTGAGATTATCAGCTGAGAGTAAGGGCATGTGGGGTTGGAAGCTCAAGTCTGGAAAGGGTTTGTAATGGGTTCTGTGGGGAGTATGATAGCAATTCAACAAAAGATGAATGAAATGAATTACTTAACAACAGCAAGGGCCCTGCTGAGTTTGTATGACATGAATGCATAGAGGATCCAATCAGCATGATTTTGTGACTTTTTTTTTCTCCAGCAACATTTAGCATCCTGGGAGCAGAAGCAAAGAAATTGGATAATGAGGGTAATTCGGGTTGGAATCAGCAGGGTAGGAAGAGTGGAAGATGGGCCCTGAAAGGGGAAGGATTCCAGGGTACTAGAGAGGGCCCCACCTTTCTGCAGTCTGACAATAGTTACAGGAGTATGGGTAGTTCTGGATTTCTGATGGCAGCAGTCAATAAACATATAGTAAGCACCTATTTTGCACCAAAAGACAGTCATCTAATTGAAGTAAGGCTAAAGTACATTGGAAATGAATTCTGTTTGTCCTACTTTAGCTCTAGACTCTGGTGGTCTGAGTGTGGCCATCTGCTTTCCTTTGAACAGCTCAGAAACCCCTAGATCTCTCAGAAGTAGGCTCCTTCACTGGGTAGTGTCTGGAAGTATCAGCTTATTGGGAAGGGAAATGCCTTTGTTTATTTCTTTTGTTACCGGAATGGTGGGTGAAGTTGGTATTAAACTATTCATAGCTCAGTGACAGAGGCTAATACAGCAAGAGACTACGAAGGAAGAAAAATAACCCCAAATACTGTTTGTTAGTGATCTGCAGTTTGGAAGATAGTGCCGGAACAGTTTACTTTCGTACTGAAACATTATTTGGGGATAGGAAGACCCTGAAATAGGGTTTCTGAGTCAATCTTGGCCTCCTTAATTTTTTTTTAAAGACAATGGCTACGTACTTAACTATTCAAACATGAACAGAATAGGGAAGGCAGGATGGTATAGTGGAAAGAGCACTGGTTTGGGGGTCACAGGACCTACCTGAATCCAAATTCCAGACCTGTCACCTACTATCAGAGTGAATGTGGGCAAGCCACAACCTCTCCGGACCTCAGCTTCCTTGTCTTTTAAACAAGGGGATTGGATCAGATGTCCTAAATCTATGGTCCCATGACTATGTTGGGAAACTAGAGAAACAACGTGGATAGGGGGCCCCGCCCATCTTGGGGTCACATAAACTTCTGTCCAAGTCCTGATTCAGACACATATTAGCTGTATGAACAGCTCAGTCATCCCAGCCAACATTCTTAAGGTTCTAAATTACAGATCATCAGCAAATATGAATAAATAAGCAATGATTTCCGGCTAGACATTTCCCACAATGACTAAATCACAGGTATGAAGAAGAAAAAAAAGGAAAACTACCCAGAAACATGCTTATTAGTAAACACATAAATACGCTTCATTATTAGAACATTATTCTAGCAAAATGCTGAAAAGTGAACACAAATTAGCTGGACATTGGGGAACATCGGAAAGAGGAGCCAACAGTTCTGTAGTCAGAGAATCTAAGTTCAAATCTCATTTCTGATGCTTGTTACCTATGCGACCTTGGGCAAGTCACTGAACTGCTCTTGGCCTCAGTTTCCTCATATGTAAAAGTAGAGATTGTACTAAGGGGCCTCTGAGTTCCCTTTCAGTTAGAAATCTTCACTTAATTATTTTTGGTTTGTTTGTTTGTTTGTTTTAGGCAATTAGGGTTAAGTGACTTGCCCAGGGTCACACAGCTAGTGTCAAGTGTCTGGCCTGAGGCCAATTTGAACTCAGGTCCTCCTGACTCCAGGGCCCCTACTCTACCCGCTGAGCCACCTAGCTGCCCTTTACTTAACTCCTAAGATGCAATAGTACCTAAGGGAACACAAGTCCCAAAGACCTGCTAAAACTGACCCCCTGGACCTTTGTGCACAACATTAAGGGCACATAAAGTTTAGGATCATAGGACCACAGATTTAGAGCTGAAAAAGTAATCTAAACCAAGGACATTGGCTTTGAAGTAAAACACAGACCCAGGATTTGAACCCAGTTCTTTAGACTTCGGATCTAGCTCTTCATTTAAAAAAAACCCCATAAATATCACATCTTAAGTAAACCTATTTTTGAGGGCAGAGGGAGCTCTGGGGATGAAGGAAGATCCAAGTTAATAATGGCACAACTCCTCTCAATGTCCTCACCAAAGCTGACTTTCCCTCTAGGTCCTTCTCAGACACAAAAGCTCTGGTTCTGCTACACACACTCCTGGTAGCTTCAGAGAAGGAACTCTAGAGGCCTCCCCACCATTTTGCCTCTACCATGACATGAATGGTCTCATCAGAGGGAACCGTACCTCTTTACAAAGAGAAGTAGCCCCGAAGCTGATTCTGAAGTTTGCAAGTTGAGCTATGGATTAAAAAATAATGATAATAACTCATTTCAGCCAAGAGAAATGATGCAACCAGTGGAGAGATCACTGGCCTTGGAGTTGGGAAGACTTGGGTAGGACTTGCCTCTTAGGCCTACTAGCTGTGTGCCCACAGTAAGTCACTTAACCCTTCACTGTTGCAGACACCTTGTTAATAAGCCTTTTAAGTAGCAAAGTATTTGTACTGAGAGGAGTTCCTCACCAGGATCTCCCTAAACTAATGAAGCCACAGGTGAATAAACCCATTCTTTCTCTCATTAGAGTCTACAAAACAAGTGTCAAACGTCTGCATAAAGGTCAGTGAAGAATCAGATTAAAATGTAATTGGGAAATATTTAACAAAACAAATAAAAAGACAACTTTACATATTAAAACTAAATGCTACCCACAGGGATCTTATGTACAGATCAGTGCTCTAACCTCCCTCCCATTTCCATCTGAGTTTGACACATCTCTCTATTAACTCAATCAAGCAGCCATCCCTACATCTGAGGAAGTGGAGGCTGGTGGATCTCTTGAGCTTGGGCGTTCTGACCTTCTGTAAGGTTAAAGACTTAGACTGCCTAAGAAGGGGTGAACCAGGAAGAAAAAGAGGTCAGAGTTCCTTGGTGATTGGCAGTGGGATTGGGCCCATGAGCGGAGGAGAGAGAAGAGAGGAGAGAAAGAACAAATTTGAACTAGATGATCTTAAAAGTCTTTTCCTGCTCTAGATCTACAAGTTCAACATCCCCCTGCAAGATCTCCTTAAAAATCTGTATCTCGAGTCTGTTATTTACACTTTGTGTTTCATGACTTGATACAAAAAGGCTTTGCTCTTAGACAGTAAGAAACAGAAAGTATAAGCTAGAGGCTCCTCCCACCCTGTTTTCTTAAGTACTTGTTTGTAAATAGATGCTGTGTAACAGACAGCGTACTGGCTCTGGAGTCCTGTCTGGGTCCAAATGTAAGCTTACTCCCTCTGTGACTTGAGCAAATCCCTTAACTTCTCTGAGTCTCAGTCTCCTCATCTGTGAAAGGAAGGAGTTCACCTAGGTGGACTCTGGCTCCTCTTCTAGCTGAAGACCTATAATAGTCATAGATCAAGTTTTTATTTGAAAATAAAAACTGCAAGTACCCAGCCTATCTTACCAATGAGGGTAATTTCTGTTAAAATAACAACTTCCTTGGAAAGCTCAATACGACAGCCACAAATGAGATTTTTCATGATAATCAGGTTGCCCCTGGAAGCCCTCCTATCATCACAGGGAGCAACTCTAATCCAATCTGATCTGGTTACTCAGGAAGCCAAAGGGTAGCTTCTCCCTAACATCAGAGAGCGGTGGGGACCCTAGGGCCATGCCTGGGACAAAATGCCCAAATTATACAGCAAGTAAGGGTCACAACACAGAAGGTGGAAACAGAGCTTGGAACAAGGCTGCTGAATCAAGCAGAAAATATATATGGGAAAACCAGCACCTGGGAGGCATTGGCAAAATTCTAGGCAGGGATGGGCTAGGAAAATGTGCCTTTTAACACTTCGATGGCAAATGGAACTAGAGGGAAGGAATGGCTATACAAGAAGAGGAGTAAAGATAAGATGTGACTGGGAAATGAGCTTTGTCATAAAGAAAATGTGGCAGAACCAGTGTGTGAAGGGAAGACCAGGAAGGGGATGGACACAACCTATGTCAGAGACACACAAGCATAACCCAGAAAATTCATGGGATTACTCAAGGTAACGGGCCAGGTACAAGCTCCTCCATCCCCAAACTCAAAACAAGAAAGCCAGAGGTTCAGGGGCATAAGAAGGGAGCCACACACATTCTGTTCTGACTTGACCTTGGATGTATAAACACATCTTAGCAAAGGTTTCAGAACACAACTCCCATTGTCTTTCTTTCTACTCTATAGCCAACAGTATGTATTTACAGTGAAATCAGGAAATATGAGAAAAGGACAATAAAACCTTCACTAAAGACCAGAAGGCATCAGAAACAGTATGTAAGATTGTCTAAAACGGAGGGGCAGGTAGGTGGCACAGTGGATAGAGCATCGGCCCTGAAGTCAGGAGACCTGAGTTCAAATCCGGCATCAGACACTTACTAGCTGTGTGACCCAACTACCTTAAAGAAAAAAAAGAAGATTGTCTAGAACGGGAATTTACCAAAAAAGGCATCTGGATCAGAGTTGCACCCTCCATCAATGGCGGCAATGAGGGAAGAGCTGAAATTGGTGTTAAGCCTCTGAAGTCATTAAGTATTCGTACACACAGCCCCTTGTAACAGTCTTGATTTAAACAGTGATGTAAACCATAGATGTCCAGATCAAGTCCATGTGCCCTGCTTCACAAACAATACACACTCATTTCCTGCTAGGCTATACTAAATGAGATAATCTGTAAGCTTAAACAAACTAGCAAATTAATAAATGCCACTCTTATGAATGTGGGTGGCATATTTAGAACATTAAAATCACCAAAATGAGAGCGTGCTGTGTTCGGGCAAAAGATAGCAGGATCCCCATTCTCCGAATCTTTACCCATCAATCTCTACACTAATGGCACTAATAGGAACTATATAAAAGAAAAATACCTGCTTGAAAAATTAATTTTAATCAATGCTGAAGAAAGTAAGCAAAGTAATACTCTGAGGTGTGAATGCTGAAGACCAAATTGAAATATATATATATTCACACACACTCAATGAAACATTTGTATATGGGCATCTGAAAACATAAATTAGATGAAGAGCAATTTACACAATGTTCCTATCTTCCCAAACCTTTGGAGATCTGGAAGTGAAGAGCAATACGTATTGGTCACCACCAGACCATGCTGTCTGTCAATCTGGCACCCTCATCACCTTCTTTTCCTTCTCATTGGAACACTGAACTCTGCTTTTATGCCCCATGGCTCTGAATGGTGAGTTTTACCATACCTTGTTATAACCTAGGCCCTCCATGCCATTTCCCAGCCATCTCCACACAAGGCTGAGGAACCCCCTTCTCCTTTTTACCCCTCATTTATGTGCTGTCTTGCTCCTTTCAAATATAAGCTTTCTGAGGTCAGGAGCTATGTTGCATGCTTGCATTTGGATTCCTGGCACTTACTGGCACAGTGATAATAGTAATAAGCACTTAATAAATGCTTTATCTGTCTAACTGTATGTCACTGTCAGAGGAAGAACAAGAACCTGCACTGATCACATGTAATATTTCTGACATTCTAGTGCTTTTTAACCCCAAAAAATAGAAGTACAAAGATAAAATAAAGTATGGAAGATTTCATTCGGCATTAAAAAAGTGACAAGCAATACAAGGAATGAAAGAGCAAATTCATTCAGGAACTTCTGTTAAATCTCTTCTTCCCCACACTACCATGCATGAATAAAGGCCTTTGTGATATTCATTGGCACTGTCAAAAGTAGTTGTTTTTCTTCCTAGCTCAGATAATAAATTCCTTCAGATCAGAGACCTCATCGTATGTGTGTATATATACATATACATATATATATATATATATATACATATATATATATATATATATACATATATATATATATATATACATATATATATATATATATACATATATATATATATATATACATATATATATATATATAATATATATATATATATATATATATATATATATTATATATATATATATATATATATATATATATATATATATATATATATGAAACCCTCAACAAACATTTCTTGAATTGAATAGAACTTAATTGAATCTCACAACAGGACAGCAGGTGCAATCAATGTACTTTCAGGTACCACTGTGCAGAGTTGATGGGGGGTAGGGTGGGGGTGGGACTAGATTTGCTGTCACTTGTGTGACCTTAGGCAAATCATTTAATCTCTCAGCCTCAGTTTCCTCCTTTATAATTATCTCCATCTGACCAGTCGACCTGTAAGGTCCCATCCAGCTCCAAATGTTTAATGTTGTTGTTTAACTACTGTGATTGACAAGGGTCTGTTCACTGAGATTTTCCACCATTAGCTTGGTTGGGTGTATATGATCAGTACACAGACACAGAGAGAAAAAGAGTTCAGAAATAGAAATTATTTCCTCATTTAGGGCTCTATCACATTTCCCCCATAAGCTGATTCTATTTTGCCCCAAAATGAGGCATACAAGACAATGAGCCTAGGGGACATAGGTTCTAATATCGCCTCCACTAGTGATTATCTGTGTGACCCTGGAAAAGTTGTTTTACATCTCTGTGTTACCACAATATAGAAGGCAGAGCAATTGAGCTATGGGGACAGGAAGGCAGTAACTGCTATCAGAAGCTCTGATAAGGACATCAACTTCTCTCCAATGCTGAGGCCACCTCTCGCCAGTTTATAAAAGCAAGAGCTAGCTTAGGTCTTTGGACTGGTGGTCCCTAGGCAGATATTTATACGGTGACTGTAATAATCACAACTGGATATATTGGCAAGAAAGACAGATTAGGGTGAGAGTTCCTTATGTTGCTCTGGTGAAGTTTAATTACCTGGAGGGCTTTCCCTGCAGTACTATCTGTTTGGTCCACTATGTTATGTAGGTATCTGGAAGAAGGTCCCATGCACTGGGGTGTACTGTGAGCTGCAGAAGGTCTTAGGTATAGACTACACCAAAGGGAGTGAGAAGTGATGACTCTGGCAAAAAGGCCAATGACAAGCATCCAACTCTGACAACATCTTCTGAGCCCTTCCTTCTTCTCTCAGGTCTTCCTCTGTGTCAGAGGTCATAGAGCCCTGAAGGTTGTGCTCACATGAATCTAACACTCTGGGCTTCAGTTTTGTCTTGTGTACAAGGAAAGGATTAGATTAGATTATTGCAAAATTACCTTCCATCTCTAAAACTCTATGATTCCATGGAGCAAAGGACTAAGCGAGTGTCAGGTGCTCATTGATAATGGTGATTGCTTGCTAGTTGTCCCTGGGCCACTGATGACTATGTGGTGGTCACGAATACTGCGGACAGACTAAAAGGAAAGGGTACATCTGCTCCAACAGGATCAACTGAATAGCAGATGTAAGACCCTTAACTCCTTTTAACTCCGTGGTTTACAAAGATGCTATTCATCACGATCACCCATGAGCTGCCTAGGAAGATAAAAACATCTTCAACAAGAATATCAGACTAAACACTACAGGCCTAAAGCTAAGCTCTCATTTTTGTCTTTTCTAGTTAAAGACACTGACTGTATGTTAACAACACAAAAGTAAAGGCCACATTCAAGAATATCGCTCCTTGTTTGCCATTCAACATCAGCATTTCCTCCCAAAGCCAGACTATCCTTGGAGATAGTCAATGACATCCCAGAGATTCTTTACCTAGAAGATAGCACAGGAAAAAAGTCCTCCCCCTCAAGAAATGGTCTTCCAGTTCTGCTGCTCTATTAAACACGATTCAGATCTCTTTGAGATTTTTGGTTATAATTCTACCCTTACTAGCTATACAATTTTGTGTAGGCTGAATAATGTCTGTATACCTCAGTTTCTTCATCTGCAAGATGTGGATGATAATACTTGGAGCACCTGCCTCAAGGGTTATTATGAGGAAAGTACCCTATAAATCTTAAAGTGCTATGTCAATATTATGTACTATTGATTGGTTTTATTATTCACTATTTACTATTGGTTTTACCTGAGCTAAATAAAGTTTTCAGGCCTCTTATCTGTATAAATTCCAAATTCCAAATACAATGAACTTTTATCAAGTATGTCTTCTGCACAAGGCACTGTGTTACAAATATTTTTAAAAAAAGTCCTGCCCTCAAAAAAAGATATTTTACAAGAGGAGAGCAAGGAATACAATATGTACCCAGGTAAGGTAGTGAGATAGTAAGAGAGGTAGGCAAAGAAGAAATTGCTCTAGTCAAAAATTTAGTCAGCCCAAGGTCAAGTAGGAGAGAAGGTCACTGAACTTAGGTGGTTGGGCCTTGGACAGCAGGTCATCCCAGGAACCAAAACTGAAGTCCTTCAGTTTGCTAGAATGAGATAAGAGAGCAGCTTGGGCTCTACTCACACTCTGTAGGATGCCCTGTCTGCTACGTGGAGACCCCAAAGGAAGACTCTGGTGAAGGCATGAATGTGGCAAACAATGACCATTACACTAAAGAAGACTGTTGGTATCTTGACAGCTTAGCAGTAAATGGTCGCAGATGTTACAGTCATTTAGAATCTTCTGCCTACGTACAGTCACTGGTAATTGGCTGATTGGAGCAATGGCAAAGTAACACTAAATGAGAAGAAAGGAAAAAGACAAGGAAAAGATAGCACTTCGGATGGACTATACAGATGCTCTCACTGACTTATGCAAACAAACTATCAATGCTACAAACAGGAAGTGTCTGAAGGTAAAAATATGGATTCTTTTATTTCCCAGGAAAGTCTGATTGATAAAATGGTTGCCACAATGGATGGAGCACTGGGCTCTATCACTAATACTGTGGATAGGCTAAAAGGAAACGGTACATCTGCTTCAACAGGACCAAGTCAGGAAGACCTGTGCTCAAATTCAGCCTCAGATACTAATTATGTGTGACCTAGACTAAGTCACTTAACCTCTGTTTGCCTCAGTTTCCTCATCTGTAAAATGAGAATAATAATAACCCCCCAGTGTTCTTATGAGAATCAAATGTGACAATACTGTAAAGTACTTAGCATAGTGTCTGGAACATAGTAATCACTATATAAATGTTAGCTATTATTATTGTTATTACATTTAGCACAGTGCCTGGCACATAGTAGATGCTAAATAAATGCTTGTTTCCTTCTCTTCTAAGTAAAGTGATAATTGAGCTCTGGAACAAAAGTCTTCTTTACAGATTTCACATCAACATGAAAGAAACTGGCCAAACCATCACAGGATTGGGGGTGGGGTGAGGAAGGAGGGAATGTGTGGGCATAAAGAAAAAAAACACAACACCCAAAGTATGAGATACAACTAGACAGCTTGTTGAACTAGTCCCTCAAATGGTATATTGTGGACAAGCAATGCAGAGCGATTATGAATTGGGTACAGAACTAAATAGCCGAAATCAGGCTGGACTGCATTTGGGACATTAACCAGTACTTTTAATAAGTCCAATCAATCAATCTATCTATCTATCTATCTATCTATCTATCTATCTATCTATCTATCTACAGGGCATCTAGGTGGTGCAGTGGATACAGCATCAAGCCCGGAGTCAGGAAGACCTCAGTTTAAATCCAATCTCAGATTCCAGCTGTGTGACTTTGGGCAAATCACTTAGCCTCTGTTTGCCTCAGTTTCCTTATCTGTAAAATGGGGATAACAATAGTACCTACCTCACAGGGCTGCTGTTAGGATCAAAAGAAGTAATAACTGTAAAGCACTTAGCACAGTACCTGGCACATACTGATTACTACCTAAATATTAACTATTATTTTTATTTGTTTCTAGCCAAAGCCCATCTTTGTAATGCCCACAGGTGATCCCATATGGCTATAAATCATGGACACAATGATCACAAAAGAATTAAAATTGCAGACAATTCAAAGAGCAATGAAAAGATGATAGTGGGCTTAAGTAGGTTGTAGCATGTTACCTATGATAACTTCCTAGCAAGAATGGAAATAAAAGGCTTCCTTGAGGCATCTGTGATGATAAATCCTGAGTTTTAAGGTATCAGCTTAATATTTAGCTCAACAAATAAATAAATTGCTTAAGTCTTGGCTAAAAGTTTAGAAGTTCCTACAGGTAGACCAATAAACCATTTCCTACAAAGATATCTCTAAGCCTGTCCAAAAGCATTCTTACAAACTGTATTTTTTGACAGGCATAATGTAAATATAAGGCTGAATCCAAATGTCTCAAGTATGAAGAAAGTAGGGAATGTTGTTTCAATCTTGCCTTTTAATGTCACCTAACTTCAGGCGCTACATATGGAGATTTTTACCCTTGACATTTCTTCCATTTCTTTCTGACCTATAAAATTAATTTTGGGGGGAAATAATAATTTTCTATTTATTTCCATACAAAAGAGAAAAAAAACTTCAGAAACAGGAAAAAAACAACTATAATCACAAATGTAAGCCAAATCTTGTACAGTTGTGCGTCTTCTATAAATAACTGACAAACTAAATACTTTATACTGCCTTTTGCTTTTAAGACATCAATAAAACATTAAGGAGTAGTTTTATATTTTCTAAGCTTTATTTTGTGCTTCATCAAAGGCAAATATTTACTTATTGGGCAGATTTTTTTCTTAAAGAGGGATACCCTCCTGATGGCGTAGAAAGTCCAGAGATAATTTCTATCATTATCACAAGAATGTGTATGTATGTATGCATGTATGTATGCATGTATGTATTATGCTAGGTGGTGGTGGGTAGAGTGTTGGACTTGGAGTCCGGAAGACCTGAGTTCAAATTTGACTTCAGACACTTACTAGCTATGACCCTATGCAAGTCACTTAACCCTGTTTGCCTCAGTTCATCTGTAAATAAACTGTAGCAGGAAATGGCAAACCACTCCAGTATCTTTGCCAAGAAAACCCCATATGGGTCAGGAAGAGTGGGACACAAACGAACTATCAACAATACACACAGACATATACAACAAACATTCAAATCAGGTGGCTGGTAAAATGAAACTGAATTTAAAAAGTGGTAGATTATGAAAAAACCGACCTTTGATTCTAGTATTCTTGGTCAGATGGTAGAATAACTCCTATAAAAGGTGATGGATGCTTTCAAGTACTAAGTTAAGTACTTGCTTTGGAAATTTGTAATACTAATTCAGACACTTACTAAATGTGTGACCATGGGAAAAATCACTTAACCTCTGTCCTCTGTCCCAGTTTTCTCATCTGCAAAATGGGGATAATAAAAGCACCCACCTCCCAGGATTGTTGTGAGGATAAAATGACATGATCTTTGTAAAGTGGGGCTATATAAATGCTAGCTATTATTGTTGTTATTCGTTTATGCTAAATAAGTCACTCTATGGTCCCTTTAGCTTTAAATCCTGAAGTCTAGCATCTACAGAAGAATATAGAACAACCATTTATGTTATCTTGACAAAAAGACATTAGATTCTGTTACTTATTAATAAAAAAATTAAAAGTTAAATAATTAGATTCTACATGAATAATTTTCCTACTATGATAGTTTTAATAGAACAAGGAAATTAGAACTAGGCAACATCTTTTAAATGTGAGAGCTTAATTTAGTATTTGAATTCAAACTGATAATTACAATGGGAACTATTATTGAATATTTGAAAGAAAATTTTGATGTTAAATGAATGACTCAGTGAAATGTTTTTATTTAAGTAAAGCAAACTTTAACCCATACATCTTTACATAACTACAATTATGAACTGAAGCTCTCCTGTAATCTCCAGATTCTAAAAACCGTTCCATTAACTACAATGCTAGCCTTTGACATGGCCTATTTAATGAATACCAATGGCTGCTGATGATGGTTTTAAAAATCTATTAACAAAGATACTCAACTTTTTCTGTGAGCAAATATCAAGAACAGAGTTGCAAAGACATGTCCACATGTTCACATTCTGCTTAGAGACATCCTTCTGTAGTTACCTTTCACTTTTAAAACTACATTTATATTAAGCTTTAAAAGAATCTCCTCAGATATTGCCTAATATAAGAATGATGAAGTACAAACAAAACATTCTCTGGACCCAAAAAAACTTCCCATCATCTTCTTAAAGTTCCTCCATTATAGAGAGCTATAAATAAGAAATTCTGAATTAAAGAGAAGTACCTAGTACCTTATATTTTCCCTCACACATACCTAAATTGAAGCAATCACTCTATAATGCACCCATCTCTACTTGATGATTTAAATTTAAAAGCAATGCTTTCTTCTGATCTTAAGGTATTTCTCTCAAAAACAGTTTTTTAGAAGTAATGACGCTATATGAGGATTGTCTTCTCTAGAAAGTGAGGGTAAAAGGTATTTGTGAAGATGTTTTGTTTATGAATTTTTTTTATTAGCTCAATGAAACTGGAATATCAGGTTCAGATTCCTGAGTCACATATAAATACACTGTACAGAGCAACTGTCAGTCGTTTTATTTATTGTTTAACAATTCCTACGTGCTGGTTGTTGTTGTTGTTTTAACATAGACTAACACTGATTTAACTGACAAGTTAATGAATTGAAAATTCTCCACAGAATATTTACTACAAGCCTTTTATTGTAAATGGCTTTATCCTGTCGGTTCTTACCATCCCCCACACACCTCCTAGTAGATCAGTTTCAGGGCCATTACTGTTAACCATATTAAAATTTTAGAACACAAGGTGATGGTTTCTAAGTTTGCTTTAATATTTTGAATCAACGGCTCTTTGGGGATTTAAACATTTTCTCTTTTAAAATTCAGAAGTCAAAACATAATCATCACGACTGTAGTCTGTGAACTTCTAAAAACCAAATTAAAACGCTTTCATTTGACGCGGATGTCAATCTGTTTACCAACAACCAAGAGTGGAAACTATAGTATACATATAGCTGGCTGTCTTTGAATCCATCTACAATTATCTACGTCCATTCAGTAACACAGGCTAAGATCTCACCACTTCAGAGCCCCACAAGAAAGAGATTCTTACTACTAAAGGAAAACCACGGCAAAGATGGGGTGCGGGAAGCCACCGAAAGAATCTCGTCACTGAGCAAAGTGGAGCTTCCAGGCTCCAAGGCTTGACAAATAGGGAGAACGTCGGTCTGTCATCCCAGCCCGCAGATTTCACAGCTCATCCCAATTTAGTTGGGGGCTGGGAGCTGGGACTTCTGTGACAAATGCTTGTCAGGCATAGGTTAAACAAAGCAATGCAGCTCCGGTGGGTGACGGTTCGTGTGGAGTCAAAGTCAGATTGAGATCCCAGAGAGTGAGATTCTCCCCACAGTAACCCCACCCCACCCCCATCTCACACACCCGTCGAAACAAATGAACCCAGGAGAATACTTCTGGAAAATAATGCCACAAAAGGAAGAGAGACAATTAATTAAGGAAACCAACTCTAACATCAAGTGCTTGGTCTGCAGCCCAAGTAGCATCTCTGTGAAATAAAGCCTTCTGCAGATTTCCTTTTTTCTCCTACAGGAATAAACGCGCGCGCACACATAAAACACGCAGCCACCTCACCCCGCAGGGGAAAGAAGACTGACTTACTCTTCTTCCCTAGTTATGCTCTTCTGCTCATACCCGGGTGGCTCCCGCGCGCCCCGTCCTCCCACGGCTTCCCTGCTCTCCTTCTCTCGCGCACTGATGCTCTCCGAGGCAGCAGCAGACTCCCCAACACTCGGGGCGGATCGATACCGCTGCAAGGTCCCCCTTCTACACACACCCCTTCCCCACCCCCTATTCCCACCATACACACCCTTGCAAAGAGCCCGAGGCAGCCTCCTCCAACCACCGAGACAGCCCCGAGAAGTGCAACGGGCTTGCAGCCAGGGCAGAAGGATGCCCACGGACAAGGTCACCAGTCAGAGGCTTGTAGCAGGGGCTGCAGTCGGGGAGGTCTGGAGCGGGAGGAGCCCAGCCTGGGTCCGCTATTGTTTCAGATCGGTCCCTGGCACGCGAGGATCTCTTACCTTCTCCCCGGCTCTGCTCAGCTCTTCTCTCTACGCGCCTCCGCGCTGTGGAAAGGCGACCCGGTGGTTTCCTTCCTGGGTAAGCCAGACACCCCGAGAGCGGAACGGAGCCGAGCCGAGCCCAGCCGCAGCGAAGCGCAGCGCTACCCGCCTCTCAGCGAGCCGCACTAGCCTCCATGGCGCTTCTCGCTCCGGCCACACCACGGCACTGCAAACTCGGTCTCTCGGAGATCACATGCTCCCCCCCGCCAGCCCACTAAGCCCAACTCAGACAAGGAAAATGCACTGCCCTGCCCCTCCAGCCCACGGACCCAGCAGCCTTTCTCCTCCTCGACGACGCTGGGACGGCTACGGGGGCCTTGGAAGAGCCAGAAGTCAGCCTCATATGGCGAGGCAGAACAGCTATCCAAGTGGTCAGTGTTGCTCGCCCATTGTTCTCGCTTTCCTCCTCCCTCACACTCTACTCCCCACCCCCACCCCCCTTTAATAGGTGAGGCCCGGACAGCAAGATCTGGTTCCCTTCCTAGACAGTCTGGCTTCTGGATAAACAGGCAATGGCTCCTCTTGAGAACCTTTCTTTGAATGTAAGGATCTTAAACTTGAATTGCAGAAAGAGATGATGCCAACCCTAGGTGCCATAGGCTGTATTTCTTAGTGCCAGGAGTTGGGTTCAGAGACCTCTCAGCATCCTGTGGGTAGAGATGCCCTTTGTGAAGATAGTATTATAAAGTTGTTTGACAAAAAGAATTCTGAGATGGACTGCTGGGAAATTTGACATCAGCCACTGGCTTATTTATCCTTTTACTCAGCAGGAGGACATCCAGTAGACCCTGACTTTGGTAAATAAACCTTCAAGTCATACAGTCTTGAAAAAAATCCACCCTTCTCACTGATGAGGTCAAAACGCTACATGGAAACAGAAGTGGACAATTAAATTAATTATAGCCTTGAGTTGCTCTAAGACGAAAGGAAAGTTGGCTTTCTCTGATACTGGAAAGATCCCTGCATCAAATAACTTCACACTTGTGTGATAATGGGGCAAGTCACCTAATCTCTGGTTTCCTTATTCATAAAATGACATACTACTATGGGTACCTGTAAAGGTATGAGAAAAGGCCCTTTGCAAACTTTAAAGCATTCTATAAATATATATTAATAGTATTCATTTTAGTAGACCAGAGAAGGAAAATAATTAGGAAACCATAGTTGGTGTTTCCATAGTTGGTGTTTCCATGGAAATCCTTGAACCAAAAGTTTCTTCTTGACTTATTTTATTTCTTTATGCATAGTGTCTATCTTTAAATTGTGTCACACCAATACTTCCTCACTGGTTGGTAGTTTCATTGATGGACTCCAACTGTGACTTGAAGACATTTGAGGGTTGCTGTGGCAGAAAAGTGAATCATCCTAACAGCCAATCTGGTGATATCCTCTTCAAATTAAGCTAGATTGGTCCTTGAACAACAAATACACATTTCATCATGGGGTCCATACTGATCACTAGCATCAAACTGTAATTAAACAAACCCAAAACAAAAACTCCAAGATAAGAGGTGAAAAGGTAAACAAGAAAAAATACAGTCTTCAGCATTGAGTAGGATCTCCCAGTGTCTGACAAAGGCCCGAGAAACTTTTAAAGATAGTTTTTAAAGCAGCTTGATTTAGGTATGACTTAGATACTGTAAAAAAAAAATTGTTTCATGCTACCTTGCTTCACACCAGGCTTTTGGTTTTTGACTAATAGGAACTGTGGTGTACAAAAGAACACAGTTTATCCTTGCTCAGCTATTAATGTGACCTTGGGCAAATGACTTCCTGGCTCTAGGACTCAGTTTCTCAATCATTTAAAATGAGGGGGTTGGACTCTCATAGATGACACTAAGGTCTTTTCTAGCTGAGAACCCCATTATCTAGCTGTCCACTGCAAATGCGGTTTAGAAAAAAATATCTTGTGTCTGAATACACAAAATACAGATTTTAAGTTAGATTTTAATAGGCATTTTGTAAATTAGTAATAAAACCTTTCATAAAATGATGACCAAATTCACCAAACATTTTGCCTAGATCTTGGAGCTCCATACTGTAAATTCAAAAGACAAGAATCAGGTCTGTGATGTTTTTCTCCAGTGAATAAGTCAGCACCACATGTAACTAGGCACATTACTTTTGGGTCCTGTTATATTTTATTCAACTATCAATACCTTAGATGAAAGTATAGATGGCACATTTTTGCTTCTGATTACTCCTCCCCAAGTCTGCCCTCCCTTCTAACACCTCTCTTATCCCCTTCCCCCCTACTTTCCTGTAGGGTAAATAGATTTCCATACCCAACTGAGTGTGTATGTTATTTCCTCCTTAAGCCAAATCCTAAATCCTATGAGAGTATGGTTCACTCATTCCCTCTCACCTCTTCCCTCTTTCACTCCATTGTAAAAGCTTTTTTCTTACCTCTTTTATGTGAGAGAATTTACCCCATTCTGCCTTTCCCTTTCTCCTTCTCTTCAGTACATTCTTCTCACCCCTTAATTTTATTCCCTTCATATTCAACTCAACCTGTACCTTGTCTATATGTGTGTGTATATATATACACACACACATATATATATGTATATATTCCCTCCAACTACCCTAATACTGAGAAAGGTTTCATGGGTTACAAATATCGTCTTTCCATGCAGGAATGTAAACAGTTTGACTTTAATAAGTCCCTTATAATTTTTTTTTTTAACTTTTTCATGCTTCTCCTGAGTCTTATGTCTGAAAGTCAAATTTTCTAGTCACCCTTGGTCTTTTCATCAAGTGTGTTTGAAAGTCCTCTATTTCACTGAATATCAGTTTTTCCTCCTGAAGGATTATACTCAGTTTTGCTGGGTAGGTGATTCTTGGTTTTAATCCTAGCTCCTTTGACCTCTGGAATATCATATTCCAAGCCTTCAGTCCCTTAATGTAGAAGGGGCTAAATCTTGTGTTATTCTGTGGCACAGTGGATAGAGCACCAGCCCTGAAGTCAGGGGGACCTGAGTTCAAATTTGGCCTCAGACCAAACAGTTGACACATTCTAGCTATGTGAGCTTGGGCAAGTCACTTAACCCCGACTGCCTCACCAAAAAAATAAAATAAAATGGATATCTCAAAATACTTGAATTGTTTCTTTCTGGCTGCTTGCAATATCTTCTCCTTGTATTGGGAACTCTGGAATTTGGCTACAACATTCCTATGAGCTTTACTTTGGGGACCTCTTTCAAGAGGTGATTGGTGAATTCTTTCCATTTCTCTTTTACCCTCTGGTTCTAAAATATCAGGACAGTTTTCCTTGATAATTTCTTGAAAGATGGTGTCTAGGCTCTTTTTTTGATCATGGTTTTTAGGTCCAATAATTTTAGAATTATCTCTCCTGGATCTATTTTCTAAGTCAGTTGTTTTTCCAGTGAGATCTTTCACATTGTCTTCTAATTTTTCATTTTGGTTTTCTTTTATAGTTTCTTGATTTCTCAGAGTCATTAGCTTCCATTTGTTCCATTCTTATTCTTAAGAAATTATTTTCTTCAGTGAGCTTTTGGACCTCTTTTCCATTTGGCCAATTCTGCTTTTTAAGGCATTCTTCTCATTGGCTTTTTGGACCTCTTTTGCCATTTGGTCTAGTCTGTTTTTTAAGGTGGTTATTTTCTTCATTATTTTTTTGGGGTCTCCTTTAGCAAGCCGTTGACTCATTTTTCATGATTTTCTTGCATCACTCTTATTTCTCTTCCCAGTTTTTCTCTATTTCTCTTACTTGATTTTCAAAATCCTTTTTGAGTTCTTCCATGGCCTGGGTCTGATTCATATTTTTCTTGGAAGCTTTGGAGTAGGAGCTTTGACTTTGTTGTCTTCTTCTGGTTGTATGTTTTGATCTTCCTTGTCACCAAAGTAAGTTTCTATAGTCTTCAGGTTTTTTTCCCCCCATTTGTTTGCTCATTTCCCAGGCTAATTACTTGACTTTTAAACTCTTTATTAAGGTAGGGCTCTGCTTCTAGAGTGGAGGGAATACTTTCCCAAGCTTCAGGGGTTTTGTGCAGCTGTTTTCAGAGATACTTCTAGGGACCTGTAAGTTTTCAGTTCTTTCAAGGTGGTATGATCTAAGGAGAGGTGTTTACTTCTCTTCTGGCCTGTGCTGTGGTCTGTGAGTGACCACAAACACTCTTTTCTGCCCTGGAACTGTGAGGAAGTTTTCCTCTCCACTGCTGCCACAAGTTCTGCTATGCCAGTTCTCCTCCTCACACCAGGACTGCGACCCAGATCCAAGTATGAGCAAAGCAACAGAGTCCTATCTCAGTGCTAGTAGCAAAGAGACCCCTGTAATCTCCTTTTGATCAGTTGTTAAATCCCCTTACCATCTGTAGGCTGAGAGCTCAGGAAGCAACTGCTGCCACTGCCCTGGGCCTGTGCTGGGTCCAAGGCTGGACTGCGCTCCTCTCTCATCCAGGTCTGACAGACCATTCCTATTGACCTTCCAAGTTGTCTTTGGTGTTTGTGGGTTGAGGAGTCTGGAAATTGCCACTGCTGCCAGTGATTCAGTTCCCTAAGGCATACTCTGGGTTTATTTGGGTCTGGTCTGCACTGTCACTGCCTGCGCTGTACTGTGCTTCTTCTCTCAGCCTGGTGCAACTGTCAACCTTCCAGGTTGTCTTGGGCTGAAAATTTGTTTCACTCTGTCTTTTTGTGGGTCCTACTGCTCTATAATTTGTTTAGAATCATTTTTTTCAGGTATTTGGAAGGGCTTGGGGGAGAGCTCAAGTGAGTCCCTGCCTTTACTGTCATCTTGGCTCTGCCCCTTAGATGACACATTTTTAAAGTTTTCAGATGACAGAAAAATAGCTAACATAGCTGGATGATAGAATCAGAGTACATTAAGAATTTGAAAGACTGAAACTCTGATCCAAATCTATAAGATGAAATTAAATAGGAATAAAATTTTAAAGTCCTTTGTTTCAACTTCAAAAAAATCAACCACAAAAACAGAATGGGAAAGCAATTCACTTCATTTTTTTTTACTTTCATGTCTACACAATATTTAATATGCATTACCTTATTTGAGCCTCACAACACCATGTGGTAGTTATTTTTATCATCCCCAGTTTAAAGATGATGAAACTGAGGTTGAATGGGCCACAGACTTGCCCATGTTCACATGGCTATTAAGTTTCTGTGAGGAATTGTGCTGACATCTTCCTGACTGACTCCAGGTCAAGTGCTCTCTAACCTGCTACAGCATGCTGCCTTTCCAAGGTAGAGCATATGCACTGTTTTTAAAATTTTTATTATTTTTAGTTTTCAACAATCACTTTCATGCACTTTTGAGTTTTAAGTTTTTCTCCTCCTCCTTTCCCCCTCTCCGTCCCCAAGACGGTACACAATCTGATATAGGCTCTACATACACATTCTTATTAAATATATTTTCACATTAGTCATGTTGTAAGGAAGAATTAGAACCAATAGGACGGACTACAAGAAAGAGAAAACAAAATAAAACAGAAGGAAAAAAAGAGCAAATAGTATGCTTTGATTTGCATTCAGACTCCATAGTTCTTTCTCTGGATGCGCTTAGCATTTTCCATCATGAGACTTTTGGAGATGTCTTAGATCCTTGCATTGCTGAGAAGGGCTAAGTCTATCAAAGTTAGTCATTGGACAACGAGTGGCTGTTACTGTGTATGACGTTCTCCTGGTTCTGTCACTTCACTCAGCATTGGACCATACAAGTCTTTCTAGGTTTTTCTGAAGTCCACCTGCTCGTCATTTCTTATGGCACAATAGTATTCAGTTACATTCACGTACCACAACTTATTCAGCCATTCCCCAATTGATGGGCATCCTCTCAATTTCCAATTCTTTGCCACCACAGAAAGAGCTGCTATAAATATTTTTGTACATGTAGATGCTTTTCCCATTTTTATGATCTTTTTAGGATACAGCCCTAGAAGTGCTATTGATGAGTCAAAGGAAAGCAATTCGTTTCAAGAAGACTTGAGGGGTTTAATGGACTTAAGATCAATATGAAGATACATACCAAGGGGAAAAAAACCCCAAAAACCAAAACCCCAAAGCAGACTTGGGCTACATTAATACTATGAGAGTCCAGAACATAGGAACTTCTAGTCTGTTGTACCCTATGCTGGCCAGACCATACCTGGGGAATTGTCAGCTGTTCTGAGCAAATGCAGAGGAAGATGAAAAGGTCAGCAAATGAGTGGAAACCATGCTACTCATTGAGGATCAGCTGGAAGAAATGGGAATGTGTAGCGTAGAGAAGATGGTGCCATTTGGTAGTGGGTGGGAAGGAAGGATATTTAAAGGCTTACCACACGTAAGATTTGTTTTGCCTGACTAATAAGCGCAGAAGTAGAGCTAATGGGTGTACAAGTTTTGTTTCGACATGGGGGAGTGGGGGCGGGGGAAATTGTTAGAGCAGTTAGAGCGGTCCAAAAGCTGATGTGGTAGTTCTGTTATTTAAATTAAGGTCAAGTGGAAGCTGATGTAGAGGGAATTGATGTTTCGGATGATGTGTGAGGTCCCTTCCAGTCCTAAGAGTCTATGAAAATCCACTTTACAAAGATTTAGACTTAAAAGATCACAGAGTAGTTATGTGCTTCATTCAGCAGGGCAAGTTCTTCCAATTTAATGTGCTCCTGAGGTAGTAAAAGGAGGAAAGAAACTGGATTCTTTCTATATTACTCCCAGTGTATGACAACTTGGCTTTGAGTATCCTGTAGCCATCAGCAAATATCCATGTCCAATGTTAAACAGGCAGTTGGTTTTCTTAACCCTCCCAAACATTAGAGAAATGGTTTCCAACTACACAATAGTAAGTGTACTATTAAAGTCCACTGAGAAAATACCTAATGACAAAATGATGTTTGGTGTACATATGGGTTCAATAAGGCATTTGCAATAACTCTGATGCCCCCAGGTTGCAAAGCACTGCATTAGAAGACAGATGCTTCATACAGAACCATAGTGAAAACTGGGAGCACCCTGTCCCATTTAGTAATTTCATTATTTCAAGATCATTTTTGCTTTTTTAACCTTAGTTGAGAAAAATATTAACATAAGCTATACAACAATGGAACACTAAGTTATCATTGCAGGAACTGGGGTTTCCTTTAACTTTCTTCTCCCCTAGTATTCAGCACAGTATTTTGCACAAAGTAGGTAAACGTTTTACTGAAATAACACTATTTAAACATTTTTATGTCTATCTTTTTACTATCACAGCTGTGCGGGGGGGGGATTCACAAGCCCTCTGAACCTTTGGCAATACCTTACTTCATTCTTGTACATGGAAAAAGCTGAAGATTATAAAACTGTGCTGACTAGGTCCATGATCTCAATTGGGCCCTCACTGTGGCAAGGCAATCCTTTTACACCTCTATAATTAATCCACTATCTTACCCTAGTCACTTCTCCAAACCTTTTCACCCTTTCTTAAACGTCTCATGGTTCCCTCTCTCCCCGCCCTTTTAGCTGAAAACCTTACCTTATATTTCACTGAAAAATTTGAGGGCATTTACCAACAGCTTTCTCACCTATCTTCCCCCTCTCATCACTCAGAAAGTCTTCTCTCACTATCTCCTTCACCTGTCTTATGTGAAGAGTTGGTCCTTCTCCTTGCTAAGACAAACACCTCTATATGCACAAGTGATCCCACTCCATCCTGTGCTCTCCTAGAGGAGATTGCCTCCCCTATCATCCCTCCTCTCTAAATTTTGCTCCCTCCCTCACATCTGGCTGCTTCCATGCTGCCTAGAGACATGCCCATGTTTCCTACAGCCTCAAAAAAACCCCCAAAAACCCAAACCTTCACTTCATCCATTTCTGCTAGCTATTTCTCCTCCCTTTCAGGGCTAAACTCCTAGGTGCCTTCACTTGCTTTCCTTCCACTCTCTTAACTCTCTGTAGTCTGGCTTCTGAATCATTCTACTTAAACTGCTCTCTCTCCAAAGTTACTAATGATCTCTTAATTGTCAAATCTAAAGGTCTTTTCTCAATCCTCACCCTTCTTGACCTCTGCAGCATGTGAAACTGGGGGTCACCTTTTCTCCTCGATACCATGTTTTCTCTAGGTTTTCATGCTGCTGCTCTCTCGTAGTTTTCCTCCCTAACAATTCCTCAGTCTCCTCCAATGGATCTTCATCTAGGCTGTGAGTACTTGGACTGCTATATGCAAGAAGATTATCACAAAAGTATTTTTAACTACCTCTAATGAAGAGAAGTAGAGAAATTGCTTAAAGAACTTGATAAAATCCTCCAAATCTAGTTAAAATATGCTTTGATACTCAATTCCAATGCAGAGGTGGTCATGAAAGAAGATGGGAAAAATATATTGGGGTTAAGAAATGAAGAGTTCAGAGGCTTATTATATTGCTCAGTAATCTAATTTATATATCACTTTAAGTAATTTGAAGTGTTGGGTATAACAAATATTGAATGTCACATAAAACACTGAGAATGTCATTGTTGTATAATGAATTTAAAGATGTGATTGGAGCCAGAAGACTCGAGTTCAAGGCCTGCTGCTTATATTTACTGGCTTTGAGACCTTGGACAAGTTCTGTAACCTTTCATTTCCCCTCTTTTCTGTTTGAAAGCTCCCCAAACTCCTTTGTTTGATCTTTGTACAAGTCATGCCCACTAACCATAAGGATCCCCTAAAGCTCAGTCCTGAGCCCTCTTCTTTTTCCTCCATACAATTTCACTTGGTAATCGCATCAGCTTCTGTGGATTCAATTATCATCCCTATGCAATTGAGTCTCAGATCTTTTATCCAGTCATAACTTCTCTCCTGACTCCCAGTCTCACCTCTCCAAACGCCTACTGGACATCTTGACCTGGATCTCTTACAGAAATTTTAAACCCAACATGTACAAAAGAGAACTATCTTTCTCTGTCAGCCCTTTCTTCTTCTTTTCCTTTCACTGTTAAAGTTACTAAGGCCCACAACTTAAGTATCATTCTTGACTTCCCACTTTTTTTCCACTCATCATCATATCCAATCTGTTGCCAGGCCCTGTGGATTTTACCTTTGTGACATTTCTTGTACACACCCCTTTCTTCTGATTGCCAAAACCCAGGTCCAGGCCCACATCACCTCATGACTGTATTATTTCAGAGCCTTCCGGTTGGTCTCCCTAACCCCTCTTCCCCTCGAGTCCATTCTCCACTTAGCTCCCAAACTGATCTTCCTCAAGTGCAGGTCTGACCACTTCAGTCCCCTGTTCAATAAACTCCAGTAGTTCACTATTGTCTCTACGATCAAATATAAAAGGCTGTTTGGCTTTTAAAGCCTTTCATAACCTGGCTCCAGCCTACCTTTCTGGTCTTCATACACTCTTACTTCTTTTCCACATCCTCTAATCCAGGGACACTGACCTCTATGTTGTTCCTTACATAAGACACTTCATCCTACTAGGTATTTTCACCGGGTATAACCCATGCCTGGAATTCCCTTCCTCCTGGCTTATTTGATTTCATGTCTAATCAAAAATCCAACCTGCTACAAAAAACCTTTCCTGGTCCCACTTAATGTTAGTGTCTTTCCTATGTTGTTTATAATTTAACCTATGTGTATTGTTTGCACATGGCTGCTAACATGTTTTCTTTCCCATTGGAGTATGAGAGCTCCTTGAAAGCAGGAACTGATTTCACACACTCCCTCTTTTTGTTTTGGAGGCAACTGGAGTTAAATGACTTGCCCAGGGTCAAACAGCTAGCCAGTATCGGAGGCCAATTTGGACTCAGGTCCTCCTGACTCCAGGGCCAGTGTTCTAACCACTGCACCACCTAGTTGCTCCCTCCATCCCCCCCCCCTTTTTTTTTTTAATATCCCTGGGGTTAGGACAGTGGTTGGCATACAGCAGGCACTTAAGAAAGCTTTTTTACTTACCTGTGTAACACTTTCTCACCTTCTTCACTCAAAAAAAAAAAGAATGCCCATACTATTTATTTACAAAAGAATATTGATATCTTTTCACTTTAAGACAATAAAAGGGGTCAGAAACGATAATTTAAATAGTGGGGGGAAAAAACAGAAAGCAATCTGAATATCGTGATAGGAGTTGGTGTGGGTTGAACAATAGGCATTTAAAGCTTAGTCACTCACTAATGTGACTCCCAATTTGAGAAAATGAACATAAACAATTATTTTGCTGAGAACATGATGGCATGAGTGAGAAGAGTGAGCCCAGGCCTATAAATATACTTCTGACCTATTCTCCTCCTGTTTTCTTCTTCCTCATCCTTCCATGCCTGAACAGATTTCAGACTTTGAGTGACCTCATTCCTCTCCAGGTTGCCTTCTGGGCTTCTTCTACCATGGCCTAGAAACCTCTTCCTCCTGGAAGCTCCCTCCCTCCAGCCCTGAAGCCTCTCCCCTTGATTGGATGACTCTTCCTAGAACTTTCACTGAAGGAGTGCCCAGGCCAGCCGTATCTCATTCCTCTCCAGACTGCATTTAGGACATTCTCTATCATGCATGCCTCTGCTCCCAGGACCTTTGTTCTCCACCCTTATTCTCCTTTCTGCTTCCCTTTATGTACTGTCTCTCCCCCAATTAGAGAGTAAGTTCCTACGGGGCAAGGATGTCTTTCTGCTTGAATTCTGTATTCCCATGGCTTAGCTTAGTACCCAGCATATAGTAAGCCTTAATAAGCACTTGTTGACTGTTTGCTGACTTTCTTTAACTCCTCCACAGGCAATCACTAGTTACTTTTTTCTTCTAATGCGGTCTACTGATACAGCAGACTGTTCAGTCTTTTTCCTTAGAAAATTTAATCTTATCCATTTCACATCTTTAGCTTTTCTGAATGTGGGTGACTCCTAATAATAACATTTGTTTAGCATTTTATACTCTTCAAAGCTTTCATATGCAGTATCTCATCTTATTTTACCTAATGCCAACTCATGCATCTCCCCCCCCCCACCAACTATCTGATATTCTTCTCCGGTAGAAATTAAACTCTACCCTTTGCTTAAAATCCCCATTACATTGCCTTACCTGTCTTTCAAGGACCAAACCTGAATGATATATTCTAATCTTTACCTCCTTTAAACAAGTATTTTATTAGCAATCTATTTTTTTTTATTCTTTATCTATCTCTAGGATATATTTTTCCAACTTTATTTCCAGTCATCTGAGACCACAATTCCTGCAATCTACTTTTCACTTGCTATCATATAGTCCCTTGTCTCTTCATTCTAACAGGTACAAAATATCAAAAATTAACAATCACATTAATGAACATTAATATTTCTTATTTTACACTACAAAACTATGATAATGAACTAATGTGCTTAGTTACCACTTTTTGAATGGCTTTGACAAAACCATCAAACAAAACAAAGATCTGGCAAAGTAGTCTTACATTTGCTATTTGATCATTTACAATTATTATGGAACCAATTTATTTGACTTCTGGCCTATTCATATTTTAACAGATCTGTTAGAACAGGATCTGTTGTATTTCAGTAAGAACATTATAAATGATATCAAACTCATAAATATATGTTGCATATAAAATGAAATGAGCAAAGAGACTTCATCTTTTTTCAAATATCTGCAACAAACTACATGATTTTAAATAAATATTTAGGATCAGAATCCACTGTATTTTAAAAGATAAAATATTACTGCTTTTTTCATTTTATGACATGGTAGTTATGAAAATAAAAATTACAGTTAAAATATAAGTAAAAAGAATTATAATTGAAGATAAACAAAATAAAATAGCTAATAAAAATTTCTTATTGTTACACTGAGGGGTAGTTAAAAGAGAGCAAAAGCCATTATTTCTCTTATCCTATGTACAATTACTTATTTAAATGTTTTGCCTATAACACTGGGAACAATACCATTTCTCTTGCTTGTACTTTGCAACGATCCAAGAATTCGCATTAGTGAAATGGCATATAAACAATTACCATATTAAATAAGGTGGAAAAATAAGCCATACCACACATGCATATATCAGTTTTGAGTTATTACAAAGGTCAGATATGGAACATTTAAAGCATAATATTAGGTTTCTTAAAGATAAAAAAACACTACAAAACAAAAAATTTATTTTTATTAAACTATAGTGGGAAGAAGAATATAACCAAATAATTGGTTAAGCTCTTCTATTATTTTTCTATATTAGTTTTTACTATTTTATTGTAATAAAATATAAGTATCTGCTTTTTTCAATGTGTATAACTTTTTTTTTACTATTATAGTAATTGAAGTATTTTTAAAAATTCCTTTTGTTACTGCTTGCACGTGCCTAAATTCTTTGAAAGCATAATTTGAAAATATTAAATAAATTGTAACATACAACCTCAGAAGAAAAAATGAAAAGCCATGTTAGAAGTATGCTGGAATTTTAAACTACTTGACTATATTTACCTTGTAAAGTTGTTAAATCTTAAAGATTTCCAGTTTATTAAATTTAAGATTTCATTTGGAAAATTTTTTAGATCTTTCCTTTACATGAAAACTCATTTAGAAGAAAGTCTTTTAGATTCATTTTGGAAAAATCTGCATTGTGAAAAAATGTTCATGCGATGGGATAAAATGTTATAATACTATAAATAATACATAAATATACACCTTTATCAAAATATTTCTCATTGATAATACAAAAATTTTAAAATAATGTGTCATTATTTACTTCACATAGATTCTTGTTACTACATAAGACCTGAATAAATTCAATCACCACCCCATTCCAGTGATAGATAGCAAAAACCTGTGAATTGATCATTTTTCATTTGAAGAAAAAAATTAAGGGTGATGGCAAAGCATCAAGGTTGACCACTCTTCACAAATGTGTAGAAGTTGTGAATTATAAAACACAGATATAAAAAATGCAAACACACTTGAAAAAAACATTGTATGTATACATATTTATATTAGAGTATTTATAAAAACATAGGTAATCAAAGCAAAATATGCATATTCTTACATATTAGTTCACAGTATAAATAAACTTTGGGGAGCTATTTGATTTAAAAACAGTGAAAACAACACAAATATCCTATCAGTTATTAAAACCAGTACGTATTCTGTTTATATCATACCAATTAAAATGTATGCAAGCACATTAAAAAAAAGTATCTCTCCACATAAATATGCACTGATTCAAAGAAATCTTGACAGAGGTAGAATCCATGTTAACCTTCATGATTTTCAGGAATAAGTATTTCAAAGCCAGTTAATATTTCCAGTACTGCTCTGTCTTAAAGATCCATATGGCCTAGTTTTTGAAGACAGCAACTCTGTTGGGGAAAAATTTTGCAGTTATTCACTATACTGGAGGAAGAAATGAAAGTCAGAAATTTCTTAATTGAATCAAATCTCAGTTGCAGATAAAATGATATGACTGGAGCTAAAGAATTTACATTTTAATGTCTCTCTCGGAGCTTTTAAAAATGATTATGGGATATCCTACATGAGGCTGTTTTTAAACTCTTAAAATTTATTCAAAGTTCTATTTGTAGTACACGTATGACTATATGTGTACAACATGATAAGTGTGATACATGTATGGCCTGCTGACTCAGAAAAATTGTCAAAGACAAAGTGCAAAAAACTTATTACGTTTATTGCAATAAACATGGTCTTCAAATTAAATGCCTGTGTAATTAAACATTTTGCCTTGCAGTTACTTTATGTACACACATATATCAATCATCAATTTTACAAAGTTAAAACACAATAAAATCAATATTAAAAATAGATGCGACATAATTTCAGTCCTATATTCAAAAGGTATTTTAGGATCCTTTAGGCTTTAGGGTGATTTTTATAAATTATCTTTATAAATATCAAATCCTTTTATAACAGACATTAACAGATGACCTTAGATTTGTATGTTTTAAAGTTTTCAAAGTATTTTTACCTACAGTATCTCACACCATCCTCACAAACACCATATATGGTACCAGGGCAGGTATTATTCTCTCCTTTTGAGAGAGGAGGAAACTGATGGTCCAAGAGCTTTGATTGTGGTTACATGAATAATAAGAAGATGAATCAGACACTCTAACAACTAGTCCAAGCTAGAATGGTAAACTATTATAAGAAAAGTAGATCCTCAGATATCACACATTAAATACTTTACATTAAATATAACATGTAAAACATGTATATTTATCCTATCTGAAACAATAACACAAAATTGTAAGGGCTCTGCTTCCAATGTAGAGGTGGCACCTGCCACTCATTTTTGTCTTTCTCCATCTCTTCTTACTTGTATTCCCTGGATCATGGAAAGCCTCTCTAGGGATTACAAAATTCTGGACAGTAAAATGAAGAATCTGGGGACACAGAGGTGGTTTTTATCCCAATGCAATCTGAAGGACATCAGAAAAGAAAGTAGATTTAGGAAACTACTAGCTTAGGAAATTATACTGGACATTATGATTTGGCTTTCTGAACCAAGGAGAGTGAAGGGCTTCTGGTCAGGAATGGAAGCATCTAAGGAGGCCTGGGAATACCTTGGTTACTGGAGAATGGTTGATTTGATTAAGAGGACTTTAAATGAAAAAGGGGGGATGAAGGAGAAAAATATTCAGGCATAGCTGCTACATCAGGCACTACAGAGCACAATAAGAATGACAAAAGAAATAGGAGGAGAGCCACTCTACAATTTATAGGAAACAAGGAAGGGGGTGGGGGTGTGGTCCCATAGCATGATCAAAAACAGTTTGCTAAGGATCAAAAGAAGCAATATAGCATTTGGAGTCAAGTACAGCATGCCAGGCCAGACCAGCTGAAATAAATGGATAATGAATTACTGACATATCACTAGGCTGGCATGAAGGAAGAGTAAAGACAGGGGTTTTCACCTATTTGTAAGGGATGCTCTCTGTTTAAAAAGAAACAAAATACCAGCAGATAAAGTCTTGGCAGTTACCATACAGAGGGTAGGAATCACGAAAAGATACTGATATTTGAGATTTGATTCTGATTAATAAGGGAAAACAAATTGGTGAAAATAGATGAGGCCTCCTCACTTGATGAGTTCAAGAGCTCTGGTGTGTTCAACAATCATCTATGCAGATAGCTTCCAGATCTAACTATCCACTCCTAATCTCCATCCAGCACTATTTCTATATCACAACTGCCTACTGGACATTTTGGGATAAATGTCCTGTGGGCAGACGTGTCTAAAACATCTTTTTCCAAACCTTCATCTCTTTCAAATGTCCCCTATTTCTATAAAAGAGTACCACCACCCATCCAGTCATCCAGATTATCAAAAATGGTGCCATCCTCAACTTCCTGATTTCATCCCAAGTAATCTAATCATGGAAAAATTATATTGTTCCTACTTTCATATCTCTTATAAAGATCTCTCCTTTCTATTCTCTCAACCATCACTTCTTACCTGGATTATTGCACTGTCTCTTAATTGGTTTCCCTGCCTCTAATCTCTCTTCCCTCTAATCCATCCTCCACACAACTATCTAAGTGAATTTTCCTTAAGTACAGGTCACTCAATAAACTTCAGTGGTTGTCTCCTACCTCTAAGACCAATTATAGATCCTCAGGCTCTTACAGCTATTCACAAAGTGGCTCCTTCCTATATTCTTAGCCTTATCACTCCCCCCAACATACTCCATAGTATAGGCATACTGGCTTACTTGCTGTTCCTCACACACAATACTCTATCATCTTGATTGTCCCCCATGCTTAGAAGATTCTCTCTCCTCACCTCCTCCTCTCTGAATACCTGGTTTCCTTCAAGACTCCACTCAAGATTTAGCCTCTTTAGGAAGCCTTTCCTGGTCCCTTTCTTTCTCCCCTTGCCAGACGTCAATACCTTTTCCTCCAAGGATATATTATACATAAAGTGCATATACTCTTAGATATAGCTATATGTGTGTTTGTGTGTAATGCCAATCAGTACTTATTAATTGATGATGAAAGCTTGGAGTGGCAAAAACCATGTCATCAGGTAATGTTAAGCCTACTCTAACATGACTTATATTTTAAGTAGATACCAAGAACTTCAAACAAAGAATGGGTTCAAAGATCCAACTGCATAACTACAAGTTGTGACAAGAAAGCAATTCATATGAAAAGAGACCTAGAGGTTCTAATGGACTAAAAACGCAATATAAGTAGCAATTATGATACAGAAGCTAAAAACTATTATAATCTTAGGCTAAATTAATATTAGCGTGATGCCCAGAATGAGGAATTTGATAGCTCTGATGTACTAAGAAAGTGTCAGATGCCTGCGTGATTATATCTAGTTCTGGGCAATTCACTTAAGAATGGTAAAGGAAGGGACAGCTAGGTGGCACAGTGGATACAGCTACAGCTTTGGAGTCAGAAGAACCTGAATTCAAATCCAGCCTTACTCTTTAAATATTTGAGAAGACTTAGGTAGGACATGATGTAATCTCCAAATATTTAAAGAGTTACCACAGAGAAGAGGGATTAGATTTGTTCTGTTTGGCCATGCAGTGTAGAACTGGTATCAACTCTTAAGGAAGCAGATTTCAGATCAACCTAAGGAAAAAATTTCCTAGTAATAAGAGCTGTTCAAACATAAGATGAACATCTTAGTTGGGTAGGGAAGTTCCAATTACTGGAGGATTTCAAGGCCAAGTATGGATGACAACCAGTGGTAACACAGAGCCATATTCTCTTCCAGTCTTTAGGACTATACTCCCTTTCTCAACAAGCCTTGGTTGGGGACACGGATGCTCATACTAGTTGGATAAGCAGCAAGTCACCAATTATTAATCTTCCAGTAGAATGGTGGACAATTGGGCTTTATCATCTGCCCTACTTAAGTACCTTGGAAATCACCAGGCCTATTAGCTCTGTAGCTGAACCCCAACTAGATGTGTTTTCTCTCTCTTCCCTAATTAGAGCTCCTGGAAAGTAGGAACTGTCTTGTTTTTCTATTCCCAGCACTTAACACAGTGCTTAGCAAACAGTAAATACTAAATACTTTTCTATCCAATTATCCACCTTATATGCTCCTTATATACATTCTATCTCTTGCTTATGTGCCTTTGCACTTGCTCTCTCCTCTGCCCAGAATGCACCTCATGTCCACCTCACAGAATTCCTCTCTTCCTTCAATGAGGCTCAGACAATACCTTCTACATGAAGGCTTTCCTGATTCTCCTAACTACTAATACCCTCCCTGCCAAATTACCATTTATTTAACTACTTGGTATTTATTTTTATTTATTCTCTTTATATTTATTCTGAAGCTACATATATAGGTACTTGCTGTCTTACCCTTAAAGAATGTAAGGTTTTTTAGAATAAGAATCATTTCATTCACTATATTTGCATCTCCAACATCTAACTGTGCATGGCACAAAGGCACTTAATAAATGCTGACTGGATCAATATGCAAAATACAAAGCAAATACAAGGACATTCCTGTCTCTAACCTCTGCCCATTCTCCTTTTCCTCCCTGGTTATCCAAATTCTATTTATCCTTCAAGATCCAGATGAAGTTGCATACTCCCTAAAGTTTTTCCTGACTTTGCTAGCCTACAGTGATTATTTTTTATTTTTTCTCTGAGGAAATGCTTAATGTTTACATTTGTCATTGGTCCCTTCATGTCATGTCACCTTGGGTTATCTCATAAATTATCTCATATCGTCATTTACATTTTCATGTGTAATAAATTCCTATCCACTCTGCTAGCAGCACCTCGTCTACAGAACTACGCCCAATGCCCCCACCATGTACTACTCTTCTCTTCAGATCTCACACAGCACTTTGTCTTGTAACTCTCTAATGTCTTTATTGCATCATGCTCTTTTTTATAGCTCTCAGTGTTGTCATCTTATCTCACTACTAGACTAGAAGGTTTTTGTAGGCAAGGACCATGGCTACTAAATACTATTCAGTATCAAGGACAGTGCTTGGCACACATAAAAAGCACTTAATGAAGGTGTGTTCTTGTCTCTCTAATTTTCATTTTAAATACTAAAAATCTATGAACTTGGTTACAGAGACAATCAACTACATTTCTTTGCATTTCTGCGTAGGGCCTATTAGGGAATGGCAGTATGGTGTTGGGATTAGATGGCCAGATTTAGTCTGAGACGACGATTCTACTCTCAATTCTATTGTTCCTTCTCTACATATCATCTTGGGCACATTATTTCATTTGTTCAAGCATCACTGCATTCAGACACAAAATGAGATATAAAAAAGGTGGCTTAGTGGCATAGCATAAGGTCCACAGCACCTGGACTCAGGAAGCCCTAAGTTCTAATCCTCCCTCAGATACTCACTAGCTGTGGGACCCTGAGCAAGTCACTTACTCCTGCAGCCTTCATTTCCTCAACTGTAAAGCAGGGCCAACACAGCACCTAATCTCACAGGGTGGTTGTGAGGAGTAAGTAAGCTAAACTATGGAAGGTCATTTTCAAACCTCTAAACACTGTTTACTGTTATTATTAATTAAATGAGGATATTACTACTTGTACAACTTTACCACACAGGGCTATTGTGAGAATTAAATGAGATAATATAGGGAAGTTTTTTTAACTGTAAAATGTAATATAATTATAGGTTGTTTTTTTATTTTTATTATTATTATTATTATTATTACGGACACTCCATTACATGTTGAATGAATGAAAAATGGCTTTTAAGGTTTGTGTTCTAAAAGGAAAAAGCTTCAGTCTTCTTGGAAAATTCATGTATTACTCTTCCAAGCACACAACATCATATACATATATACATCATAATACATACCTTTCTGTTTCTTATCTCAGGTGTGAGTGATCAGGTGAATGTGAAGGAGACCTACGTAAAGGAGACCTAAGTGAAGGAGATCTACGTGAAGGAGATCTACATGGAGAAGAGGTCCACAAAGTTGTAGCAACACCATGTCGACGCATCTCCTGGATTGCCCGTTCTCTGTTAATAATATAATAAAATTTGTCAAATCCAAGAGATGTATACTAAAATCATCACTTTAAATTCTAATACTAAGATTGACAAAAAGAAAAGATTTTAATTAAACAGACAGATATCCCACATATATTAGTCGAATCTGTCATGCAATGAAAAATGGAGAAATAATTCTATTATATTCATATATATGGGAGAAGCACAAATCCATGTTGTTCTATTCCTAATAATTCTTAGAAATAATATATGAAATGAATTGAAAAGGGTATAACCAATGTACTCATTTTGGTAATTTTGACAACTGATGTAGGTCACTGCCTAATCATGGAATTTCAGAGTTGGAAAGGACCTTGGTGGCTATCTAGCTCAATTCATACTCAACAAGAATCTCATCTACAACATAACTCATATATGGACATCTAGTACTTGCCTGAAGATGTACAATGAGGCCATTACTGCCCAAGGCAGTACATTCTGCATTTGGGTAGTTAAAAAGTTTTTCTTTAAAATAAGCCTAACTTTGGCTGTAACTTCTACTTATTATTCTCAGCCTTCTGGGGCCAAAGAGAGCAAGCATAATTCCTTTTCTTGGTAACTGCCCTTCAAATACTTTAACACAGTTATCATGTCCTTTTTTCTCTCCCTCCACCCCAAATCTTCACTTCACCAGGTGAAACATCTGTATAGTGCCTTTAACTGATCCTCATATGGAACAAACTCAGGAACCTTCACCATCCTGGTTGCCCTCCTATGTATATTCTCCAATTTATCAATGTCTTTCCTGAAATGTGTTGCCAAGTACTGAAAATAATATTCTAGATGTGATCCGAGCAGGGCAGAATATACCTGGACTCCTTTTCCAGTAACTGAAAATTGCATTGGATTTTTTTAGCTGTCATCAACACTTACTTGACTTACTGAGCTTGCTTTCCACTAAAACCTTTTGATCTTTTTCAGACAAATTACTTTTTAGCCAAATTTTCAACATCTTTTACTTGAGAAAAGGATTTGTTTTTTCAAGACTAGATCTTCTTATCTTGTCTGAGCTGGAATTGCAGCTTAGTGACCCCCATTTCCAGAGGATCACCATATTGGTCAGAGGCTTACTGAAGACACCTCATCAGTTTTATTCCTACAGCAACTTACAGCTTCAAGCTCAAGCGGTACACCAACCTAAGCCTTCATAACAGAGACTACAAGTATGGAGTCCAGCACTGAAAGGGACTTTTTTTGAACATAAATGTAAGACTATAAACTTGGGTGCCATATCACGCCACTGATCAAGTCAGCTACAATTGTTAATATCAAACATAAAACAAATGGACAACACATGCTAACATATGTACGTTCACAGTGTAGCATGGCCTCAATTTCAGGATAATAGTAATATTATTTTCATGTTCTAGTACCAGTGGTCCTTCGAGGACAGAACCATATAAAACCACCAATACTTCTGCAAACGCAACTTGTATATATTTACACCAATCTGGGTGTCAACAAAGTCAGTCATGATCAAAGAAGTAAAAAAATGTGTTCCTATTCTTTCTGCCTCATTTTTCTTTAGCTACTCAATACTATCTTCTCAAAACAATGACTGATATTAGTTATTTACACTTAACCATGATTCCTTTTCAGATCTGATTTTTGCTGGTAAATTATTTCTAGGAATTATTAGGGGTGGAAAAGCAAGGATTTGTGCTTCTCCCAGACAGAATCCAGGGTCTAGAACTCATTGTCCTTAAGCACAGGTTGGTTACCTCTTCTTTATTTTCTTCCCAAGAATAAGTCTAGCTTTCTTTCCTAAGGCTTCCACATGCTAGAAATTCTTCCTTCCTCAATCTCCAAATCTATCTTTAATGAGTAATAATAAAAATGATGCTGTTATACCCTGAATAGACCATCCATAGTCTTTGGTTCTGGAGTTCCTGCCATTTTGAGTTCTTAAGCATTGAAAACACCTAAACACTATCTTTCTGTCTAAGAAAACAAAGAACAGCTGGACATGTTGTTAAATGGTCAGTCAAGAACTACGCCCAAAGAGTTATAAAACTGCATATCCTTTGACCCAGCAATACCACTACTAGGTCTGTATTCCAAAGAGATCAAAGAAAAAGGAAAAGCCCGCAGAAAAATACTGATAGCAGCTCTTTTTGTGGTAGCAAAGAACTGAAAATTGAGGAGTTGTCCATCAATTGGAAAATGGTTCAACAAGTTGTGGTATATGATTGTGATGGAATACTATTGTGCTATAAAAATGATAAGCAGGATGCTTTCAGAAAAACCTGGGGAGACTTATATGAACTGACAAAAAGTGAAGTGAACAGAACCAAAAGAACACTGTATACAATAACAGCAATATTGTACAACAATCAACTGTGAATGACTTGGCTATTCTAGGCCCCATACAATGATCCAAGACAATTCTGAAGGACTTATGAGGAAAAATGCTATCCACCTCCAGAGAAAGAAATGATGGAGTCTGAATGCAGACTGAAGTACTTATTTACTTTCTTTTTCCTTTTTTTTTGGTTTGTGTTTTCTTTTGCAGCATGGCTAATATGGAAATATGTTTTGTATTACTTCACATGTATAATCTACGGTAAATTGCTTGCCTTCTCAAGGATGGGGGAGGGGTGAGAAAGGAAAAAATTAGAACTCAAAATTTTATTTTTTTGAAAGAGTATTTTTATTTTTTCCCATTACATGTAAAGACAATTTTCAACATTCATTTAAAAAAAATTTAAGGTCCAAACTTTCTTCCTTCTTCCCTCCCCTCCTTAAAAAGTAAGAATTTTAAATAGGTTATATATGTTTAATCATGTAAAACATATTTCCATATTAGTTATGCTGTGAAAGAAGAAACAGACCAAAAGAAAAAAAAACACAAAAAAGATAAAGAAAGTGAAAATAGTATGCTTTGATCTGCATTCAGACTCCATCAGTTTTTTCTCTGGATGTAGATAGCATTTTCTATCATGAGTTCTTTGGAACTGTCTTAGATCATTATATTGCAGAGAAAAGTCAAGTTATTCTTAGTTGATGATCACACAATGTTGCTGCTACCGTGTACAATGTTTTTCTGGTTCTGCTCACTTCACTTTGTACCAGTTCATGTAAGTCTTTCCAGGTTTTTCTGAAATCATCCTACTCATCATTTCTTATAGCACAATGGTATCCCGTTACATTCATATATTACAACTTGTTCAGTCATTCCCCAATTGATGCCCATCCCCTCAATTTCCAATTTTTTGCCACAATAAAAAGAACTGCTATAGATAATGTTAGTACATATAGGTCCTTTTCCCTTTTTTGTGATCTCTTTGGGATACAGACCTAGTATTGGTATTGCTGGATCAAAAGGTATGCACAGTTTGTCCTTTAGGCATAAAAACTCAAAATTTAAAAAAAGAAATGTTAAATAAAAATTTTTACATGTAATTAAGAAATATTTAATATCATGTCTGACTGTCCTGTGTGATTCTCATTGCTGTCCTCCCATAAATTCTCTATGGTGAGGGGAGGGGACAGAACATGCTGGAGGCTCTCCTCAAATTCTCTTGACATTGTGTGAATACAAATGGTACATGCTGATGTCCATGGACTCTTCCTTATTCTTGCTAAGTGACTGGCCTGTCTTTTATTTTTCTTGTCATGGATTTATGGGATAACATCAAGACTGATATGATTCAGTTCCTCTAGTAGTAGATCAATTCACTGGTCAGTTGACAAGGAGCTTATATTGAGAGTATTAACAATTCATTTAATGCTTACAGACAGTCTAAAACCTGTGATCCTTAAAATGCTCTGTATCGTTTTCCACCATTCCACCACTGTTATTGCAGAGGTAGACAGGCATTATTTGGACTGAAGAGCATTTTATATTGTAATTTGTTTAACAGGCTGTCACTAACAAAGAATCCATCATCAAGTAGCCAGCCCTTACAGGTCTATCTGTACTTTGCTATGCTGATCAATGGAAAGGAAATATATTCTGTCTCCAGGACCAGCCTTTCCAATAAGGTAGAATCTGTGTGAGTTTATACTATATTTGTATAGCCTTTAACGACCCAAGGCCACTTCTATACCACAATAAAGCATCAGAATAGGACTATGTGGAGGATGGACTATGATTATTAAATTATAGATAGTATCTAGAAAAGAAACAAACGCTAAAGTGGTAGAAATTTTTAGAAATAGGTTAATTTGTATAAAAGTAATACATTAATTATAGGCATTTCTATGACCTGCTTGTCATTAAGCCTGTGATATAGTACAATAAATATTACTTATGTAGAAAAGATTAATCTTGTTTTAAGTTTCATGTGGTTACAATACAAACTCTATTTACGGCTCAGTATTATTACTCACATAGCCTAATCATCTGTTAATATAGCACTGTCACTTGCCTGCAACTTTAAAAAATTAGAGTAAACTGATTTATATTACAAATTTTTTCTTACCGTTCAAATTGCTCGGTTGTAAGTTGCCTTTTTAAAATCTCATTGTCTGACTGCAATTGTGCAATTTTAGCTCGAAGTACATTAGTCTCACGTATGTGACTGGATCTAAAAAAAATTGCAATCCCATAAAAAAGGTGAAAATATTTTATTTTGTATCTTTTCAAGAAACGTGGACTTTTGAGAAAGGATATGAAAAGACTATGTACAGATATATGAAGACCTGATAAGTAACTGTTCAAAAAATGTAAGTAAAGAGTTTGCAAAAAAATTTTCAAATTATCAGTAAACTATCAGAAAATATGCTACAAATTACAAATAAGAGAAATGTGAATCAGAACAACTCTGAGGTTCCACTTCACACCCAGAACAGATGTGTAATCACTCAGGAGTTTGGCTTGACTATCCACACAGAAAAGACTAAGTGGATGAAAAATGTCGATAAGTCAGATTCAGCATTCACTTGGATTGATAGAATACAGTATGTCTAACAATCAGTGACACAAAAATGAGTCTGGGCCCAGGGATGAACAGGAAAAGGAAAGTAGACTAGAATGTAAAGCTCCTTTATGGTCCCAAGTTACCCATAAAAGTAAAGGACCGTCTTTTAAATACCAGTGATCCACCACTGTCATTACAAGGCAAAAAGACAAGAAAACCAAATAGGTAAAGATGATAAAAGATGGAAATTGTCAATGTTGAAGGTGCTTTGGAAAGATACATAATATACTACTGGTGGAATTATGAAATGGCCCAACTGTTTTGGAAAACAATTTGGAATTGCACAAGAAAAGTCATTAAACTGTTCATACCCTTTAACTTGTCATCCTGCCACTGGATATATGCCTTAGTTCAAGCACAGACAGAACGAGTCTCAACAGAGAATTAAATATTTGTAGTAGCACTCTTTATAGTAGTAAAACAACTGGAAACAAATAGATATGTACATGCATACATACATATCATAAATCTATACATGCATAAAAGATATATAACATATATACGCACACACAAATAGATATACATATATACACATACATGGGCACAGATGATTTATCTATCCATATGATATAGATAGACTGATAAACAGATATGTCATTTTTGCCCATGTCCTTCTAGGTTGGATATACAGGTAGAAAGGTGTAATAAGTCTTTAGGTGTGGCATACTTCATACACTATCAGATGAAGTTGTTTTCCCTACCTTCTTTTTTAACAATGGAGAGTTCAATTGTGTGCTACTTGTAAGCAATTATTTTTCAATAATTTTTCAATAATAAATTTTCAATGGTAAAATAGTAGTAAGGTATAACTAAAGAGTTTTAAGATAAAAACCAGATCAGAATCAGGCAATATCAGATCTACAGACTACTAGGACTATAGCCTAATAAAAGCTTGAAATAATCTACAAATTGAATATTCATCGAATTATAGAACTTTAGAGGTAAATTAGACTTAAGAGATAATCTGGTTTAACCACAATTTGAAAGATGAAGAAACTGAGGCCCAGAGAAAGGAAGTGACCTGCACATAGTCACAAAATGAGTTAGCAGTGAGATCAGGACTGGAATAAAGGTCTCCTGACCATCATTCCAATGTTCACAATAAAAATAACAATAACCAATTTTTATATAGTTTTTAAAAGTTTGTAAAGTGCTTTACATAAATTATCTCATGTAAACTAAAAGAGATATGAAATAGCTACTACAGATATTATTACCCTCATTTTATAGTTGGGGAAATTGTGGCTCAGAGGTTAAATGACTTATCCATGATAATGCAGTAATAAGTGCCAGGGAATAGTTTAAATCCACAGTGGACTCTTGGTCCAGCACTTCATCCACCACAGCACAATTTTCACTACACTACAATAATGACTGAATAAATTGTGGTGCAATGAAACATGTCTAAGAAGGGAAAAGCATAAGAGGAGTTGCAACGTGAAAAGTAAGAAAAAAGGATTGCAAGAGGCAGAGCGGAAAACTTATCTACATTAGGAAGTTGGAATGGAAAACTGTTTCACAGAGAAATATATTAAATATTTGAAGATAGAAAGCCAATTTAAGTTCTTTCTAAAGAGGGTAGAGTTGGATATTCCAAGGAGGAAACAGCTGCTTGGCCTGCAAGGAATGGACAAATAGATCCATGGCTGCTAAGAGAGAGCAATCATCCAGGAAGGGGTAGATGAAGAATGGAAGTATAGTGGTGGTTGCTGACTCTTTGATGAGGCATAATGAGAGATGTACCAACTTGACACAGTAAAGAGAATTCTTGTCTTACCAGGGTACGTATACAAGATATAGCAGAGAATCTTCCTCAAATTGTCAAAACAAAAGATGACTACCCACTTCTGAATATTCCTGTGGGCAGCAAATGATACTGCCAGATAGAATCTCTGTCAAATTTTATGAAGTTTGGGGTAAGAAATAGAAGGCAAAGAATACAAAGAAAAGAAAAACTAGAAAGCATAAAACTAGTTTAGAAGATGGTATATGAGAACAGGATTTAAAATTCTGGACTATGGTTTGGACTATGGACAGCATCTGGTCAGGGATGAAGTAAATCTAGCCAGGAGATAGTAAGAAAGTTATTTGCCTGATGTCTTGCAAATCTAATCAAAGAGGCTTTGAACTGAAATGGAAAAGAGAGAGAAAACTGCCTGCCAAATTCATCAAACTATACACCACAGAAGAGCTACAATGTGAGAAGAACAGCATTTAAGACACTCAGAGCTGAGTAGATAAAAATCTAAGAAGAGAGTCAGTAACAAAACTCAAGGCTTATATACAAACATAAATAGTATAGGCAACAAAAAAGAAGAACCAGAGGTCTTAGAGGAAGCAAATTTGACCTGAGTTTCATTGAGACTTACTGGTATAGGCCTTTGACTAGAATATGGTTCTGGATGGATATACTTTATTCAAAATAAACAAGAGAGATAAAAAGTAAAGGAGAAAATAGAGTAGCATGGTATATTAAAATTATATACTCATGCACAGGAACCTAAGAACCAGGGTAAGGAAGCATGATTGTGAGCAATTGGGTGAAGATCAATGGAGGCAAAAACAAGCAGTTTTTTCATTGGAGTACCTGGAGAGGAAAAAAAGGTACAGAAGAATTCAACAGATTCCAAGCCTAGGACAGAGTAGTGATGAGGACCTCAATTATCCAGATATCTGCTATAATGATCTCTGCACCCCTCTCCCCCAAAAAAAGTACAGCTCAAGTTTCCTGAAACTTATTTAATGATAATTTCATCCTTCAAAAGGTAGAGGAACCAACAAGGGAAAATTTAAAAGGGAAGAACTAGTTGCTGGGGTGGAAATGACAAGAACCTTATTGGAGGGAGAGGAAAGAGAGACTTTTCTCTATTTGCATTACAGGCGAAAAAAGTCCAACATTTAAACACTAGATTTTGGAATGGTTGATTTATGGTAGTTTAGAGAAAAAATAAGTAGGAATTCACGGATGAAAATTAATGGGGGTAGTCAGCCCAGAAAACACAGAAAGTCGTTAGGAATAAAATTCTGAGAACACAATGAAAAACAATTCCCAAGTAGAGGAATAACAGCAATTGTCTAAAGGATCTTCATATTTTTTTTAGAGACTATTAGGTTGATACTAGTCTGAATGTAATTTTCACATTCATGTCTTGTTCTTAAGATACAATCTTTGGTTGTGTAGATAGGTATTTAATATTCAGAGAAGTATGTATGAACAATGCAAGAGGTAGAGAAAGAAGAAAAGAAACTCACAAATGATCAGGAAGAGAACTTTCAGTTCTTAGTCTAAAGGCAAACTTAAAAATGTTTCTACAAATTATCCCCCAAAAATATTCCCTGTGATCAGAGAGGTTGTAGAAAACTTACAAAGTATTTCATGAATGTTTATTGTGTACATGTATGCTAATTTAATAAAAATTATAAATGATCTTCAACAAGCAACTGTCAATATACTGCTTATTTTAGGATACTTACAGCTTGCTCTGAGAAAGGGTTAACATGTCTTTAAGTTGAAGAATTTCTGAATCTTTCTCATGTGAAGTTATATGAGAGTGAAATTCTTTGTCTCTATTGGTAGCCAACAATGTCTCAAGGTTATCAACTGTAATTCTTTCACTTGACAATTGCTTTTTTAACACCTCTGCTTCTGTTTTTGCATTTTCTACTTCTTCCAAGGCCTATAAAGAAAAAAAAACATACTTTTTATTAATTTATTTTGATTTATCAACAATCACTTCCATATGCTTTTGAGTTTAAAATTTTTCTCCCCCTTCCTCCCCACCACCCTCCACAAGACAGTGCACAATCTGATATAGGCTCTCTCTCTTTCTCTCTCTCTCTATCTATATATGTGTACATTCTTATTAAACATATTTTCAGATTAGTGATGTTGTTAAGTAAAAATTAGAACCAATAAGAGGAACCACCAGAAAGAGGAAATAAAAGTCAACAGAAGAGAAAAAAACAGCAAATAGTATGCTTCGATCTGCATTCAAATTCCATAGTTCTTTCTTTGGATATGGATAGCATTTTCCATCATGAGGCCTTTGGAGATGTCTTAGATCCTTGTATTGTTGGGAAGGGTTAAGTTTATCAATATTAGTCATCGTACAACATGGCTCACTTCACTCAGCATCAGACCAAACAAGTCTTTCCAGGTTTTTCTGAAGTCAGCCTGTTCATCATTTCTTATAGAACAACAGTATTCCATTACATTCATATACCACAACTTGCTCAGCCATTCCCCAGCTGATGGGAATCCTCTCAGTTTCCAATTCTTTGCCACCACAAAAAGAGCTGCTATGAATATTTTCGTACATGTGGGTCCTTTTCCCATTTGTATGATCTCTTTGGGATTTGGCCCTAGAAGTGCTATTGCTGGGTGAAAGGGTATGCACATTTTAATAGTCCTTTGGGCATAGTTCCAAATTGCTCTCCAAAATGATTGGATCATTTCACAACTCTACCAACAATGCATTAGTGTTCCAATTTTCCACATCTTCTCAAACATTTATCAATTTCCTGTTTTGTCATGTTGGCCTATCTGATAGGTGTGATTTGGTACCTCAGAGTTGTTTTGATTTGCATTTCTCTAATCAACAGTGATTTAGAGCATTTTTTCATATGACTATAGATGGCTTTAATTTCTTCATCTGAGAACTGCCTGTTCATATCCTTTGACCACTTATCAATTGGGGAAAAAAATATACATATTTAGAGTAACAGTATATTTGCCAGTCATAAACTGAGACTTTTAAACTGAAACATTTTCAACGTATATATACTCAGAGTTCCTTCAAATGTTTTGTTCTAGGCAACAAGCTAAAGATTTTTTGAACTACAAAGGTATTTTAAAAATATGGTTCCGTGATTTGATCAATGTACTGACCAACCATGATTCCTTTCCACTTAATACACATTTACCAATTTACTTTTGTTTCCTTTCCATCCCTGTCACTGACATTCTGGACATCAAAATTATGTCCTTTATTACTCTCATTCTGGAACTTGCCTCAGCCTAAGGCCTCTTTGCCTGGGAATATCCTACCACTCCTGGCTCTGTTTATCATCGAATATCCAACTACAAGACCTATCCCCCTTCTCCCATTGGTGAGTTCCTCCTGGAGCCTCCATTCGGTGAAGGAGTCCAGGCCAGCCTTGCCTGTACTTCATTCCTGGTCCTCTTCTTGCCCTTTTGGGGCTTCAAAATTATGCCTCTGGCTTAATACTTCCCTACCCTCTCAACAATTTTCAGCTCCTTTTTTTGTTGTTGATTTCCTTCATTAGAACATAAGCTCCTTAAAGACAGGAATTTTATTTTTCTTGTATTTGTGCCTGGCACATTATAAAGTGCTTAACAAAAGCTTCTTTCCTGGCTGAGCGCTGATGAGAAACAATGTAGCCCAACTCCTAAAAGAGAGTTAATGGACTCAAAATACAGAATTAGATAAACATTTTTGGATTTGGCTAATGAGGGAATTTGTTTTGCTTGAACATCAATATATTACAAGAGTTTTCTTTTTCTTTTTTTTTTTTCAAAAGGAGAAAAAATAAAAGCTTATCTATTAAAAAAATCAAATAAGAACTGCATTCAAAATATGGTACAACAAATATATAAGAAAATTATATCATCTTCAAAATATGTCTATAAAATGGTTTTAATTTTATGTAGCAAGAATAAAATATGATAAAAATATTTCACAGAACAGGACGGTAAAAATCAAGAGACTGATATCAAGGGGAAATAAATTCAATGTGTAAAGAAGTTTAAAACAATATATGCACTAAAAAGTCCACTATTATCAAATCGGTTTTATAATATAAATTATGATAAAGTTTTATTAATTAGTATATACATATCATATAATAAAGACCTAAAAGACAACTTAATGGAAATGGTAGCACTAAAGTGATTTGCTTTTTTGGTTTTTGCTACCAAGTAAACAATTAAGGTATTATTTAAATAACAGAGACCACATTCCATTCTCCTTGGTCCCAAATCTCAAGATATTTGAAAATATTACTAAAACTACATTTTAATTTATATAAAACAAATATAATCAAGCTTATAAAATGAACAGTCAGTTAAGTCAACAAGCACTTGTGCTGTACTAAACATTAGAGATACAAAGAAAGGCAAAAACATAATCCCTTACCTCAAGAACTTCATATTGGAACAGAGGAGACAACATGCAAATGACTATGTATATAAAAGATACAAACATATAACTATGTATATAAAAGATACATATAAACAACATGTATATAAAAGATAAAGGGTAAAAGAAAGGTAATTTATAGGAAAAGGGTTACAAACAAGAATAAAAGGCCTACAGAAAGTACAATTTGAGTTGTGAATTGAATAAAGCTAGGTAAACTAGGAGCCAGTGGAAAAGAGGAAGAACATTCTAGGCACTAAAGACAGCCAGTACAAACTCAGAGTCAGGAGATAAGAGGAGAGTATAGCTGGATCACAGTATGTGACAAGGGAAGAGAGTGTAAGGAGACTACAAAGGTAGGAAAGAAGGGTCTAGGTTGTGAAGAACTTTTAAATGTGAAACCAAAGATTTCATATTTGATCCTGGAAGTAAAGGAAACCATTGGAATTTATTGACTGTGGGGAGGGGTGGACTATGGAGAAGAGGGGAATAACTAAACCTGGAATAATCACCTTGATAGTTAATTGGAATGGACAAAGACTTGAGGTAGGAAGACCAGCTGGAAGGCTTTTCTGTATCAGTGTGGTAGCTATGTGAATGGAGAAAGGGAGGCCTACATGAGAAATGTTTTCAAGGAAGAAATGACAAGATTTGACAAACAGACTGGATATGCAGCGTGAGTGAGGACTTGAAAATTATATTGACATTATCATAGGCTGAATGGGAAGATGGTGATATCTTTGATAGTAAAATGAAAGTTGTGAAGAGGAGAGGAACTGACAGGAAAGGAAATGAATTCTGTTTTAGATATGTTGAGTTTGAGATGCCATCTGGACATTCAATTTGAGATGTCTAAAAGATAACTGGTGATGAGAGATTAGGTATCACGCAACAGGTTAGGGATGGATATACAGACCTGGGAATCACCTGCTTAGAGATGATAACTGAAACAGTGGAAACTCACGAGATCACCAATATAGAAGGAGAAAAGGGTACAGGACAAAACCTTGGTAGACCCCTATGATTAATGGATATGATATAAAGATCCAGTAAAGAAGGCTAAGGAGAGGTCAGACAAGTAGGAGAACTAGGAGATAACAGGGTTACAAAAAACAGAAGGGGGTGAACAACAACATCAAAGTCTGTAGAACGATCAAGAAAAATGAGGGTCGAAAAAAGGCTATTAGACTGGGCAACTAAGATATCACTAGGGACTTTGGGGACAGCAGTTTCAGCTGCATGATGAGGTCAGAGCCCAGGCTGCTGGAAGTTCAGAAATGTAGAAAGTAGAGGCAAGGGGCACAGATAGCTTTTTCAAGACGTGCACTGAGAAAAACAGACAAGATGTTACCAATCAGGGATCAAATGAGGGTTTTTTAAAGGAGAAAAGGGCATGTTTGTAGGCAGCAAGGAAAGACCTACTAGAAGATGAGAGATTTAAAATTACAGAAAGAGTGAGGATGTCAGTGAGAATAATCTGTTGCAGAAGAAGGTAAGGATGGGATCAACAGTGTATGTAGACAGATGAGTCATGTGAAAGGTTACCTTTTTATCTGAGACTTCAATAAAGGAAGAGATTATAGGGGAAGATAGTTGAGTGATTTGGAAAGAAGAGAGAATGGCTTGGTGAGTTATGAAGTAAGGTTCTCAGCTGTAAGGGATGGGAAGAATAGCAGGAAAAACAATATTTAATAAAAAGCATATCAGCCAACATTTATAAAGTAACTACTACGATCATAACACTGGCTTAGAAAATAAGAGTGGTTGACCAGGGAATCAAAGTCAGCTTATATCCTCAAGGAGCATAAAAGTTAATTCCAGAGACAACATATACTGCATTTACTTGCGCAATTTCTTCCCTTTTTACAGCTCTCTTCCCACCCCATTTTGAGGGGAAAATTAAGAAAATTCTTTCACTGAATAATCCTTTAACAATATTTTCTCATTTAAAAAACAAAACAAAAACGGGACTTTAATTACATCAAACAATGCAATAGCTAGAAACAGTAATCTAGAAAATAGTATCTGTGTTACTGTAATGAAACTCATATTAGAGAACACTTCTATAAATGTCTTCCCTCACTCAGAGACAAAGCTAACACCACTGCTTACTATTGGTTAGGGTCAAGGTAAAGTATTTATTCTCAGCCTGACCTTCCATTTTGTTTCTGGAATCTATTTCTTCTGGTCTGTTGGTTTTGAATTTAACCAGCAACAAATCAAGCTACCAAACAGTAGAGTAAAATAATAAGTACCTAATAGGTACTCATTCAGCACTGTACTAGGTTTTATTGCCCCTGCTCTTAAGTGGTTTATAACACATATTGGAAGACAATAATGATGGGTCTATTATTGCATGTACAAGTCTTCCACAGTCAACAACAGCACTGTTTCACAATTTATAGAAATGAAAATGATAAAATATATAATTACTATAATGTGGACTACAAATCATATGTGCTATGGGGAATACTGAGGAGAAAAAGAAGAAAAAGGGTTGAAGATGTTAGGAAAGGCTTTATGGAAGAAAATGTGTAGTAAAGGGGGTGAGGATGGAAAGGAGCTGGATCTGGATAGAATAAATGGTGTTTAATCAATGTTTTGTTGAATAGGTGTTAACACTGAAAGAGATGAAGGAAGACCACTAGGCTCCAACTACCTCCAACCCTTTAGAGATACATAAATTCTAAGACAGTCACTAAATCTTCTTTCCTACAATCAAAGGTGCTTAACATCCAAACGTGAAATTTGGATGGAAATCCTAAATGTAAACACTACTTTTTTAAAGATCTAGCAAACCATTGCAACAATTCAGACCTCAACATCTAAGTTAATTGTTCTCAATATATCAATAGCCCCATTAACTTATCAATGTGAGTGAAAAAATGCAACACTCATTCCTATTAAAAACACTCAAAAGCATAGGTATAAATGGATTTTTTTCCTTTAAATCATAAGAAGCATCTACCTAAAACAATCAGCAAGGATTATTTGTAATAGAGATAAGCTAGAAGCCTTCCCAACAGGAATGAAAAAGGATGTTCATTATCACCAATATTATTCAATATTGTATTAGAAATGCTAGCAACAGCAATAAAAGAAAAAGAAATCAAAGGAATCAGAATGGACAACGAGGTAATAAAACTCTCTCTCTATGCAGAAAATATAATACACTTGGAAAATCCTAGAGATTCAACTAAAAACTTGGCTGAAACAATAATTTCAGTAAAGTAGCAGGTTATAAAATAAGCCTACATCATCATTATTTCTATATATCATCAACAAAACCCTGCAAGAAGAAATAGTAAGAGATAACCCTTTAAAATAACGGTAGTGCATAAAGTACCCGGGAGTATACCTGCCAAGATAAACCCAGGAACTACATGAACATAATTATAAACACTTTTTATACAAATAAAGTCAGATTTAAATAATTGGAGAAATATTAATTGTTCATAGGTAGGCAGAGCCAATGTAATAAAAATGCCAATTCTACCTAAACTAATCCACTTATTCAACGCCATCCCAATTAAACTACCAAAAATTATTTTATTGGACTAGAAAAAATAATAAAAAATTTAATTTGGAAGAACAAAGGTCAAGAATATCAAAGGAACTAATGAAAAAAAAATTTAGAGTAAGGAGGTTTAGCAGTACCAGATCTTAAACTACAAGGCAATAATTTTCAAAACTATCCATTACTGGCTAAGGAACAGAAAAGTGGATCAGTAGAATAGGGTAGACACACAATACACAGTAGTAAATGATAATAGTAACTTTGTTATTGACAAATGTAAAGATTTAAGCTTTTGAGACAAGAATACACTATTTGGTAAAAAAAAAATTCCTAGGAAAACTGGAAAGCAGTCTGGCAGAAATTAGGTATAGATTGATATCTTACATGATTTACCAAGATAAGGTCAAAATGGATACATAATCTAGGTATAAGGGGAGATATCATAAGAAAACTAGAAGAAGATGGACCACATTACCATCAGACTTAGGGACAGGAGAAGAATTTATGAATAAATAAGAGAGAGCACTGCATGATGTAAAATGAATAATTTCGATTACAATAAATTTTAAAAGCTTTGTACAAATAAAACCAATGTGGTCAAGATCAGAAGGAAAGCAAAAAACTGGGGAAAATTTATAGACAGTTTCTCAGATAAAGGTCTCATCTCAAATCCATAGAGAACTTTGTCAAATTTATAAGTATATGAGTCATTCCCCAATTGATAAATGATCAAAGGATATGAAGAGGCAATTTTTCAACAAAGTAATCAAAACTACATATAGTCATGTGAAAAAATGCTCTAAATCATTATTGATTAAAGAAATACAAATTAAAACAACTTTGGGATACCATCTCATACCTATCAGATTGGCTAAAGTGACAGAAGGAGAAAATGACAAAATGTTGGAAGCGCTGTGGAAAAATTGGGACACTAATACACTGTTGGTAGAACTGTGAACTGATCCAACCAATTTGGAGAGCAATCTGGAATTATGCTCAAACAGTTATAAAACTGTGTATACCCTTTGACCCAGCAATACCACTATTAGGTCTGTTTCCCAAGGTGATCAGAAAAAAGGAAAAGGATTTGAAAAAGGAAAAGAACCTAAATATTCTAAAATACTGATAGCAGCTCTCTTTGTGGTGGCAAAGAACTGGATTGAGGGGATGCCCATCAACTGGGGAATGGCTAAACAAGTTGTGGTATATGACTGTGATGGGGTAATACTGCACTGTAAGAAATGATGAGCTGGTTGATTTTAGACAAACATAGCAAGACTTGCAGGAAATAATGAAAAGTGAAGTGAGCAGAACCAAGAGAACATCATATACAATAACAGTAAAAAATAGACTAACCCAAATGGCAAAAGAGGTCCAAAAAGCCAATGAGGCAAAGAATGCTTTAAAAAGCAGAATTGGCCCCATGGAAAAGGAGGTCCAAAATGAAGAAAATAATTCCTTAAAAATTAGAATGGAGCAAATGGAAGCCAATGACTCTTTGAGAAATCAAGAAATTATAAAGTAAAACCAAGAGAATGAAAAATTAGAAGACCATGTGAAATATTTCACATTGGAAAAATAACTGACCTGGAAAATAGATCCAGGAGAGATAACTTAAAAATTACTGGACTACCAGAAAACAACAATCAAAAAAAGAGTCTAGACATCCTTCAAGAAATTATCAAGGAAAACTACCCTGATATTCTAGAACCAGAGGGCAAAGTAGAAATGGAAAGGATCCACCAATCAACTCCTAAAAGAGATCCCAAAACGAAAACTCCCAGGAATATTATTGGCCAATCCCATAGTTTCCAGGTCAAGGAGAAAATACTGCAAGCAGTCAGAAAGAAACAACTCAAGTATTGTGGAAACACAATCAGAATAATACAGTATTTAGCAGCTCGTACATCGAGGAATTGTAGGGCTTAGAATATGATATTCTGGAGGTCAAAGAAGTTAGGATTAAAACCAAGAATCAACAGCAAATACACCCAGCAAAACTGAGTGTAATCCTTCAGGGGAAAAAATGGTAATTCAATGAAATAGAGGACTTTCAAGCATATCTGATGAAAAGACCAGAGAGATGAATAGAAAATTTGACTTTCAAATACAAGACTCAAGAGAAGCATAAAAAGGTAGGAATGTATTGTGAGGAGAAAGAGAGAGGTAGAATGGGGTAGATTACCTCACATAAAAGAGGCAAGAAAAAGCTTTAACAGGGAATTGGGGGGGAGGTGAGGTGAGAGGGAATGAGTGAACCTTAGTCTCATAGGATTTGGCTTAAGGAGGGAATAACATACACACTCAATTGAGGATGGAAATCTATTTACCCAACAGGAAAGTAGGGGGGAAGGGGATCATAGAAGTGGGGATCATAGAAAGGAGGGCACACTGGGGGAGGGGGATAATCAGAAGCAAACACTTTTGAAGAGGGACAGGATCAAAAGAGAGAACAGGGGGGCAGGATAGGATGGAGGGAAATTTAGTTAGTCTTTCACAGCACAACTATTATGGAAGTGTTTTGCATGACTACACATGTATAACCTATATCGAGTTGCTTGCCTTTTCAATGAGAGTGGGTGGGGAGGGAGGAAGAGAGAAAATTTGGAACTTAGAATTTTAAAAACGAATGTTAAAAATTGTTTTTACATGCAAATGGGAAATAAAATATGCAGGCAACGGGGTACAGAAATCTTGTTCTACAGGAAAATAGAAGGAGAAGAGGATAAGTGAAGGGGGGAGGTGTGATAAAAGGGAGGGAAGATTGGGGGAAGGGATAATCAGAATGTATGCTGTCTTGGGGTGGCTGAAGGGGAGAGATGGGGAGAAAATTTGGAACTCAAAATCTTGTGGAATTGAATGTTGAAAACTAAAAATAAATTAATTAATAAAAATACTTTTAAATTAAAAAAAATCATCCTTCTACTTAGCTGAAATGTAAGACTGTCAAGATTAGTCAATAAACATCTATTAAGTGTCTACTAGGTGTCAGGCAATGTACTAACAGTGTGGGATACAAAGAAATGCAGAAGACAGTAAAATAAAAAAAAATACAGGGGATAGTTGAGAGCTTAATTCTGAGAGAATAGCCTCAAGTAAAACAAACTTCCTGATCCTGAGAGTGGTATTTAAAGAGAATAAAACAAAACAAAGAACTAGAATATAAAGGGGTGCCCCTCAACTGAGGAATGGATGGACAAACTGTGGTACATAAATATAATGAAATATTATTACACCATAGGAAAAGACTAAAGAGACAATATCAGAAAATCCTGGGAAGTATGAATTCATGGGAAGTGAAGTAAACAAAACTAGAAGACTAATTTATACCAGGACAGCAACACTAAAGAAAAACAACTTTGAAAGACCAAAGAAAATCTGATAAAAGCAATGACCAGAACTTTTGATGAAGCATGTTACCCACATCCTAAGCGAGAACTGATGAACTCAAGGGGCACATAAAGGCATAAATTTCTGGATGTGGCAACTGTGTGGATAAGTTTGGTTTAATTATGTTTATTTGTCATGAGATTGTTTTATTTACTTTTTCCCAGTTTTTAATGGGAGGGAAGAATTACCAGTAGTGATTCCAAAGGAAAGAGGCCCACTGAAACATTTTTTTTTTAAACACACAGAAGGGAACAGAAGAAAGTTTAGAAGGAAGCAAAGACAAGCATGAGGAGTTTGAAATCAACTCTTGGAATTATTTTGTGCTTTTCTTTCCTAAAGAAGCAGTATGAAGTGGGGATTTGTGACAATCATCTTTTTTGTGTTCTCCTGTATCATACAGAAATCCCTCCTCCCCCTTTCATTCTGGTGTGTAAATTCAAGATTTACAAAAAGATTCTTCTAAAGACATAAGGAATTGCCACTTAAATGGAAGTTGTACTCAGAGGGTAAAGCAAAGAGTTGGCAAAATCAGTTTTACTGTTTCTCCAAAGACATTACTATCTTTTGATGGTATAGTTGATCATAAAAGTTCACTACATAATCAAAATTAAGTATTCTATTAAAGCACATGAGTAAGGGAAATATGGTAACATCACACATACTTATTAGGAAATTTAGTCAATGTACTAGAAAAATAAGAATTCAGGATTTCATGGTAATTTTAATCATCCATGTTACTCATAATCAATACTAGTGTTTAACCCTCTGTAGACCAGACTCCTAGTTGAAGGTCCTCCATTTTAATATGTGATCTTGGGCAAGCCAATTAGCTGCTATTTCTCAGTTTCCCCAATTCTCTAAGGTACCTTCCAGGTCTAAAATTCTATCATATGATGAATCTTTATGGCTATAGGACTCATCTCATTTCTTGAGTAAGAGATATACATTTGAGCATTAAATGGGATGATAACAGTATCAACAATGAAATTCTGGAATGTTGCTGTCAGCCTACAAAAACAGAATCTGTGAACCAATGCTGATGACCTTCTTTCCTAATATATGAAAACAGAGACATTGCCACATGAAGCCCAATTAAAAATATACCCCATGGCATGTAATAGGTCTTAAATTAAAACTTTAACTTAGCAGAATCCTTAAGAAACCTTTTAATTTCACTTTCCAGTTAAGTAAGGGTAACAAAAAATCTTAAAGAATTTTCTATCAGGAACCACTGTCCCTTCCCTGATTCAAGTATTACTTTTTAAGAGAAAAAATAAGGATGTTACTCTCCTATTCTATATTGTGTATAAGTGACTATTCTGCTCCACAAATGCAGCCCCCAAAACTTAATTCAATGAATATTCATTAATCAGTGACCACACATAAGACAGAGGTGCTGCCTGGTGTGATACATAGAGACTTGGACTTGGTGTTGGGACAACCTTGACTCAAGGCTGCTGTCTGAGTGATTTAGACAAGGCAGTGCCCTGGTACTCCTTCAGACTTTAGAAGATGCTGAAGAGCTGAGAATCTGCCTTAATAGAGGGAATTTCCTTACCAGAACATCCCTACAGCAATGAATAGGTTTGGACCAAAAGAAAGACATGCAAAGTACTGGGCCCACCACTGTGGTAATAAAGACAAAAATGAAAAAGTTCTTTCCATTAAGAAGCCTAACTCTACTAGGAAGACAACAAAAAAAGGTAATGAGACAACAAAACATGAAGCTGTATTTCAAGAAGGAGAGTGTACTAATACCTGGAGCTGAGGGAGCTCAGAAGGAGGCTCTGTGAAGGAGGGGCATACACACTAGGCTCTGACGGCAGCAAGAAATCTATGGGGCAGCAGTGAGGCAGGTATGCTACTAGACATGGGGAATTACCTGTTACAGAAAAGGACAGCCTCCAAGAGCACCTCAGATTATCGCATTTCTAAAAGGGTTTTGCTCATATTTAATTTACAACCAAAGATTAGTATGAAAACAAGTTTAAGCAATGGTCTTTAAGGCATAAAGATTAAGCTAGAGAAAATGAAACTAAAGTAAAATGACTCAGAAAATCAATATTTTGTTTCTTACCCTCTCATACTCCATGTTTTTGGAGGCCAACTGCCGAGCAATGAATTCTTTGCCTGAATCAAGTTTAATGCAAAGTTCCCTCAGAGACGACAAGTCAGTTAAAATGGATGCTTTTTCATCATGTTCACATCTGAGTTTTTCCTCCAATCTAGACAAGGCTTTTGTCATTGAGGATATTTGAGTTTCATAGGCATGGTGAGCATTTATGTGCTGTGAAAAAGAATTAGTAGAAATGAAAACTTACAAAATCAATAACCATATAAAGACTTCGAATTTCTGTGCAGGTACATGTTGCTTTACATAATACGTACATTTCTAAATGCTGCACATGTCAATTATCCAGCAACAGAATCACTTAAATTCTGTTGAAAAGTTTTTTAATGTCTTTTTGTGAATCCTTTAATAAAACAAAGGTGAATTAAGAATGAAATTATGGTGAAAACCTTAAAGAGCAAAAAGCTGTTTCATGGAAGGAGGCAGTGTATTATATTAAAATATAAATTTGACTTGGAGACAGAGGTTCTGGGCTGAATTCCTAGTTCCAATATTTACTGTCTCCCAAACTATGGTTAAGTTATTTGACCAGTCTTTTGATCAGTTTCCTCCGATTACTTAAGAGGGACAATAATATTTATATTACCTACCTTACAAGGCTATTATGATAAAAGTCCTTTGTAAGTACTAAAGTACTACAAAGTGAATTATCATTACTACTGTTAATAATATGGCATTTATTTTATAAATCTCCCATCATTGTGACTAACGCATGGAAATATGGTAAACAAGGAAGATGTTCTAAATTTTAATACTACAACATAAGAATTCAATTAAACACTTATGAAATACCTCCTATATGCAACTAGGTTGTACCAGGCTCTTTCAGCACCTCTCTTTTCTTGCCCTCTGGGTACCTTCAACTCCCCAGGGAGCTTTCCAATGCCTTGGTGCTTTAGGTAGGTCATTTTAGAAATGTGAAAAGGTTTTGATTGGCTGTATGAAACTAGAAATAATTTCTGATTAGCTGGTGAAAGCTTCTCTCTTTGCCTTTAGGTATTTTGCTGATCTCAAAAGCTTGATTTTGAGTGAGGACAACAGAGTCTGGGGCACTGGCTATTATATTTGACTTAAAAAAAACCAGGTGTGTTTTACAATATTTATTACACAAAGGGCTTTCTGCTGTTTTTAATTTTTATTTCTGAATTAGAAAAAAAAATCTAAAAACGAGATTATCAGAATAAAAATGTAGAACATTTGAGTTCATTGAAGCAAATTAATCATTCTAACATTCTACCTTAACAATTTATAAATATCTGGGATTTTAATAAGTAAATGTTTGAGTTTTTCGTAAAAAAAATAATGTCCTGAATAATAAGAACTCATGTCACAGAAATGCTGTTTATTTAAAAAAAAAAAAGAAACAAAATTTATGGGAATAACCATGAGAAAAATCAAAGTATGAAAAGAACTACTCTAATTAAATATTTTATTTCTTCAATAGGTGAAAATTTAGAGATAATCAGTGACATTTTGCTTCTGAAAATTCACAAAATTCTATTTAGACTATAAAATAATTTCTAGATTAATTCACCACAGTATTTCTTTATCTTTCATCAGTATCTAAATTTCAGAACCTGTAGTCCTTTCCAACTTTGGGATTCTTAGAATCTAGGACTGTTTTCATTAGGCCTGGTGTACATTAGAAAAACTCTGCTACAGCACAAAATCCTAAAAACTCACACAATGCTAATTGTACATAATATATAATTGTATATATACATACTGTATATATACTACAGAATACACACAAATATATACATATGTACACAGTACTATATAACATGTATATATATAAAACATATATTTATATATGTGTGTAAATAATTCCCACAGTTAAATTATGAAAATCTGAAAGAAAATCATTTGTTTAAATGATTGCTGATATCATACATCTGGATAGGGACTACCATGAAGGCGTAGCACTTACTGATCAAAAGAACGCCAAATGTGGCCAACATATGTAAATAAGGAATGTCCTGGCTTATATTATCAACAAAGTCTCAGAGCCTTCCTAAGGCTAATAGTTCTGACAAAAGCCAAGGACCCAGGCTTTTCCCCCATTTCTGGTGTTGCCTGATAAACCTTATTCACCTATTCTGTGTTTCAATTTCTTCAGATATAAAAAGTGTGGGTTGGACAAGATGATCTTTAACGTTCTTTTGTACTAGATAGACAATTATTTTACAGTATTCAATCCTTATCACACCTATAGTTGCTGCTATATTTTTTAACTAGAGGCAGCTATGGCTCATAATGGATGGAGTACTAGGTATGGAGTCAGAAAGACTCAAGTTCAAATCCAGCTTCAGAAATTACAAGCTATGTGTCTTTGGTAAGTCATTTAACTGCTGTTTGCCTCAGTATTCTCAACTGTCAAAAGCACTTATGCCTTGTGGGATTGTTGTGAAAAATAAATAAGATAATACTTGTAAAGCACTTAGCACAGTGCCTGGCACATAGCAGGCACTCTATAAAAATGCTGGTTATCATCATCATCATCATCATTATCATCATCATCACCAATATTCAAATATTCAGTTTAACAAATGGAAGAATCCAGGATCCCTCTTACCTCTGAATTGGGTGAGAGCTTAACACTGTGTCCACTCAGAATGGGTGGTACTGCCTTAAAGAAGATATTCAATGTACATAGCATGAACTATGTCAATAAGCAGTTAAAGAGTAACATTTGAAATGACAAATTATGACCTCCAGAAAAACCATAATAATTTACTTAGTTCTACAACAGCTCAGCAAAAGGTGGGCCAAATAAAAGCTTGTAATTAAATTAACAAGGAGGAAAAAAAATCTATATTTAACAAGAGAAATTATTTCCTAGTAAAAAAAGAAACAAAGGATTTTAAGTCAAAATACCTCAAAAGAATTAGATTTTTTTCATCAATACCTATAACTAAGTCATTTAATAAAAACCAATTCACTTAAACACAGTAGGTGCTGCATTCAAAAATTAATTTTTAAACCATGACACAAAATTGAATAATTGATCTGTGTTTGTTTATTACCTCTTGAATTTCTTTTTCTAAAATGTCTACTCTCTCTCGAAGATGTCTCCTATCTGTATCAACTGAGAGGAGCTCAAGCCGTATTGAGCTGCTTTCTCCTTCAGCATGATGGGCCTTTATTTGTAAGTCTTCAGCTCGACTATGGAGCATTTGGAATTTATCTAATAAATCTTGATTTTCTTGCTCCTAGTTGAAATACAATAATGTAATAATGAACAATTATCACTTTTGGAAGTATTCAATGTAAAAAAGACACCTAAAATTGTAGTTATACCACCTGATACACACTACAAAGGCAATGATATAGCTGTCCCCTCCATCTACCCCTCCCACATGAAAAAGAGAGAGAAGATCCAAAGTAAGTGGAGATGTGGTGAAAGAGGCACTCAATTAGAGTATGGGCATGGCTATAGACAGAAGTAAGTATTTAAGAGAACAATATCTTTCTCTCAAAATCAATTAACAAGCATTAACTAAATACTTGTTATGTGCCAGGAATAGTGCCAGGTACTGAGATACAAAGACAAAAATCAAATAGTGTCTGCTCTTACGTTTTTTCTGGGGGTGAGAAGTGAGAGGTGGAGAACGACATACAACATCTATGCAAATGAATAATAAAGAAAAATATATGCAGAATAAATACTACATAAGCATAACGTTGTAAAACACTCAGTAGTGAGGGATGGTACTATTGGTTGGTGGGGTCAGCAAAGGCTTTAGCCTAGGTGATGCTTGAGTGCCATCTTGACAAAAAATTATTTAGGTAGAGAGGTAGAGATGACAAAAGAGCAATAATTATACCTTTGGGCCAGAGATTACACTGTTAGGAATACATAAAGTATAAAAAAAAAAGATCTTTAATACTTTGTTGGATGCTATCCCTTTAACGACGGCAGTCTTTCCAACAATGAGATCAAAATCAGTACATGCCTAGACCTTCATTTCCTCATCTGGAAAATGAAAGGGTTGAATTATATGACCTAGACAGGCCTATCATGCTATGATACTCAACTTATGTGACTTGTGTTGAAGGTCTCCACTAAGTCCTCCACAGAAGGTGCACCCACATAGTGGAGGTCATCCTTTATGTCAGAGGCTCTAAACCTTTTTTGTGTCATGGACCATTTGGGCAGTTTTGGTGGACCCTTCTCAGAACAATGTTTTTTAAATGTACAAAACAAAACACATTAGATTAAAAATGAAACCAATTATGATGAAACAGTTATCAAAAAAATACATATATATATTTAAAGTTCACAGACCTCTGGTTCAGAACCAATCCTGACTTAAGATCTTCTGGTTATCAATAGACAAGCCAATCAATGTTTGTTACATACTCTCACTATATGACTGGTCACCTCCTTTTCTAGTTTTAAACCTCTCTTATGTTATCTTTTTTGGAGCTCTGTGCAATTTTTCATAGGCGAAACATAATAGCCTACTCAAATCGATTATACACCCCTCCTTTGCCCTCTGGGTGACCTGTAACTTTTAAGACAAAGCATTATATTTCATTTCTTGAAGATACACTGCATTGCTGAAAAAATATTGATGTTAAAAAAGATTGTACTTCTGGCTCAGGGACAAACTTGGGAGTTATTAAAAGTGCTACATCAAAAACAAAGCATATCAGTAAAAATGTATCTTAAAATAAAAGCACTCTACAAGCTAGCAAATGCAAATATCAGTAAATAGATGGTTTTCAAATTGGAGGCTACTTTACTCTTCCATGGACTGAGAGAAGGAGAGATGAGAGGGACAGTAAGAAGGAAGAGGTAGCAGAAATTCAAGGAGACTATCTGGAAGGGGACAGAAAACAAATTATGTTTTCTGCTTGCTAATTCATTTGGTTCTAATTTGGCATTTTAAACAAGGTTTTAGCTCTTATTTCAAATGCTGGGTTTTTTCCTGACAGTTATTACTTTTTAAAAAATTTAAATGGTAATATAAATTTATTACACCAGGATAAAAGGGCATCCCAGACTTGTATTGGAGCCCCATGACAGGGGCAGATGTAAAAGGACCTCGTTTTTTCCCACTACCCAATTTCTGATAAGAGACTGAGGGAAGACAGAGAAGGGGACCTGTGCGAGGGGGTGTCATATCCAGGTAAGTAGGAAAGCCCAGAGCAGCACAAAGAGAAGAGAAGAAGTTCAAAAGCCAGTGATAACAGCAGCGGCAATATGGTTCAGACCCCTGGCACAGAGCAGTATCTCATTTCTAGCATCTAGTACAGTCTGCAGAGAAATAACCAAAGCCGGAACCACAGACCAAAGAGAAGTTTAAAATTCTACCACTCTGAACCAACAGAGCTTTCCAGCTGGTAGACAAGGGAGGAGTCCAGCAGAAGTCTACTTTTACACAGACCCAAGCCCAGGTCAGGAATTCACAGAGCTTAGATCAAACTTTTCCATAAATCAGACCATTTTGGGAGCAACAAAAGCTTGCCAGTCCCCAGTCTGTTGCAGAGATTCTAGAATAATACAACACTCTATATCCCAGAACCAGCCTAGACCTTCTTTCTACCTAGAAGTGTGGCAGAGCCCAGCCTGAACATCAAGTCCAAAGTCAAGAAGCAGGCTGGAGGAATGCACAAACAAAAAAAGAACCCTAGCAGAAATGAGCTATTGGAAGAGATACTCAAAATACAAATGCAGAAGAGAAGATGGACTCCAGTCCATCTATAAGCACAGCTTGGGTATATACTCAAATGGAATTCCTAGAAGAGATAAAAGTCTTAAAAAATGTTTTTATAAATAGAATAAGACCACTTGAGAAAATACTGGAAAAGAAATAAGAGCTATGGAGAAAAAGAATTGGAAAGGGAATTAACAGCCTGGCGCAAGTGGTACAAAAACTTCTCCATGCAGCAAACTCCCTGAAAATTAACATGTATCAAATAGAAGCCAACGACTCCAAGGGACAACTAGAAATATTAAAACAAAGCCATAAGGCTGAAAAAAAAAAGTAAGGTATCTCATATCAAAAACAACTAACCTGGTAAACAGATTTAAGAGAAAAAATTTAAGAATCATTGGATTATTTGAACACCATGACCAAAAAAGGAGGCTAAACATCCTATTTTAAGATTTCTTAAAAGAAAACTTTTCTCTTAGAAGCAGTCACTGGTCACTTCCAGAAAGAAACCCCAAAATCAAAACCCCCAGGAACCTAATACAGCCAAAATCCAGAACTTCCAGGTCAAAGGAAAAAATACTGCAAGCAGCCAGAAAGAGGTCAAGTATGAGAGTCATAGTCATAATCTCAAACAATTTGGAAGCCACCACTATAAAGAAGCAGAGAATTTGGAATACAATATTCCAGAAGCCAAAGGATATGAACTTAGAGCCAAGAATAACTTCCTTCAATTTTTTTTCAGCCAAAGACAAGGTTTATTAAAGAGCCGCCATATTAGCCATACTCTTGAGGAATCTGAGAGTCAGAGAGGCATTGGCTAGATTTTAAGAATCTAAGCCAAGTCAAGAATAACTTACCCAGCAAAACTGAGTAAAATGCTCCAGGGGAAAAATGGACCTTTAATGAAATAGAGGACTTCCAAGCATTCTTGATAAAAAGACTAGAACTTCAGAGAAACTATGAAGTTCAAATACAGGGATAAAGAGCAATATAAAAAATTAAACATGAATGAACAGTGATAAAGGACTAAACAAAGATAAACTGCCTACATTCAAACGTAAGGAGATGAAACATGTATTCCCTCTGAACCCTATCATCATCAGGGGTCACTGAGAGAATCCAATTAGACAAGGCCTTGGAGTAGTTCTACAATTTCTTGATGATCTTAAGAAAAAAGGAGTAGAGGAATACACTGGGTGGGAAGGAAAGGAAGGGTAGGGAAAATTATCTCCCCTAATCAGGGTGTACAAATAGATATCTATGTAAATAAGGAAGAAGGGGTGGGGAGAGTGGCTAACACTTCAATCTCACTCTCATCTGAACTGGTCAAAGGAAGGAAGAACAACACACACAGTTTTGGGTTCAGAAATATATTTCACTCAATAGGGAAATAGGAGGTAAAGAGCAAGGGGATAATTAAAGGAGGGATTAGTCCTAAAGCAAAACAAACTATAACTAAGGATGTGCAAATATATTAACGCTCTCTTTGAGGTGGCAAAGAATCTAAGGAGGTGCCCATAAATTGTGGAATGGATAAACAAGTTATGGTATATAAATGTGATGGAATACTATTGGCTTCCAGTCTAGATGGTTACCTTAATGGAGGCAGACTACCCCAATCTCTCACTACCTACTCTAAAATAATGATCAAGAAACCAAATGGGAAACTACACTGAATGATGTTTTTGTACCCTAGAACTGTATAAAAAGTTAGCTTGAAGGGAATGCCAGTGTCAGCATAGCCAAACATTTCCAGCATATCCCTGCTCTATCAGGGAAGAGCTAGTGATACATGAAGCCTGCAGGCTAGCTGAACAGAGCAGGGGAATCCCTCTAGAAAGCTTCAGGGTTGTAAACCACTGAGGAAGAAGATATGGAAGCCAACCTCACACCTGGGTATCCCAAAGTTTTGAGGTCCCTTGTCACTTTGAGACAGCCAAAGAACATGGCTCTGAAACTCAAAAATGGAGGGGGCAGAGGGGAATCCCAGCAGGAGTGACTAAGGGTAAACATCAAACACCTCATACAAAAGCATAATGGGGGGAGGGGCAGTTGAGGGGCAAGGAGAAGTTTGATCATAGCACAAAGCCTCAATTCAGGAACTCAAGCTGGAGAGGTAAGTAAATTAAAGAAAATACCAACCAGTACAAAAGATTATTGCAAATCTAGAGATTCCTAAAAAGGATACAGTAACTCTACAACAATTGTAAGCAGAGATGCATAGGGAAAAAAATAGACCATTTTGAAATGTGTGGAGTATATTGTACGCTTTTTTTTAAAAGTGGTTTGAAATGGAAATACACAGATTCATATAAGAAAATCAATCAATAATTTGAGTATGTTTTTTATACAGAGTATCATATGTGATCCTTGGGAAGGTAAAAAAGAATACAGTATACCAAATACTGATATGAATATTAAAATATAACAGGGTAGACAGGAGAAGCAAATAAAAAGAAATATCTTCACCTTAGCAGCCATGAGGCTTTCACATCTGGAAACTTCTGTTATATAATTATGAACTCTGTTCTTCATTTCTTCTTTTTCACGAACTGCTTGTTCCAATTCCAATGAAATAGTCTTTCAAAATGAAAGCATTAAAGTAATAAAAGGATTAGAACACTGAAAATATTTGCATTTTTATAGCTCTTCTGATTTGAAGTAGGAACAGGAAGGAGTGGGCTAATTAATTCCTAATGGCTAATTTCATATGTATCACCTGATTAATTCTTGGTTTAGAAAAACATATTAAAAATACCTATTGTTGAACACCTAAAGCATATTTATAATACTATGCTGAACACTGATGAATACACATAGTAACACAAAGTAGGAACTATAGAAATGGTTCCCTCCCAAGGCACTTAAAAAAATCCCTCTATGCCTCAGTTTTCACATATGAAATATAGAACACTGCTTTACTATCTACTTCAAACAAGTGGAATGAGGAAAGCAGCTTTTAAACCATACAGTGTACACAGGTGTGAGCAATTATTAAGATTATTAAGATTATTCAGTGTACAATTCTTTACCAAGTGGTATATTTGCCAGACTAACCTAATCAAATTTCCATTCCTCGCTACGTTAGTTTTTCAGAGTAATTAACTTTTTATTATCCAAATAACTGAAATTTTGCATTTAACATGTATAAAAGAATTGTTATCTATATATAACTTGGGAATAAAGTCTGATTTTCCAGATAAGAAAACTTACCATGGGGAACACGTAGTCCTTGTGTATCTGGGTATTTTTAATGCAAGGAACATCATGCTTTCTACATTAGGGTTCCCTGGCACACAGCCTAACAGAGCTGGACAACTGTTGCTACAGCATAACAAGGAGCTCTTTGAACCACGGTAGCGTGCTAGAGCAATAAATCTAAAACAGAGTTTCTATTGTCTTAAAAATGAACGTTATCGAAAAATCAAAATTATTATTAAATGTGAGGATGTAAAAAAAGTTCACCCTACATTTTGAAATCTTATGTAAAACTACTAAATTTTATGATAAGCTAAAACCTAAATTTATTGTGAAGTACTATCATACCTGGTTCTCTCTTGTCATTGTTGCCAAATCATCTTGTAATCTTCTATTTTCCTTAAGAGCTATTTCCTTTGCTCTTCCTATGTCAGCAAGTTCTATTCGGGTTTCATCAAGCTGGCGCTGGAGACTGACTAGCTCACGTTCTCGATTATTTAGTAAGTCCTGTAGCTGTCTATCAAGTGAGCAATTTGCAAAAATCTTAAATACAATTTCTTTATTTTGCAACAATAATTATGATTCGTATTGATGAGTACTTGAAGAGTGAGTATATAGTTACATCAATGTTTAGTGTATATACTAAACACAACCCATGAATCTCTTTAATGTTCCATCATTCTAGCCCTGTTAATCTCCAACCTAAAAAAATCCTGACCATCTGCTATCTTTACTCCTGTTGGATCCAGGCTACTCCAAATGCCGCTTGAGAAGTAGTAACCTAAGGTCAGCTAGGTGGTGCAGTGGATAGAGCACTGGCCCTGGAGTCAGGAGGACCTGAGTTCAAATCCAGCCTCAGACACAAAACACTCACTAACTGTGTGACTCTGGGCAAGTCACTTAACCTCAATTGCCTCACCAAAAAAAAAAAAAGAGAGAGAGAGAAGTAGTAACCTGTGTGAATTCTGTCTATTAGAAATAAATATATCTAACCTCAGCTTGGCCATCAAAAATGTACAGCAGTACTTTTATTAATCATTTCCTATTGTATTCTTTACATAAGACATTTCAAAACTTTTCAACTCCTATCAGGCTCTCAAACTCAAGCTCTATCATATTCATTTGCTGCATACAACCTTAGATATTATTTCAAATGAGGCTATTAGGGATGAACAAGAATAAATAATTGAGGGTGACACAAAGTCTGCAAACTTGTGTAACTGGAAAGATAATGTCTTCAAGAGAAACAAGGAAGCTTAGAGGAGGAAGAATAAGTTTGGGGGGGGGGAGAATAATGGCTTCTATCTGGAATATGTTGAATTTGAGATGGCTAAATAACATTAGGTGGAGTTGTCCAGAAGGTGATATAAGAAATACAGACAGATGGAACAGCACTGAACCAGAACGCTGATATTTTATACATTTTTCTAAAAGGCACAAAATATATATATGATGGAGAAATGCAATGTCATATGCAATCCTCTTTCTTATTCCTCCTTTTTTATGTGAAAAGCTCAAGTTATGGGGGTTTGCCAAATTCAGATAACAAAATATAAAACATTTTTGAAAGAAAAAGTAGAACCACATGAAAGAATGCTCCAAATCACTAATAATTAGAGAAATGTAAATTAAAACAAGCTTGAGATTTCATCTCACAGCCTGAAAATAGGCAAAATTAAACAAAAAATGACAACAGTAAATGCTGAAGGGGTTGTAGAAGGTTAGGCACTCTAATACATTGTTGGTGGAGTTATGAAATGGTACAACCATTTTGGAAAGCAATTTAGAATTATGCAAATAAAGTGACTATGATATCCACACCCTTTGAACCAGAGACTCCATTACAGGGCTTATACCCCAAGGAAGTCATCAATAAGAATAAAGTCTCATACATTCCAAAATATTTATAGTAGCATTTTTATGATATCTAAGAATTGGAAACAAAGTAGATGCCATCAATGGAGAAATGACTAAAAAAACTATGGTATGTGAATGTAATGGAATATTATTGTGCTATAAGAGATGATATGTGTGATGAATATAGAGAAGCATGGAAAAGATCTACATGAACTGATGGAGGGAAGTAAACAGAGCCAAGAAAATAATATACATAGTAACTTTATAACATTGTTCACAACAATGTTAGTGGAAAGGGTTTACATACCAAAAAATCTAAATGTAACAAAATTATAAAAATTAAGCAGGACTTGCCTAAAAAAATCTGAGAAGACAGCTCCAATCTACCCTTTTGTAAAGGGAGGAGGCCAACAGGCACTATACATTGCACATTTTTGCACTTTTTCAATTAATTGATTAGCAGAGCTGATTTTTTTTTCTCTTAAAAAAATCTATAGTCATATGGGATGGCACTGGAGAGAGACAGTTGGGATAACCATCGTGATATAAGAACCAGAAAATATCAATAAAAGCTTACTTGAAAAAAGAAAAGAAAAAGGTGAGAGAATGACTTCAGGGACTGGTAGATAGCTACAAGAATCTGGTAGTATAATATAAGAAAGAGTAAAACTCAAAGGAGAGGTTGTAGAGTGATGGTGGCAGAGGTAGTAGTTGAAAACCAGAAATATGTCTACTCTTCCTCTAGGCCCGGTGTGTCTGGGTTAGGGGTGGGAAGTTGAGGCAGTTCTTGAGGGAAGGTGTACTCAGTATTGAAAATGGTAGACAAGGATGCAGTGTCTTCTGTGGGGAGTCAAGTTTCTGGGAGTAAAATAAAAGTAGTATGAGAGGAAGAATTCAAATACAAAGGGAAATTAAATCTAACATATGGTTTTAGTACATGAGAAAATAACAATCTTGTTAGGGAGAAAGAACAAATAACATTTAAAGAATATATCATATAATCAAATTTTTATAACTTAATCAAATTCCAAATTGTGTGTTCCAAATGATCACTACTAAAGAAGAGTAAAGTAAGAAGAAATTAAAGTGGGGGTCCACAGCTGTGAAACACTGTATATATTGTTGGATTTTTTTTTTCAATTGAGTGATTCTGTTGATTTTTTCCCTCTTTTTAAAAAAATGATTTCTTATGTAAGGTAGCTCTCTGGGAGGCAGGAGAGCAGAAAAGGAAAAAAACAGGAGGAATTTTAAATTATGTAAAAACAAAAGATATCAATTAAAATTTATTTTAAAAGAAATCAAAAAAGTTTGATGCAAAGCACTAAAGCCAAGCACCAGTTGAAGCTGATCATAAATGCTATCGACAATAAAAGGATCTTTTTTTTTTTTAAAGCTACATTGGAGCAAAAAGAACAAAGGTAGTACTACTAATAAGGGCAGAGTGGATGATGATAACAAATGACGTGTCAGAACATTAAACAAATCATCTCCTATTTAACCTCTATTTTTCTTTCCAAAGAGGATGATCTTGGGACTGGGAAGGTAGGGGAAAAAATGTATAACTGGGAGTTAAAACTTGAAGAAACTGAGGATATAGTAATAGAGAGCACCTAACTGCCCACCAATAAGTTCAAGTTACCAACCCCAGACTAAGCATACTGTATTCCAGGGTACTAAAAGAATTAGCAAGTATGATTGCTGAGCTACAAATTATGTGTAAAAAAAAGTAGAGAATGGGAGATATGCACAGGACTAAATAAAGGCAAATCTTATTCCGATTTCCAAAAAAAAGGTAAAGTGCAAACCATAAGCTGGCAAATGACACAAATGACTTGTGAAACTGTAGCCAGTAGTATTAAATGGATGGTATGTGAGCATTTAAAAAGAGAAGCAGTGATGACTAAATTCCAGCATATTTATCAAGACTTAGTCATACCAAACTAATCTCATTTCCCATTTTTGACAAGGTAACCAGACTGATAGATTAGAGGAAGGCCACTGACACACTATACCTAGATTTCAGCAAACCATTTTACAAAGTCTGTCATTAATCCTTGTAAACAAGATGGAGTAATGGGGGCTATATTATAGTACTACTAGGTGGATTCAGAACTGAAAGAATCTTGATAGAGCAGTCATTAACGATTCAACATAAGCTAGAAGACCTCTAGTGGAGGGACACTGGCATTAGACCTGGGCTCTTTGCTTTTTAAATTTTTTTTAATAAAAATATGCTAATCTTGTCATAGTTCCAGAGGACATGAAACTGGGAAGGATAGTTATCATACTAGATGATCCTGCCTCTGTGGTCAGAATCCAAAGATCTGTAAGGGGGAAAACAGTAGCTCAATCTATTAATACGACATTTAACAATGATAGATGCAAAGATCTATATTAGATGCAAATAATTAACTCAGAATAAGATAGGGGAAGCTTGGCTCCGCAACAGTTTGTATAAATAATATCTAAAGGTTTTAATTAGATTGCAAGTTCAACACTATAACTTAGCAGCCAAAAAATACTAATTAAAATCTAAACTGCATTGTACCCAGAACAAGGAAAAGGATAGTCCCACTACACATCAAATCCAGTTCAACTCATATGTGAACAAGAAATCCCTTCTACAAATCAGTGAGAAGGGGTCATCTTGTTGTTTAGTCATTTTCAGTCATCTCTGACTCTTTATGACCTGTTTTGGGGTTTTCTTGGCAAAGATACTGGAATGGTTTGCCATTTCCTTCTCCAGCTAATTTTACAGATGAGACAACTGAGGTAAACAGGGTTAAAGTGACTTGTCCAGGGTCACACAGCTAGTAAGTATCTGAGACTGGAACTGAACTCAGGTCCTCTTGACTCCAGGCTCAGTGCTCTATCCACTGTGCCACCTACCTGTCCCTAAGGGGTCATCTAGCCTAGGCTAAAAAGACATCCAGTGAGAATTAATACCTTTTAAAGTCAATCATGCTATGCCTGGACAGCTCTAATTGTTAAGATTTTCTTATATTGGGTGAAAGTCTGCCCCTTCACAACTTCTACTTGGTACTTCAAGCTGTGCTTTCTCGGGCTAAGCATAACAATTTAATCATTCTTTGGCATGATAGCCCTTAAAATACTTGAAGACATTTATCACGTCCCTTGTAAGTCATTTAAGGCTTAAAATATTCCCAGTTTCCTTCAGCTGATCATAAAGCATTGTCTCTAGCTTACTCATGATTGTTAACAGCACAGAAGACCAGAGACAGCAGAGTGCAATGAGGCTATCACCTTCCTTTTTTTTTTTTTTCTGAAATCTGGTCTCTCTTTTATTGCAACACAGAATTCTATTAGCTTTCTTGGCTATTAATTCATTCTGAGTCTGTACTGCATTAGAACTACACAATGCCTTTCACATAGTATGTGTTTATTGAATTGTAGTCTATTTCCAGCTACTGTAGAAGAAGGTTGGGGGAAAAGAAGTAGGAGAAGAAAGAGGACCTGAGACAAAGAGAAGAAAGTCATGTGGGTGAATTAGAGGGATTTAGACTAGCAAAGGAGGTCAGATGTTGAATGTGGGGAAGAATAACTGAGGAAATCTGAAAAAGAGTAATTAATATCCAAGTTCTGATAATACTTTGCTGAAAGAAGTTTGGGATTAAATACAGTAGAGGATATAAGAAGTATCTAGGATCATTAGGGAGCAAAGCCTGAAGATGAAAGTAGAACTTCAAGAGGAAAAGGAGAGAGTAGTTGGCAAGACAAGGCAAAATAAGTTAGAAAAAGTCAATGGAACAATTCAAGGGTCCAACATTATGATTAGGTGGATTAGTGAGTGGGCAAACAGATGAAACAAAGAGGAGGTGTAAGTTTAAGGATAAATGGGGGAGGTGGTAGGAAGCTGGATGGGTCTGTAGAGCTGTTGAGACTAAGGAAAGGAAGTTGAATGTGGTGTCAGATTATTAAGAGATTACAAGCACCCATGAGTTTAAAAAAACAAGACTGAAATATCTCAACCATTATATGGAGAGTGGGAGAAATTTACACAGTAACTTGCACTGAGAATGTGATGTTTGTTTTCCTGTCATACCCAGTGACTATTACCACTATTTCAAATGTAGACTGACCTCCTTTCTGGAGGAGGGTCTCAAAGAATGACTCTCCACAATCCAAGTTAAGTAAAATGATGTGTTCCTTAAAAACAAAACAAAACAAAACAAAAACAACTGAAGTACAGCTTCATGCGGGGAACAGGGAGAATGAGGTAGAGAAGAGGAGATATGACGGAGGATATTGGAAAGTGAAAATATGTTACACAGAGCATAAAAGAAGGAAATGGACAACTGTCCAAACAATATAAAAAAATACTTAAGGTTCTTCTTGAAGAGGAAGAAGCTAGATACTCTGGGGAAGAAGCTACTTAATGATACAGAATGATACAATAGAGCCACAAAAGCTATCAGGTGAGACATGATTTAATAAGTGTCAGAGGAAGAAAAGATTAGTAGTAGTTGGTAATCCTAAGAAATGCTGAATGAGGTCTGAGAATCGAGATGACAAAATGAGAGGGTGCATTAGAGTCTACCTACAACTTCTTAACAAAAATCCAGGGAATGCAACAGACTGAATTCTGATTGGGAAGGTCAGGAAGTCACATTAAGTAATTTTTTCCTAGCCCAAGGCAACTTAGGGAGATGGATAGAGAGGTCTGCAGACATTGGGGATAGGGCCTGGCAGGAGTACATGGTAGCTATGACAAGGGACACTCCAGCACTCAGGAACTAAGAGAAGGTTGAGACAGGATACTAGAAAGAGATCCGGGGGGAACCCTGAACAAGCTCTGAGTGCAGAAATGGGGGCCATCTAGCAGCTCTGTCACCCACCATCCAGTGTCCTTCACTGATCCAGCCAGAGAGGAGTGATTTTGAGTATTGGTCCTAGCTATGTACTGAGCAAACAACAAGTTCTAGAAGCAAATGGTAGTTCTGTGGTTCTGATTCTAAGAATTAATGCAATGTTCTACACCAAAGAGGAGCCAACTATTCAGACTCTGAACCTGGAGAACTTTCCAGCAAGCCAAGAGTAGCTGAGTCAAGTAGTGAGTCTGTTAAAACTCCTAACTAGAAACAAGCTGATAGACCCATACCTAGGGTAGGAACTTGGAGAACTCAGGCCACTTTGGAAGCACTAAAAGCTTGGAGCTGTTGAAAGCAGAAGGAAATAGGAAGACAGAAACTTGGGCCAGATATTCTCACCAGAAGTGAGAAGAGCCCAGTCCAGCACTAACATAAAGTCCAACATCAAGAAGTAGGCTGGAAAAACAAGCAAACAAAAAAAATCTAACCAAAAAGAGATATAGCAACAGGTAAGCTCATGACACAAATATCTTTGACAGAGATGAAGGGGGAGAGAATTCGACTGCTAGAATTAGCAGAAGCAAAGAGTTTCAGAGATGAGAAAGAACACTGCTTTATGTGAAGGGCAAAAAGAGCTTAGTCTGCCTGGAGCAGGCTGTTCCAGAATGTTATATATTATGAATGGCCTTAAATACAAGAATAAGGGATTTGAATTTAATTCTACCAGCAATAAGAAGGCGCTCTAGGTTTTAGAGCATGCAACATGACGAAAACATTATTTCAGGAAAATTAAACTGATGATAATGTGTAAACATAAGGAAAAAGGAGAAGAACTAGAAGCAAAAAGCCTTGCAGCTATTGTAGGAACTCATCTAAGAAGGATAAAGTCCTAGACTATAGCAGTGGTGGCAGGAAAGAAGAAAGAATAAGTGAGACTATGGACGAAAAAAGTTGATGGAAGTTGGTAATGAAGTACATGCAGAAAGTGATAAAGGAGTTTAAAATACCATCAATTTTTCCAGATGGAAGAATAGAAAAATGTTGCCATGGAGAGAAAGACAAATCAGAAAAGTGAATCTGATCGGGTGGGAGGAGATGAGTTCAGTTTGGGACAAGTTTAATTTGAAGAGGTACCTAGAACTGTTAAACTGCTTTACAATTAAACGGTTTTCTTACTTTTCATCACTATTTGACAATTCACTCTATTTCTACACACTTGCATAGCACTGTATTAGTTGCCATAAAACTATAATTGTTTTCATTATAAATCTTTTTTTTCTCACTCCTTCCAACTTCTGGCTCTCACTGAACCCTGGCTCTCTCCTGATGACAAAGCCTTCCAGGCCACCCTTTCCAACACTGGCTGTACTTTTATTCACTCTCCCCAAATCACTAGTTGAGATGGGGAGACAGAATACTCCTTGCTCCCTGTTTCCACTTCTAGGTTCTCTCTCTACCACCATTAATCAGTAAACTCTTCTCCTGAGATTCACATAGTCCACATCTAGCATCCAATCATAATCCTGATAGCTGTTGTCCAGAGACCTCCAGTACGCTCCACTTCCTCAATAAATTCAGTACCTGGCTCACAATCTTTCTTTCCTCCCCCACTCCTGTTCTCATACTAAGGGCCTTAAACATACATAATGACACTTCCTTAAACACCCCAAATTCCTAGTTCCTCCCCACCTCAGTCACACACAACAGTGATCATAATCTTGATTTTACCATCACCCAAAAAATGTACCACCTCCACGTTCATCTATCCTTATCTATCACAAGCTTTCCACCTTTTCCTTTGTCTTCCAATACCAAACCCTGCTCTTAGCCCACACCATGATCTCTAATTCTTAGTTCTTTCCCAAACTATTACTTCTTAGCTCCTTCTCCAACTATTACCTCTGCACCAGCCACACTCTCCTTCTTTCCCCATCTTGATCCCTTGGTGAACCAGTCCAACTCCATATTCTTCTCGTCTCTTGAGTCCCTTGTCCCCCTTATCATATTGTTGATTACTCCCTGCCAAGCCTCAGCCTAGGATCACTCCCACCATCTGCTGCTTTTGTTCCTACACACATACTGAAGAACAAAGATGGAGAAAATCACACAAATGTCCTGACTTGGTCCACTACATATTTATGTTACATAACTTAACTGGGCTCTCACTTCCGCTAGCTGATCCTTTTACACCTCCTTTATTAACTCTCCATCCCACTTATACCGTGGTGATTGTTCTGTATCTTTTCATCCCTCTTTCAACTTCCCATGGCTCCCCGTCTTCCTTCCTTGTAAGCTCAGAACCTTGCCTCATATTTTACTGAAAAAAATGAGGCCATTTTCTGAGAGTTCTGCTTTCTCCCCTCTTCCTAATCTCGCATCACCCAGATGTCCTCTGCCGCTATCTCTTTATTAACTCCTATCTCACATGATGCAGTGGCCCTTCTCCTTGCCAAGGTTAATCCCTCTACATTCACAAGTGATCCCATTCCAAATCTCCTCCAAAAGATTGTCCCCTCTAGCATCTCCACTCTCTTATTTATCTTCAATTTCTCCTTATCCATTGGCTGTTTCCCTACTGCCCATCAACATGCTCATGTCTTCTCTACCCTCAAAAAATCCTCACTTGAACCTTTCATCCCCATCATCTGATACTTCTGTTGCCTTCTGTGGCTAAACTCCTTGTCTATCTACAATCAATGCCTCCACTTCTTTTCCTCTCTTCTCTCTCCAAAGGCCTTTTCTCAATCCTCAACTTTCCTGACCTCTCTGTAGTCTTTGACACTATTGATCACACTCTTCTTGATACTCTCGTCTCTCTAAATTTTTGGGACACTACTTTTTGCTATTTCTCATCTTCTCCAGGAAGTCTTTCCCAACCTGTCTTAATTCTGGTGCCCTTTGTCTTTTAATTAATTCTATTCATCCTGTATGTAGCTTGCATGTTGTCTCCCTCATTAGATTGTGAGTTCCTTGAGCACAGGGAATGTTTTTGCCTTTCTTTGTATCCCCATCACTTAGTATAATTTGTGGTACATAGTAAGTGCTTAATAAATCTTTATTGACCAACTGATGATAAAATCTATACCAAATTTATAAAAAGCCAGAGTGCTACTTCAGTAATTACTTACCCTATTGCTGACTCCATCTCTGATAGTGTTACTTGCAAATGGGAAATAGCTTTTTCCTATAGAAATGATAAAAATATACTATGAAATTCTAAATAATTCATATAAAATCTATTATTTCGCATGATGTATATGATCTGACCCCTTTATACAGATAAAAATCTCCATCATGAATAATGTAAAAATATGCTTAATATGAATGTATAAGTAGAGCCTATACCAGATTACATACCATCTTGGGAAGGGGGGAGGGGAGAGAAGAGAAAATTTAAAACTCAAAATCTTATGGAAGTGAATGCTGAAAACTAAAAATAAATTATTTTTTAAAATCTCATAAAATTGCCTTACAAAACACCTCTAATTAAGCTCATTTCCCTCCCCTGGGGGAAGCACAGCCAACTATGTCAAACAAGATTTGAGACAATAAGAACATTCTCACTGAGCAACAGAATTTGAAGAGTGCCTCCAAGGTTGCTATAATGAATACTGATCTACAAAAGAATGGTCCCAAAATGGAAAATTATTTCTAAGATATAAGACATTATTATATTAAGATATAAGCGAATTCTATGTGATTAAATTTAAAAAATTAAATATACAGTGGTGGACAAAAGGATATTATTTTTTAAATTAATCATACCTTCACAAATTGTATGTACAGTATCTTTACTTCATGCAATATTATGTATGCTAATCTTAATTACAGCACAGTAACTCGGCAAGTACTTGTAAAGCCATAATTTTCATACACATGATGTGGAAATAAGATAAATATTTCCTCATTTGGAATATTATAATCTGCTTCTAGGAGCTGAAACTACATGAAGAAATTAGACAACACATACCTTACTTGCAATGTTATCTTCTGAGTTAGCGATTTTTTCTGTCTTTTCATCTACCACTTCCTGAAGGTAGTCTTTCTCCTTATCAATAACACAAATTGTATTTTTAAGTGCAACTAGCTCCTCATCTTGTGAAGTGATCTTACAGGTTAGCCTAGCTATAAATGAAAAAAAAATGTTTGTCAGGCTAAGTACGTGATTAAGAAAAACAAAGTACAGAAATACTTACTTATCTTTTCCTCCAGGGATGCAATCTGCATTTGGGCTGCTTGAAGTTCTTCACTTTTAACTACAAATCGGTGCTGACAATCATCAATGGCTCTCTGCAGTTGTTCATTTATTATCCTAAAGAATAAGTATATAAATATAAAATGTTCTTGATCTTTAAATAGGTTTTCAGATATGAAATGGTAATACTTTTAAAACCAAAAAACTCTTAAATAATTTTGTATTCTAAAAGTCTTCTAGTTTATGTCTCCTTTATGTTGACCACTAATTCCTCTTAGAAAAGCAATTTATTCCTTCCAGATAGTGGTTCAATGGACATGATGTCTTATCAATGCAAGTACTGACTCTAATGATTCAAACTGAAATCTATCCATGTCTGCCCATCTAGTATGACTTTTGTCTAACTGTATATTCAATATAAGTAGTCCAACCAAAGTGCTCAGGCGTCCTTCCTGTAGATCTCTTAACATTATATAAATACCATTAGCTGATCCACCCTTTTTTCATTTAGGTATTTCTCTGATGATATCTTTCATGACACTCTGTGCAATTATTTTGTAATTTTTTTTTCCCCAAAATAACTTTTATTGATAGGATTCTGGGCCCTAGATCTCCTTCTCCTATGACACTGGTACTCCACAGTAAACCAGAGCACTAGGAATGATAAAACCAACTGTACATCCAGCTGAGGTATCTCTTCAAATGGTAAATGGTCTCCCAATAGGCCCCCTCCTACAATGGAATGTTTCACAGGGTCCATAGTTAGCAGTTCCTTTTGAGTTTTTATATTCAGTATGCCAAACCTACCTAAAATATGGTTTTATCAATATGGTCTCCCCTAGCAACAACAACTACAGCTATTTGTAGAGATCACTTTCTTACACCCTAAAAGTAGCTTTATCTCTGTATTCTTGGTTTCAGGATTATGAAAGATCACTATGGCATAGTTTTCAGATGAATAGGCATGCCTACCTTGGGCATTAGACTTTTCTTCTAAACAGCACGCAATGGAACTTCAGGCACAGTGCCAATTGGGAGAACATTATTAATGATGAGCTAAACTTTCTTACCACAGTTCACAAATTGACTGTTATGCACGCCTTCAGCAGCACTGAACAATTTTATTCTCTTCTTAAACTGATATGGATCGCAGAAAGCTACTGACTCCATAACTCCATGAAGTCTATAGCCCTCAGCTTGACAGCCCCCTTCCTAACTTTTGCATTGGCATAGATGATAGAATCACTAGGAACCTAATATTCTTTAATCTTCGTCTGAGAAAATGGTATTCCAGGGCTCACAGCCATTTACCACCATTAGAATAACTGATAAAAAATGATAACCCTTACTGTAAGAGAAAAGCTTAGGGACATTAAAAGAACAACAAAATTTTCTAAAGGCAATCTAGTTTGTTCTCCTCCTGGTCAATTTCAGGTACATCTCATTATCTATTTGCAGAGTCTATCCAAGATATAAGTACTAACATCTATGCACTGACCATCTAACTTAGTATCATTGTTTGGACAAGAGACATTTTTCATCCTCTTGATATTTTCTGTGTGAATTGTTGAGATGAACTCTTTGACATGGCTATGAATCTTATGTAGGAACTGCTGCAATGTACAGGTGTTGATGTGTCAAGCATAACAGAATCTATCAATCAACTGATAGATATTCCACGAAGGAAAACTGGAGAACCTTTTCTTTTATAGAGAATCTTTCTTTTGGATTCTCTGTTGCATATCGTCCACAACAGTGGAAAATACATCATCTTGTTTTATGCTTCATTTGATATTAATAATAAAGATATCTGATGACAATTTATCTCATTTGTTGCAATTTTCAAAAAATTCAACATATAAAAATACACTCATGAAGACATCTTATTTGATAGTCTTAAGGACAGCATTTTAATCTATTGAATCAAATGCTTTTACCTAATCCACAAAGAGCTCAGTGGATTAATGTATTCTCTACACCTTTCAGTTAATTATGTGACCATAAATATATAATCCTCTGTTAAATATTACTAGCTAAAGTGTGCTTATTCCCTTCTTAAAATGCCATAAGGATGCTCTTAAGAATATGTAGATTATCGGAGGAGCTAGGTGGCACAGTGGATAGAGCACTGGCCCTGGATTCAGGAGGACGTGAGTTCAAATCCGGCCTCAGACACATAACACTTACTAGCTGTGTGACCCTGGGCAAGTCACTTAACCCATTGCCAACCAAAAAAAAAAAAAGAATATGCAGATTATCCTTATGAACATTCTGCAAAGTTGGGAAAGTAGGTACATGGGTCAGTAGTTGCTGATATTCTCATAGCTATTTTTTCTGGATAACAATAAGGTCCAAGATCTTTCCTACACTTTTCATTCAAAATCTTTCCTAACCTCTTTCTCAGTTACCTTGAAAATCTATCCCTCAATGACCTCAAAATTGTTGCCCAAAATGTAAGATTTGTCGTTGCATGCCTTGGACTAGTTCAGTTATTCTTCCCCATGTTTATTTTCTACAAAGCTATTTCCACTTACTCACGTAGCACTTCTGAGATTATATTATTAGAGTACAATTTTGAAGTTCTAGTTTAACAGATGGTACAAAATACTTTTTATAAAAATCAACACAAATTATTTTTTCACGTTAGTTGTCCTTCCTTTCAGTTTTATATTTTAAATACCTCCAAGTTGATTTTGCGTAGTTGGGTATCTTCCTAACTCATTTTAAACTTGTTTTTCTCTGCTACATGCTGTTTTATGTATTGCTATTTCACATAATATTCTATTGCTTTTGTTTGTAAAATTTTACAAACAAGTTTATATTCTAAATCATAGGTTCCCAAAGTGAGAGATACCACCCCCTGAGGGGTGCTGCAATGATCTAGCGGGGGGGGGGAGGGTAGCAAGCCTCAGGTTACCATTAAAAGGGTTAAAAAAGTAGATTTCCAGGGGGGTGATGAGTAATTTTTTTTTTTAAAGGGGGCAGTAGGCCAAATAAGTTTGGGAACCTCTAAATTACCATTGTCCTTGAATATCTGTTCAGCAAGGAGGTTAAGAGCTCACTGGACCAATGTAGTTTCTAGGCTCTTTGGGTCTACTTGTGATGGCAAATAATCTTTATATCAATTAGTCAAACTTCTTTAAGAAATGGTTACATGGTGTTATCATCTGCTCTTCCATTCATTTTTCTTATTTTTCAGGGTCAACAGTATGTTTAGATAAGTGAGGTTGGGGTTGTTTTGATTAAATATGTTTCTTATTTTTAATCTTTGTTGTTTTTTGTGAATTTCAATCTTATATTTTGAACTTTCTTTATCATTATGAAGTTGAACAAGAGACATGACTTCCATTTGCAAGGAACAGAAAGAGGACTGTACATGAAACTGTAAATCTCTATTATGCAATCTGTTTTTATGTATGTAACAAATGCAACACAGTAGTTCCAAAATTGTCCTGATTGCCTATGCCTCTCTCTTCACTTTCCTTTTGCTGTCTTCTGTGCCTTTGAAAAAGCATTTCATTAATGCCCTTCTTTTACATCACTATTTTTTTACCCCACTCTTTCCTCCCACCAAATAAAAGCTATTATAACAAATAAGCATAGTAAAGCAAAACAAATCCCTACATTGGCCTCTGAAAATGTATGTCTCATTCTGTACCTGTAGACCATCACTTTTTCACCAGAAGTGACAAGCCATCAGGCATGGTTGGTCTGTGCACCAAAGTTCTTGGGTCTTTCCAAAGTTGTTTTCTTTTACAACACTGTAGTCACAGCAAAAATTGTTCTGATAGTTCTGCTCACTTGATTCTCTGTAAGTTCATACAAGACTGTCCAGGTTTCTCTGAAACCATTCGTTTAGTCATTTCTTACGGAGCAATAATTGTCCATTATATTCACATACCGTAATTTGTTCAGGCACTCCCCAATAAACAGTGGGCATCCACTTTGTTTTCAGTTCTTTGTTATAACAAAAAGTACTACTCTATATGGGTAGCTAGGTGGTACACTGGGGTAAGCATCAGGAAGACTCCTGGTCTGGCCTCAGACACTTACTGGCTGTGTGACTTTTGGCAAGTCACTTAACCCTGTTTGTCTCAGTTTTCTCATCTGGAAAATGAACTGGAGAAGGAAATGGCAAACCACTTCCATATCTCTGCCAAGAAAACCCCAAATGGGTTCAAGAAGAGTCAGATACCATTGAAAAACAACTGACTGAACTACTCTAAATATTTTTGTATATATATATATATAGGTCTTTTCTTTTATATATACTTAGTAGTAATATCATTGAGTCAAAAGGTAAGCACAGTTTAGTGACATTTAGGTTAGTTTCAAATTCTTTTTCAGAATGGCTAGACCAACTTGTGGCACAACCAATAGTGACTCATTGTGCCTGTTCTCCCAAAGTCATTTCAACAACTGTTATTTTTGCCAATTTGATAGGCATAAGGTAGAGTTGTTTTCATGTGCCTTTCTCTTATTATTAATGATATGGAGCATTTTTATAAGGTTATTGATTGCTTGGATATCTTCCTATTACATACCCTTCATATTCATATCCTTTGACCATTAATACATTGGGAAATGGCTTTGAGGTTCCTTATACTTCGATTTTTCTGATTCTGTGAATAACCTGTGCGCTTCGAGCAAATCACTCTATTTGACAAATGTCACTCCATCACAGCAAGATAATGAAGCATGCCTACTACTTCTGTGCCATCACTGCACCAAGCTTTCCAAAAAATCATTTCTTCAAGAACAAGAAAAGCACCCTAGCCTCACGGGAGTGTTACTGCCTTCTAAGCCACGTTCAAATTACTTGGTCTTCCATTCAAAGACCTCCACAATCTGACTTTACTCTTTCTTGCATTATTTCATACTATCTTCCATACTTCACTGTACATTCCAGCCAAACTATCCCTCAAACATGTCTTGGGCTTTCCTTTGAGTGCTTTCTCACACTACTCCTCACGCTTAAAATGGTGTTCCCTCCCCATTCTTAAACTATTAAATTCCCGCCCATTCTTTACAGTCTCACTCAAATGCTACCTCCTTCATATAGCTTCTCCTGAAGGATCTCAGACATCACAAGTCCCTTTGAATGCAAAACTAACCCCACAATAAAGATTGCTATGAATCTGGTTTTCCTGTCACTAGACTGTAAGCTCCTGGAGGGCAAGGGTCAGTGTAATCTAATTCCTTTGCATCTCCCACAGCACTTTACCCAGGATTCTTTCACTGATCAGAGGAAAGTAGCACTTATACTGAAGGGGTTAACTTACTGATGCTGCTTCAGAGTTAGGCTCTATGCATGACACAACAAAAAGGAAGCAGAAGAGACAGAGCGTTTTCTTATTTCCAAAGTTCATTCAGAGATAAACGTAAATGGAGATAAAAAGTAAAAGAAAAACTTTTTTCAAAGAGGAAGAAGGCATATATTGCCAATTCTTACTTGTGTAAGTTGGAAAGAAAAGAGAAATAAATTCATACAGGTGGTATTCAGTTACATAGTTTTTAGTAACTGTGCACCGTGGGGCATGAAATAGTTCTAAGCCCTTCCTAAGGAGATCAACTTTAACTTAAACATATTAAATATTTCTAATAAACTTACCTCAGTGAGTTCAATGCTGTTTTCTGTTGTGATGAGTCATCAGCAACATGTATAAGTTCATGATATTGGAGTTTCAATTTATTCTCTAGTGACTCTATTGTCTCTTTCATCATTGATACTTTAGACTTCAAATCACATCTTTCAGTTTCAAGCTGTAATTAATGGATAAAAAGGAGTGGCATATACTTAGAGAAGGAGTCTAGTTTTTTTCTCCTGCCACTCTTCAAGGATATTTCTTAAAGAAAATTGTCTAAAGAAAGAAAAATTTTACTAAAAAGGTTTTTTGAAAGAAGTTTAAATCACCTCATAATTAATGTTTTCTAGATCTTCCATATTTTTTTCCATTTCTGATTTTCCCATAACAGCCAATTCCTGCAGGTTCTGAAAGACAATTTTATGGGAAATATTAGCGTAAGTCACAATACAAAACAACAAACATTTATTAAGTGCCTACTGTATACAAGACACTGTGCAAGATCCTGGATAACAAGGGTTAGGGATTTTAGATGGCTTAATGAATGAATCTCTTTCAAGGAGTTTATGGTCTCAGAGTGTGCATACAACACTTTTATTTTTAAAGAAGAAAAAGTCTTAAATGTTAGACACAAAGTACTTGAACCAATGATATGAAAAAGATGGCTTCATAATAACATAGTACTACATATTTCTTTCTATGCTCCATTGGCATAAACTTTGAGAAACTGGGGTCACCTTCCATGATATAAGATAAAACCTCCACAAAGATCAGACAGTAAGATTTCAGAAGAGATCTACCAATGTAATATAAGAACACAGTATCTTGTTTACTCTTAACTCTACCTGCTTAAGAGGCAGGGCCTGTAGGTATGCATGAGTGTTCATTTTTATAACCTCTACAATGTCCTACACTTTGATATTTCTATGTGGCATGGAAGTCATAATGAGTTCTCAAAGGCTATGCTAGAAAAGTATAAGCTCTGAAAAGTTCTACCATCCTAGAAAGGTCATAAGTAGTAGTGAAAGAATCTGATATGTGAAGATCAACCTAGCCACATACCAGGAGCATAAAAGTAGTATGGCCACTGGGGGTTAGGGCAACTCAAGAAGCCAAGTACAAAATAGTACTGAATCTTTCATGATCCCTTCCTGCTTTCATAGTGATAACAATGGGTAATCTAAATGTGAGATCTTTGTTTAATAACCAAATGTTCTTCACAAGGCAAACAAGGGAGTTCATGGAGTTCTTACATCATGTATCCAATAGAAATCCACTTCCCCTTTCCTGCATCCTTTAATTTTGGAGGCAGTGGGGGTTAAGTGACTTGCCCAGGGTCACACAGCTAGCTATCAAGTGTCTTGCCTCCTTTTGTGTGCTATTTTCTTCCATTAGACTGTAAGCTTCTTGAGGGCAAGAACATCCTTTCTTTTTCTCAACTGTATCCCTAGCACTTAATAGGTGCTTAGTAAATGTTTACTGGATTGGATAAAATGACAAGCAAGGTAGGACTAAATTATCTTAACAGTGTGCTCTAGTGCTAACAAACTTAAAGGCTATGGAATTCCATAATTTTTTCCTGGATTTTATTTCTACTGGGTATGTGAAAAATACACAAGGAAAACACATGAATAAATTTAACATATCAATATTAAATCTTATAATAAATCCTTTTTGAACATCTTTTGTCACAAAAGATTCTATGAATAATACATTCAATTTGAGATGATTTTGACTAACTTTTGAAATGTTTTTAGTATTTCAAACATTCCTTCAGCATATTTTAAGTGCCTATTATGAGCATAACACAGTCCTGGACATTTTAATATGCAAAAAGATATGTTTTTCATAGCTTAAACATATTTGTAATCTACATGATGAACTTAAAATTTAGTTGGTACATTCTATGTAGCAAACACACTGTGAAAAGTTTATTGGGATCACTTTTATTTTCCCCTGCAAGATTTCTAAAATCTTAGGTTCTGCTTATAAATACTATTACAAATAAAGCTAGTTACAATGAAAATTCTGAACTTCAAAAAAACAAAATACTCACCTTTAACTTCTCCCTTAAAGCTTCCTTTTCTACAATCATTAGTCTCAAATCAGATAATGCAGTCTCTTTTTCTTTTTCCATAAGAGAAAGAATATCTTGAGATGGCATAGAATATGTTGCTTCCCTTCTTAGCGTACATAAATCATGCTGTGCCTTAAAAAATGAATTGTAAAAGTCAGAATGAGAACACTACAATCTCAAAATGAGATTTCTAGAATACTAGAGATGACTGGGTCATGATTTTGTTACACAGCATTTATGAAGTAAAATGAAGAATAATTATTTGTATTCTACTAGGCAGTCTTATCTACATGATTGACTTTCTGTATTTATATTTGCACAGGCCTGTAATCCAGTAGTTCAATATTCTGTGCAAACTAAGTGATATAAGCTAATCACTCTTACACTCAATGGCACCATAACTCTGGTAGTTTCCTATACTAAAAATCCTGGTGACTTATTTGAATTTTCCCATTTCCTCACCACTGGTATTCAATTAGCTATGAGATCTTGTTGATTATATCTACATAATACCTCTTGTGTCTGCCCCTTTGAGTCTCTCACTTCTCACCACAGTACATGACCCTATCACTAACAACCTGGACAGTTGCAGCGGTTTAACAGTTCTTCACATCTGCTGGGTAAAATCTAAATCAGTTTGTCATAAAGCAGATTTACACCAACATAATCAAGAATTTTCCCTCTCTACCTTTTTTTTTTGAGATTGGATGCCCCTCTTTCCTGTGCTGAAGGGTAGTGGCCACTTACAGATCCAATCTCATTAGTGATCAATATGTGGACCTGCTCCATTTCCAACCCAGGCTGGTTTGCCCCCTCTTAAGTGGCCTAGTGACACTTATCTCCCAAGGGCTCACTGTACTTGTGTCAGACACAGTGCAGACACCCAATCAGATTTAGTCCACTGCAGCTCAGAACTCCTGAGCTCAAGTGATCCACCAGCTTTAGGCTTTCCAGTAGCAGGAATTATAGGCACCATGCTTAGCAAGAACTCCTTATTCAACAAGAACTTCTGGAAAAGATTCACAGCAATATTCTTTGTGGTAACAATAAACTAGAAACAAAGTGAGTCACTACTGATTGTGGAATAGATATTGTGATATGTGAACACGATGGAACATTATGGTGTTCTAAAAGTGACAAATATGAAGAGTTTCACAAAACACAGAAAAACGTGTAGGAACTGATGAAAAGTAAAGGACACAGAACCAGTAGATCAATAAACGATAAATAAAGAATACAATAAAGAAAACACAACACTAAAACTAAACCAAATGCTGAGTAATGGTAATGATTAATCATGGCCCCAGAGAACTGATAAGGAAATTTCTTCCTCTTTTCATTAGGGACGTGGGGGACTATAAGTGCTGAATGATGTATCCAGCGCCAGATGTCACTAATGTGTCAGTTGATTTTTCTTTGCTACAAGTCTCATTTTGTAGTAGTTGAGTGGGGGACAGAATATCTATAATGATTATGATATAAAAAAGACATCAGTAGATGTTCTTTTTTAAAAACAAAACACAAAATCAAAACCATTACCTTGCCTTCAAGGAACTTATTTTCAGACATTTACATGCATGAGTAAATACATGTAATTTAGGGAGAGAAATGTACTGCCATAGACACTAGTTCCTTGACCCTGGGCTACTCATTTAGCTTCCATGAGTCCTGGTTTCCTTCTCTGAAATTGGGCATATTAATAGGACTACCTCATTTCTAGGAGGATTAAATGATATATATAAAACACTGGTATCTAAAATTAATCACGTTTAAAACTGAGTTCCTCTTCTTTTCCCCCAAACCTGGCGCCTCTTCTGACTTGTTATAGTGAAACAAATTCTAAACTTAAAGACAGAAGACTTGAGTTTGAATCCTTATTCTGCCACTTACTAGCCACATGAACCTGGGCAAGTTTAAAAACCTCTTTGAGCCTCTCCAGCTGCATCCCTACAGTGCTATTTACTTGATTTTGCATTAAGATAAATGCTATGACTTCTAGCCAAGATGGCTGCCTGAAAGGACACGGATTGCTTGGCTCTCACATACCTAGCCAGGCAAAAACCTGAAATTTGCAGCAGAAAAAATAATGATCAAGATATCAAATGAGAAAGTATGGTAAGTAACTTATTCCAAAACCAGAAATGAACAAAAAGTCAGTCAGAAACCTGTGGACAACAGGAAATGGAACTGCCAGCAAAACCAGTGCAGAAAAACAATCCTGAACCTCCCAACTCAAGTGGCCAAGGTCAGGGTCATGAGATAGCTTAATTATATAGGGATGCAAGCAAGAGCTCTTAAGTACCTATCACTCTGCCTAAGATATCACAGGAAACATCCTGCATTCTGAACCTCAAAAAACTAGTGAGGCAGCAGGGAGGGAAGGGAATGACACAAACTCCTGGCACTGTGGGGCAGTCCAGAAAGCCAAGAGATCTGGAACAAAACAAAAAAGACCAAAAACTCCATCCAAAACTGCAGCCAATGATTTTAAAGTCTGGACATGACACAAAACTCCCTTTAAAAAATGGATTTTCCCACAAAACTACACAAATAACTAGAAATCAAGTCAACAAGCATTCATTAAGTATTTATTCTGTGCCAGGCCATGTGCTAAGTTCTGGGGCTACGAAGAAAGGAAAAAACAGTCCCTACTCCCAAGGAACCCACAGTCTAAGAGAAGAGACAACTTGCAAACAACTACGTAAAAGTAAGCTATATATGGGGTAAATCACAGATAATCTCAAAAAAAAAAAAAGGTATTAGCTCTGAAGAGGACTGGGAAAAGCTTTTTGCAGAAGGTAGAGTTTTAACCAAGGAAGGAAGGAAGCCAGGAAGTAGAGATGAGATGGGAGAGTATTCCAGACAGGGGTACAGCCTGAGAAAATGCACTAAGTTATAGGACACCCCCAGTGCCTGTATTCAATCAAAGGAACAAGGAAACACTAATGGACTGGCCAGTACGGGACTAGTTTTCGAATAAGATATATGGGTTGCTTGAGATTGTGAGAAAAATCCTTGCATCTGTCTTCAGATCTGACCGGATTTCTAGTCAGCATAACCCAAGTGCTTAGTAAAGGGTCTGTAAGCAACACATAGAGGTGGTCCAGCTTCCTAGCCATGCAGAGCTAGATTCAAATGATACAATAGTTTTCTCATGAGACAGAAATTAGACTACACCCATAATTGAATAGAAAGGAAACTGAGCTAGATCCAGAATTGAGTCCTAAGATGGAGTCAGTGTGGTTCACTCAATTTCCACAACTCCCTCAAGGTGAAAATTGAATGCATGGGAGCTGAGATACAAGGAAAATGGTATGGAGGGAGAAGAAAAGAGAGCCCCTAACAAAGCCTTAAGGGACCTGCTAACTGAGAAGGAACAGTTAGACAGAAGAACCAGAAGAGCAGTACCATAAAAAACTAGAGAGAAGAGAATATCAAGAAGAGTGTGATCAACAGTGTCAAAGGCTGCGGAGAGATCAAGAAGGATGAGGATTAAGGGAAATCCATTAGATTTGGCAATCAGAAGATCACTCACTAGTAACTTTGCAGAGAGCCAGACAGCAGAGAATTTAGAAAAGAATGAGAAAAGAGAAAGTGGAGGTACTGATTTTAGACTGCTTTCCAGAAAAATTTAGTTATGAAAGTGAGGAGAGACACACTACAATAAAAAATAGGGGCGTCACACTGGTCCAGGCCCTCATCACTTCATGCTTGAACTATCACAGTATCCTTCTGGTTGGTCTAGCCGGCTTAAGGCTCTCCTCACTTCAGTCTGTCATCCATTGAGCAGTTGAACTGATCTTCCTAAAGCACAGACCAGACCATGCCATATCCCTAATTCAATAATAGATAGTGACTACTTGTCATCTCCAGGATAAATATAAAATTCTCTACTTGGCATTCAAAGCCCTTCAAATCTAGACTCCTTCTACCTTTCCAGTCTTCTTATACCTTACTCCCCACTAAGTACTCTGCAATCTAATGACACTGACATCCTTACTGTTCCTAAAACAAGATTCACTATCTCTTAACTCTGGATATTTTCACTGCCTGTCCCTGTTGCCTGGAATGCTCTCCCTGATCTCCATCTCCCAGACTTCCCTTCAAGTTGCAGCTTACACCCAACTTCTTACAAAAAGCCTTTGCTGATGCCTGCTTAATGCTAGTGCCTTCCCTCTGTTAATTATCTCCAAATTATCCTGTATATATCTTGTTTGTACATAGTTGTTTGCAATTGTTATTTCTTCTCCCCCCCCTCCCATTAGACTTGAGAGGAGGCATTTTTGCCTTTCTTTGTATCTCAACAAGCTTAAAAATGCTTGTTGAATGAGAGGGGTTTTTTTAAGATTCAGAGTGACATGCTTACAAATAAGCAGCAGGGAAAGCAGCCAATAGACAGGTAGAGAATGAAGATTAATGAGATGTAACAGAAGGGGCAACACACTATAAAAGATATGATGAAATGGAATCAGAGTGCAGAAGGGCCATTTCTTCAAGTGAGACAGGAGTAAAGGAAAAGATAGTGGGGGTAAATATCTGAGTGATGTGAGAAGAGGTAGCGGGAACAGGAAGGAGGTCTTGGAACATGGCTTGAATTTTTTTGTGAAGTATGAAATAAGGTTCTCTGCTGAGACAGCTAAGCTCTGAAGAAAACACTAAAAGGATAAACAGCTTAGAATAGAAAGGGGTAAATATTACTCCTTGAAAACTAGAACAGAACAAACAGAAATCAACAACTGCATGAGAAAGCAAGAAATATTAGAAAAAAATAAAAGACTGAAAAACTAGAAGAAACTATAAGACAGATGATATAAAAAACAATTTACTTGGAAAACAGGTCAAGACAGCATTTAAGACTAATCAGAATCCCTGGAGACCATGACATAAAAAAGTTCAGATGTTATATTTCAAGAAATCATAAATGAAAACTGTACAGAGCTCAGAAACAAAGTGAAAACACAAAGAATTCATTGATTACTTCCTGAGGAAAAAAGTCCCAGAAAAGTCAAAGCCAAAATCCAAAGAAAAAATACAAGCATCCAGAAAAACAGTTTACATAAGACCTTATAGTTTCTACTGTAAATGAGAGATCTTAGAATGCAATATTTCAAAAGGCAATAAATATAGATTATGATCAATAACTTTTCTCAGCAAAGCTGAGTGTAATTTTATGGGGAGGAGGCTTTCAATGGAACAGTGGCCTTTCAAGAAATCCTGATGAAAAGACCAGAGCTAACTAGGAACTCTGAAATATAAACACAATAGTCAAGAGAAAATAGGAAAGAAAGTCTATTTGAGCACTTGGAAGGGGCTGTATGTAGTGCCAACATTCTAACACAGGGAAAAAGAAACAAGTGTCACTTCAGAATCTTAATGTCTTCAAAGGGTATTGAGGGAGTTAAATGCAAGAAACAGAAAGTATGATTCTGTTTTGAGGATTTGAAGAAGGGAAAGAGAAAGGAGGATAAGAGGAATTTACCAGTGCATAAAGAAGGAAGAAGGGGAAACAGAACTGTTTTTCTCCTAATTGGGGACCACGAGAAGAGTATACTAACACAAAGGAATGGGTGAGAGGAAAGGGCATCATATGAACTTAACTCTTATCTGAAAAAGACAAAGGAAAGCTGAACAAACACAAATAGCTTAATGCAGAAATATTTTTATTTTAACAAAGAAATAAATAGAGATGGGGGAGGTGGGGAATTAAGAAAGTTAATTCTGAGGGAACAACTTCAAACAAAGTAAATTTTATGATCCTGAAGGAGGGATTAAAGGGTGGGGGGGGGGGAAGCAAAGAATAAGAATCTAAGGAGCAGCTAGGTGGCACAGTGGATAGAGTACTGGCCCTGGAGTCAGGAGGACCTGAGTTCAAATTTGGCCTCAGACACATAACACTCACTAGCTATGTGACTCTGGGAAAGTCACTTAACCCCAACTGCCTCACAAAAAAAAAAAAAGAATCTAAGGGAGTGCCAAACCAATTGGTTACTAGCTGAATTATGGTTTATGAATGTAATAAAAATACTGCCCTGTGAAATGACAAAAGTGACAACTGTCAAGAATGTACAGTAGAATGAACCAATACAGTAATATGAGCAGAACTAGAACAATTTATAAAAGGACTGGAACACTGTAATGAAAAACAACTTTGAAAGATTTATGAACTCCAAACAACATAACTGATCAACCATATCTTCAAGAATTATGATGAAATACATTTCTTGCCTTCTGACAAAGAGCTGATAAACTCAAGATTCACAAAGAGATATACATTTTTGAATATTTGTTTTGCTTAACTTTGCTTATTCATTAAATGAATTTTTTTCCCCCTTTTCTTTCTTGGTTTCTAATGGTGGGAGGTTTATCAACAGTTATTTGATGTCAAAAAAATAAGTCACTGAAAGTTTTTTAAAATGCATAGAAGGGAACAGGAGTTAGTTCAGAAGGAAGCACAGACAAAGCAGGATGGTTTTGACAACATGTAAAATTATTACATACTTCGATCATTTGGTTTATTAGTGTTTAACAAGCACAATACCTTTTAAAGGTTCATTCAAATTCTTAGCAGAAAAATAAGACTGGCAGTTAATAACTGAATAGCATACCGCTAAGTAAAGAGGCCACTTTTGCCAATAGGTAGTTTTAGAATGGAAGGGTACATGATTATCTTAAGAAAAAAATAGGTCATTTATTCCAGCTTTCCATATTATGCAGAAATATACCAACAGATGGTCATTTAGGCACTGACTGAATATTTCCAGTGATGCAGCTCACTTCCTCACCAAACAACCTATTCAGTTTTGGACAGCTGTAACAGTTGTAAAGTTCTTATCTCTATCCCTATATTCCCACTTACTCGTTGGACCTGGTCTAAATTGTTTCTGCCTTCTGAAGCTACGAAGATTAACTCTATTCCACATGTCAGTTCTTCAAATAACAACAATCATGTGTATGATGGAAAGAACAGTAAAGACCTTAGTTCAGTCCATATTCTCTAACTAGTCATGTGAACTTGAACAAGTTATTTAAACTCCATTTGATAATTGCTATAAGACATGGGTAATACAGATTTGATTAGGAAGAAAACATATTAGGAAGAAGGATACAGAATAAAGATTTCCTGTTTCGGAAGCAAAACGAAACAAGAAACCACTGTCTGACGAGTTTACTTATAATAATAAATCTGACCTTTTAATAGGTCCTACAAATGGCAGCAGTCTAATCAAGTAGGTCAACTAAGAAAACATTAAAGTAATTTATATCTTGGTTTGTTGGTGATCAAATAAGATGACATACACAAAAATTACACAAAGGTCAGTTAGTTCTATCACATATAAAATCCACAAGTTCTTAAATGATAATGCATTTCTTACTTGATTATATAGGTCACTCAGTTTGTCTCTTTCTGCAGTTAATAATTTCACATTGCATTGTATTTCCCCCATGTGTTTTTCAAATCTATCCAGCATAGACTGAAGTTCATCTCTCTCTTTTGTAACTATGCTGAGTTCTGAAATGTAAGTACCCTACAAAATAATTTCAAAAAAAGAATTTATCATGTTACAATATTTTAAAATTATATTTAATCATTGAAGTCAATCCATAAAAAATTATACACATTAATGTATAAAAAAGTAAACTACTCTAAAATAATATTTTGACTTTATTTGTATAATTCAAGGTATGTCCCACATACAAAGTTCCTAAGTGAAGCAAATAAGGCCTTGACCCTATTCTGCTCAACGTTTTTATCAATGTTTTAAAAAAAATTTCATGTTTATTCATACTTTTCAAAATATATGTACATAAAAAAGGAAAATTTACAACAGGAAAGACTGCCTTACAAGCAACACAAACTCCTATAAATTCATGATGGAATCACACATGAGTATGACTCTAAATCAAGCTAATCTTCGCAAGTCCATTCCCTAGCCAAACTGAGGCTACAGAAAGGATCCCAGAAAACAGACTGCACAGGGAATGAATAGGAAACAAACAAGTTTAGCCTCTGGCAGTACTCAAAGGACAAGAAAACGTACATTGAATATCTTAAGACAATAAAAATTTTAAGTGCCACAGAGAAGTTAAATTATGAATCAGAAATGGAAATTTCTCAGATAGAAAGCTTAGTAATATTTAACACAACCTCACAATACCAAAACAAAATACAAAGAAAAAAGGGTTAGGTAGTCCGGCTTCATTTACTTAAAAAAAAAATCTCAGAGAAGATGCCACCCAAATGACGTCAAAGGTGCTGAGGAAAGGAAGATGGGGGCAGGAGGAGGGGACAAGATGGGTCTGGAATCCAGTTTCATTTATTTTAGCAAACTGCATGTTTTCCCACTTATCAGCATCTCTACATTAGCAACCACATAACTCTCCAATGTTTCCCTTTAAAATGGCAAATAGGAAGTGACAACTCAGGCGCTGAGTCTTATAAACATTTGATTAAGATATATGCTTATCAAATTTGTGAGTAGCACAAAGTTGGGAGACAGAGACCTCTAACAAATAAAATAACAAAATGGAAGCCAAAATAATTTCAAAAGACTAGAACAATGAATTAAATCTAATAAAATAACAGTTAATAAAGTTAAATGCAGATCACTATACCTGAATTCAAAAAACAACTGCACAAATTCCAGCGTGGTAAAACTGAGACCTTTTCCCTTAAGGGAGAAATGGGGTAGGTAGTCAGAAACAGCCAGAATAACCAAGGATTCCATCAAATGCAGACCATGATACCAAGGAATTCTACCAATTCCTATGCTAACTTTATCTGGCCTACTCATGACTGGTACATTTTAAGGTAGTAAGGATGATCATATCCTACACTAGTAGGGCTCCAGCTCCTTCTGTCCACCACAGAATAAAACTCTACGGACCCTCAGGGACAGCCTGAGTTTTAGGCAGAGCTGCTTGCTTAGAACTAGTGAATATGATGCTTCATGTCTCTGAATCAGCCAATATTGGGATTTAGGTAGCAGTGAATGAGTGTGTGTCCAGAACACATGTATCCTCAATATTCTTTGTCCATTTGATTAGTGTGCATACTACCACAATAAAACTGCTACTTAGATCAATTTAGGCTATGTGTTTGTACCTTGAAATTGCAGATTGAACTGAACAAAATAGGTAATAGTTGATATGAAAAAACCTGAGGTTAATATTACAATGCAATCTCTTATTGGGACTTTTAATGTAACTTAAATAACTTGTCCTCCTGTGTTATGATAAATTACTATATCCACACATGGACAGTTAGGTTGTTGATATATAAAGTGAAAACTAAAAACTTTTCAACTTGAAAATGTGATATCCAATAGAGACCAGAGACTATAGTCCAAATGAAATTTGGGGAAGACTAAGAGGAAAATGTCACCAGAATTACTGATTTAAAAATCTTTTAAATAATAATACAAAAAATTCATGTTAACATCCTGAAAAATAAGAAAAATGAAAACTCAACTATTACAGAATTGCATTTAAGATAACAACAAATCATGAACAGCAACACCGAGATTCCTTTGTTTCACCCACTACTTCAGACAAAAAGAACATTACCTTTTCTGGACTTTTAATATTTAAACTTCTTTCACGTCTTCTACTTCGTGCAGGGGTAGATTGACGTTTTATTATCTTTTGGAGTCTTTGTAGCTCTTTCTTATAATGATCTCGTTCTTCTTCTACACTCTTGACAAATACATCTAGCCGAGAAGGTGACTTTCTCCTATGCATGACACCATATTCTTTCTTCATTCTCTCTATTTCCAGGACAAGATCTCTTTCTGTAAATCAATGTGGGAAAAACTGTTAAAAAGAGGTGGGTTTTTTTTGGGGGGGGGGTTGGAAGGTTTTTTGAACACTCTGTCTTAATTTTAAATTATAAAATTTTTTCTAAAATACTGAATTCCTAGAATAGAAAATTTCTAGATTACAAATACAATACCAAAGAGTAGGGAAGGGCAGCTAGGTGGCACAGTGGATAGATTGCAACCTTGGAGTCACGAAGACCTAAGTTCAAATTTGTCCTCAGACACTTGACACCTACTAGCTGTGTGACTGTGCAAGCCACTTAACTCTGATTGCCTCACCAAAAAAAGCAAAAAAAAAAAAAAAAGAGTAGGGAATATTTTCTGTGTAGCTTGTTAACAAGTACCAAATATTAATAAAGAAAAAAAGCAGCTTAAATGTTCATAACGAACATGCACAGTAATAAAACTGAGCTTTCCAGTATCCCAAATTCAAAATACCAGAAAGTTCAAATCTAAATCACTTTGAGAAAGAGTATCTTAGGACTGAATCAGCAGCAACAGCTTCTTCCAGAGCTCTCAGACCACAGACAAGTAAAGGGGTCAGACAACTGGTCAGAAGATTACAGGGGTCCCTTTGTTGGCACTGGAACAGGACTCTGTTACACTGCCTATACTTGGATCTGGACTGCAGTCTTAGGTGGCAGTCCCAGGGTAAGGAGGAGCACAAGCACAGCAGAGCTTGTGGCTACAGGGGAATGGGAATCCCGGTCACAGTTCCAGGCTAGAAAAGAATGCTTGTGGTTATTCACAGACCAGAGCACAGGCCAGGAGATTAATAAACACACTTCTCCTTAGATCATGCCACCTTGGAAGAACTGAAAACTTACAGGTCCCTAGAAATACCTCTGAAAACAGCTGCACAAAAATTCTGAAGCTTGGGATAGTGCACCCTCCACTGTGGAAGCAGAACCCCACTTTAGAAAAGAGTTAAAAGTCAATAAATAGGCTGGAAAAATGAGCAAACAGGAAAAAAATTCTGACTAGAGAAAGTTACTTTGGTGACAAGGATGATCAAAAAACACACTCAGAAGAAACAAAGTTAAAGTTCCTACATCCAAAGCCTCCAAGAAAAATATGAATTGGTCTCAGGCCATGGAAAAGCTCAAAAAAAATTTTTTTAATGATCAAATAAGAAAGGTAGAGAAATGAGAGTGATGCAAGAAGATCATGAAAAAAGTGTCACAGCTTTGAAAAGGAGGCACAAAAAAAATACTGAAGAAAACAATACTTTAAAAACAAAATAGGCCAAATGGTAAAAGAGGTACAAAAATCCAATGAGAAGAAAAATGCCCTGAAGAACAAAATTGGACACATGGAAAAAGAAATACAAAAGTTCACTGAAAAGAACTCCTTAAAAAGCTTCTAGCCAGATGGGAAAAGAGGCACAAAAATTAACTGTAGTAGAACTGGCCAAATGGAAAAGGAGGTAGAAAAGCTCACTGAAGAAAATAATTCCTTAAAAATTAGAATTGGGCAAGTGGAAGCTAATAATTTTATGAGAAATCAAGAAACAAGAAACAAAATGAAAAGAATAAAAAAAAGAGAAGAAAATGGGAAGTATCTCACTGGAAAAACAACTGACCTAGAAAACAGATTCAGGGGGATAATTTAACAATTACTGGACTATCTGAAAGCCATGATCAAAAAAAGAGCCTAGACATCATCTTTCACAAAATTATCAAGGAAAACTGCCCTGATATTCTAGAACCAGAGGGTAAAATAGAAAGTTAATCCACTGATAACTTCCTGAAAGAGATACCAAAATAAAAACTTCCAGGAATACTACAGCCAAGTTCCAGAGTCCCCAGGTTAAGGAGAAAAACATTGTAAGCAGCCAGAAAGAAACAATTCAAGTATTGTGGAGTCACAGTCAGGATAAGACAAGATTTATCAGCTTCTACATTAAAGGATCAGAGGGTTTGGAATGCTATACTCCAGAGGGCAAAGAAGCTAGGATTACACCCAAGAACTGCAGATCCAGAATACCTGAGTATAATTCTTCAGGGGGGAAAAAATGGACATTCAATGAAACAGAGGACGTTCAAGCATTCCTAAGGAAAAGACCAGAGCTGAATAGAAAATCTGACTTTCAAATGCAAGACTCAAGAGAAGCATAAGAAGGTAAACAGGAAAGAAAAATCATAATGAACTCAATAAAGTTAAACTGTTTACATGCCTACATGGGAAGATGATACTTGTAACTCGTTACAAGTTCTCATTATTAGGGTACTTAAAAGGAGTATACACAGACAAAGGGCACAGGTGTGAGTTGAATATGATGAACTGAAATCTTAAAAAAAAAATTATCCCCAAAAAATAAATAAATAAAAATAAAAAAATAAAATTACAGGGTGAGATAGAGGAATGCACTGGGAGAAAGGGAACAGGAGAGGTAGAATGGAGTAAATTATCTCACATAAAAGAGGCACAAAAACACTTTTACAGTTGGGGAAGATAGGGGAGGGAGTGAGGAATGCTTGTACCTTAGTCTCATTGGAATTGGGTCAAATTGGGAATAACATACACATTCAGATGAGTATAGAAATCTATCTTACTCTATAGGAAAGTAGGAGTAGAAGGGGGTCAGAGAAAGAGTAGGAGGAGTGATTAAAGGAAGGGCAAATTGGGGGAGATGGTAGTCAGAAGCAAAACACTTTCAAGAAGGGATAGGGTGAAAAGAGAGAACAGAATAAACGGGGAAAACAGGATGAAAGGAAATACAGTTAACAATCAAAACTGCAAAAAAAAATGTTTGCAGCAAATTTCTCTGCTAAAGGCCTCATTTCTCAAATATATATAGAACTGAGTCATATTTGTAAAAATAAGAGCCACTGAACTGGCAGTTTTTAGGTGAAGTAATCAAAGCTATCTATAGCCATATGAAAAAATGCTTTTAAATCACTACTGACTGCAGAACTGCAAATTAAAACAATTCTGAGGTACTACCTCACACCTATCAGATTGGCTAATATGGAAGAAAAAAATGACAAATGTTGTAGATGCGGGAAAATTGAGACACTAATGCATAGCTGGTAGAGTTGTAACTAATTCAACTATTCTGTAGAGCAATTTGGAACTATGCCCAAAGGGCTATAAAACCATATATATCCTTTGACCTTGCAATACCACTACTAGGTCTGTGTCCCAAAAGAGATAAAAAACAAAAAGGAAAAGGACGATATGTACAAAAACATTTATAGAAGCTCTTTTCTGGCAGTAAAGAATTAGAAGTTATGGGGAAGCCTATCAACTGGGGAATGGCTGAACAAGTTGTGATATGTGATTATGATAGAATACTACTGTAGTGTAAGAAATGATGAGCAGGATGCTCTCAGAAAAACCTGTAAAGACTTGCATGGGCTGATGCAAAGTGAAATGTACTGTATACAAAGTAACAGCATTATAGTACAATGATCAACTGCGAAGACTTGGCTATTCTCAGCAATTCAATTATCCAAAACAACTCCAAAGGAATCATGTTGAAAAATGCTACCCATCCTCAGAGAAAGAACTGATGGAGTCTGAATATAGATCAAAGCATACTTTTTTTTTTACTTTCTTCGTTTTGCTTTTTTTTTTGTCTATGTTTTCTTTAACAACTTTACTAATATGGAAATATGGTTTCCATTACCACACACGTATAACCTATATAACCTATATCAAATTGCTTGCCTTCTCAACAAGGGGAGGAGGAAGGGAGAAAGACAATTTGGAACTTAATTTTTAACATGAATGTTAAAAATTGTTTTAACATATAATTAAGGAAAAATAAAATAATAAATAAATATTTTTTTAAAAGAAAGAGTATTTTACAATGATAATAATCTACTGATGTTGTTTGGCTATGAGGCATGGAATATAACAATCCTGAAGACTTGAGAGTCACTATTATTCAAAGGCCAAAGAAAAGGCACATAGTGGGTGTGAACAGGCTGCCATATATTGACAGAATTAGGACAGCAAGTGTAATCATGAGAACTTAGTGAACCGCAATGACTCTATCTTGTGAATCTCAATTCTGGAGCTAGCTCAGTTCCCTTTCTATTCAATTGTGGGTCTAGTCCAAATTCTGTCTTGTGAGAAACCTTTATTCAATTATGGGGATTGGGAGAAAACTTTACTGTATTATTTGAACTTAGCCCTGTGTGCCTGGGAAGCTAGACCAACTCTATCTGCTGTTTAGAGACTCTTAACTAAGGAACTAGGTTATGCTGGCCAGAAACTTGGTCAGATTCTAAGATTGATTCAAGAAGTTTTCTCACAATTATAAATCTCAAGCAACCTATACGTCTTATCTGAAAACTGGCTCTGTACTGGTCAATCAGTTATTGTTTCTATCTTCCTTTGATTGTTTACAGACACTTGCAGGGAGTGAGATACCTCTTTTTCTGAATTCAGGGAACTGCACGTGTTCATTCTTCTCCTCCCACCTTGGAAAGTCCCTAGTCTTTCATCCAATTAGGAATCAGATTACCTAATACTGTATTGCCATATTTGATTGTTTTTAATGTGTAAAATCTGTCTCTATATTCAGGGTACAGTGCCAAAGCTGAGGAAAGCAACTGGTCCTGATTTGCTGGAGAACTGTCACATATTGCTTAATTAATCAAAATGTTTGGAAGCTTGAACCTTTGTTTCCTCATTCATTTCATCTTTGACCTGCCACAAATATAACAACTGAGTAAAAGCAGCACAGTACAAAGAATACTGTTTTAGCCATCAGCCTTATCTGAAGGCTGTAGTGGAATAACCAGAGCAGAAAGCCCAGATCAAAGGGGCAGCTGGAGTTCTGTCATATTCAACTCTCACAGTAGCCAAGTCCAGCAACAATCTACTGAAGCTTCCAACCAGGGATGAGTCCACAGCACTTTACTCAGACAAAGACCTGGATCAGGAACTTGTAGAGCTCAGTCAGGAGGGCAGTGAGCAGATTTTGCCTGAGATCACATAATTCTGGGAGCACTGAAAGCTTGCAGGTCCCTAGTCTGGGATGATCCTAAGATCTTGGAATAACACAATACCAAATATCCTCAAAAAAGCAGCAGAAGGACCCAAGAAGACAAAAATTCAGCTCAAATAATTCCTCTCAGAAGACCACAGAGCCTAAACTAGACATCAAATTCAAAGTCAGGAAGCAGGGTAAAATAATGAACAAAACAAAAAAGAATCCCACCATAAAAAAGTACCGACAGGGAAGCTCAAGATACAAACTCAGAAGAAAAAAATTACTCCAAAACAACTACAAGCAAAGCCTCAAAGAAAAATGCATATTGGGCACAAATCTAACCAAAATTCCTTAAAGAGATAAAGAAAACTTTTTTTAAAAAAAGGTTGGAAAAAAATGATAAAAAAAAACCAACAAGAAAGCTAGGAGAAGAAATAACAGCTTGGGAAAAGTTAAAAAACTTCAAGTAAAAAAAATGAAAATTAGGATTGACCAAATAGAAGCTAATAACTCAATAAGACATCAAGAAATATTAAAAACAAAATCAAAGGACCAAAATAAAAAAATAGAAAATGTAAGCTGTCTGCCAGCAAAAATAACTGCCCCAGATAAAATATCTAGGAGAGACTTCTGGGTCATATAAGCTACAAAGACTGTGGACTAGACATTTTCACCAATCCCCATAATCTCTCAAACTCTCCAAAATAGAAACCATGCACCAAAGGTAAAGCTACTTCAGGCAGTTTTCAGATGAAGAAATCAAAGCTAACTACAGTCATGTGAAAAAAAAAAGCTATAAATCACTACTGATTAGCCACACAGGGCTAAGTTCAAATAATACAGTAAATTGAAACAACTCTGAGGTACCACCTCACACCTATCAGGCTAATAAGACAGAAAAGGAAAATGATAAATATTGGAGGGGATGTGGGAAAACTGGGACACTGATGCACTCTTGGTGCAGTTGTGAACTGATCCAGCCATTCTGGAGAGCAATTTGGAACTATGCCCAAAGGGCTATAAAACTGTGTATACCCTTTGACCCAGTAATACCACTACCAAGTTTGTATCCCAAAGAGATTAAAGGAAACAGAAAAGGACCTATGTGTACAAAAATATTTAAAGCAATTCTTTTTGCGGTGGCAAAGAACTGGAAATTGGAGGAAAAAACTATCAATTGGGGAATGGCTGAAGAAGTTTGTACGGTGGATTTTGGTGTGTGTAAGGAGGATTTTGCTATTCCATTTTAGATCATAGTTCCAGGATCCTAGATAATATATCCCACAAATTATGACTGAAAATAACTTTTACCACTCAGTCACAGTAGAGCTATAGGGGGACATAATGAATGTAGGAGCTGTGCTAGGTCATGCTGATATTGCTAAAGTTAACCTGTGAGAATATTGTTGGCAATATGTCTTCTTTATTTGTTGCTCTATAAAGCAGGTGGGCACTGGTTATTAAGGGGGAAACCATTTTGAGATTTGGGTAACGCACAGAGGAATGCATGTACCTGCCTTGATCAGCCCCCATCAAGGCATGAGGGGAATCTGTGTTTGCCTCAACCAGCCCCCATTGAGTCTTAGGGGATGAGAAGTTGTACTCCTATTCTCGCCCACTTCTGCGAGAAGAGTGATTAGGGAATGCTATAAGGAGCTCCCATTATCAGCAACTCTTTTGAGAAGACTAGACTAGAATAAAGCTTATTTAACCCCTCCAGAGCTGTCTTCCTATCTGACTGGCTCAAAAGCAAACCTGTCCTAGAACCTGTTAGTGTCAGGAGCCCTCCTGTGTTCTCCTGCCTAGCAAATGGTGTTACCTATGTGTTTACCTGTGAAACAAAGTTGTAATAGCAGTATTTTACAATAATCAACTGTAAATGACTTAGCTATTCTCAACATACAATGATCCTGGACAATTCTGAAAGATTTGGATGAATAATGCCATCCATCCCCAGAGAAAAAAATTGATGGGAGTCTCAATGAAGATTGAAGCATACTTTCTTAAACTTTCTATGTTTTTATTTTTCTTTCTTTTAATTTTTGATCTGTGTTTTCTTTCACAACATGGCTAATATGGAAATAATGTTTTGCATGACTGTACATCTATAATCTTTATTAAATTGCTTGCCTTCTCAATGAGGGGAGAGGGAAAGGAAGGAGGGAGAAAATTTGAAACAAATTTTTTTTTAAATGTTAACAATTGTTTTTACATACAATTGGAAAAAATATATTAAGGAAAAAAAAAAGATGATGATCCAGAGTTTGACCCTTGAGGCTTGGGGCATTGAGTCCAAGCATCATCAAAGGCAGGAATTACTATTCCTAGCCTTAGTTTACAGAGTTTACACATTTCCAGAGATCTAGAAAAATTATTGATCTCTGGTCTCTGCCACCGTCAGCTAATCAGGTCACTGTCCCTTTCTAAGCCTCAGTTTCTTCATTTGTAAAATGAGGGAGGTAAATGAGATGATCTCTACGGTCCCTTTCAGGCTCTAACTCATATGGTACTAATTTGGTAAACCAGAACAGGAAGGAAATATTTAACTTCTTAAAGAATTTTGGAGAGGCAACTCAATGCTAATGACAAATTATTCTTAACTATTCCATAGAACATCTAGTAGGCAAATTACGTTTTAATCTAAGAGAGTCCATATGTTATAGTAGAAAGAAAAGGGACAGAAGCATCAGAAAACTTGCATTCAAGTCTTGTTCCTACAATTCATTAATCATATGATATCAGACAAATCACATAACCTATCTGAATGTCAAGTATCTCCAGCTATAAAATGTAGATTTCATCTGCCCTGCTTTACCTCATATGGTTGTTGGGGAATTCAAATGAAATAACAGATAATTAGGGGGCAGCTTGGTGGTTCGGTGGACAGAGCACCGGCCCTGAAGTTAAGAGGACCTCAGTTCAACTCTGGCCTCAGACCAAACACTTGACACTTACTAGCTGTGTGACCCTGGGCAAGTCACTTAACCCCAATTGCCTAAAACAAACAAACAAAAAAAGAAATAAAATAATTGGAGCTTTCTAAAAAAATAACAATAGATAATTAAAGCTCTTGGGAAACCATGAAGTACTATATAAATAAATAAAAGGCAAATAGATAGTTCAAGCTATATATGAACTAAAAAAAATAAAACTGAATTTCTTTTAAAAGCTTCTATAATTCATATTTTTCAATAATGGCCTTCTTCCTAATTAGAATGAATGAGAAAGGCTTTATAGTACTATGGAGGAGGGCAACAATATTGCTATTAGGCATATAACCCAAGGATGTCAAAGACATTGTACAAGAGCATAGCAACACTTTTTTCTGTTCTAGCAAAGAACAAGAAACAAAATATGTGCCTATCAAGCGGGGAAGAACTAAACAAATAAATTGTGGCACCAGTAATAGAACATTATCACACAAAAATGTTCAGGTAACTATGACATGTTAAGATAAACTTGATGTAGAATGAAATGAGGAAAAGCAGAATAATTTACATAGTCATCTCAATAATATTGAGAGGAAATAACTTTGAAAGACTTCAGAATTCTGACCAAATGAGTTACCAATCATGACTTCAAAAGACTGCCCATAAACATAACTCCCACCTATTGACAGAGAGGGAATGAACTGGAGGCATACAATCAGAAATGCATTCTTTATCCTTTTTTTTTTTTGCTTAGCTATACATATTTGTCACAAGGAGGCTTCTACTTGGAGAGTGTGTAGGTAGTTATAGATTTGGATAAAAGAGTATCAATAAACATTTTTTTTTAAAGTGCAGAAGAAAACAAAAAAGTGCAAAAGATGACAAACAGCAATTTGGTTCCTACTACTTTGCTAATCTTTTGTGACAGATATATCTTTAAAAAGCTGTACATGGGGGGGCAGGGTTAAGATGGTGGAGTAAAAGCAGTGACTTGCTTGAGCTCTCCCTTAAACCTCTCCAAACACCTGTAAAAAATGGCTCTAAATAAATTCTAAAGCAGCACAACCCACAAAAAGACAGAGTGAAACAAATTTTCAGCTCAAGACAACCTGGATGGTTGATCAGAAAGGTATATCACACTGGGTGGGAAGAGGAGCGCAGCTTGGTGTGGGCGCACAGGCCTCAGTGAACCTGGAGGAGGCCTCAGAGGACTGAATCACAGGCAGCTGTGGCAGTTTCCAGACTTTTCAACCCATGAACACCAAAGACAACTCAGGTCATTAGGAAAGGAAAGTCTGTTTCTGTGGTGGTGAGAGAGCACGGTGGGGTTCTAGCCCCTGAATGTGGCCCTGGAGCAGTGGCTACCTCAGGAGTTTCTGGCCCACAGACTGAGGGGGAATCTAGTGGCTGATCGGAGGGGGGTTGCAGGGATCTCTCTGCTGGTGTAGGATTCTCTTGCTTTGCCCATGCTTGGATCTGGGTCACAGCTCTGGATGGCTGTCCTGGGACGAGGAAGAGTGCTGGCATGGTGGAGCTTACAGTAGCTGTGCAGAGTAAATCCTCTTCACAGTTCCAAGACAGAACAGAGTGCTTGTGGTCACTCATAGACCAAAGCACAGGACAGGAAAGGAGTAAACACCTCACCCTTGATCATGGCACCTTGAAACAACTGAAAATTTTCAACTCCCTAGGAGTATCTCTGAAAACAGCTGCACAAACCCCCAAAGCTTGGGACAGTCCATTCTCCACACTGGAAGCAGACTCCTACCTTAACAAAGAGTTTATAACTCAAGTAACTGGCTGGGATCATGAGCAAGCAGCGCAAAAAGAATCAGACCATAGAATCTTTCTTTGGTAACAAAGTCAAAACATACAACCAGAAGAAGACAACACAGTCACAGCTTCTACATCCAAAGCTCCCAAGAAAAATATGAATTGGTCCCAGGCCACGGAAGAACTCTAAAAGGAGTTTGAGAAGCAAGTAAGAGTAGACGAAAAACTGAGAGTGATGCAAGAAAATCATGAAAAACAAGTCAACAGCTAGCTAAAGAAGACCCAAAAAAATATTGAAGAAAATAACACCTTAAAAAATAGCCTAACCCAAACGGTAAAAGAGGTCCAAAAAGCCAATGAGGAGAAGAATGTCTTAAAAAGCAAAATTGGCCAAATGGAAAGGGAAGTCCAAAAGCTTACTGAAGAAAATACTTCCTTAATAATACATCCTTAAAAATTAGAATGGAGCAATTGGAAGCTTGGGACTTTATGAGAAATCAAGACACTGCAAAACAAATTCAAAAGAATGAAAAAAAAGAAAACAATGTGAAATATCTCATTGGAAAAACAACTGACCTGGAAAATAGATCCAGGAGAGATCATTTAAAAATTATTGGGCTATCTGAAAGCCATAATCAAAAAAAGAACCTAGACATCATCTTTCAAGAAATTATCAAGGAAAACTGCCCTGATATTTTAGAACCAGAGGGTAAAACAGAAATGGAAAGAATCCACCGATCACCTCTTGAAAGAGATCCCCAAAGGAAAACTCCTAGGAATATTGTAGCCAAATTCCAGAGTTCCAAGGTCAAGGAGAAAATATTGCAAGCAGCCAGAAAGAAACAATTCAAGTATTGTGGAAACACAATCATGATAACACAAGATTTAGCAGCTTCTACAGTAAGAGACCACAGGGCTTAGAATATAATATTTCGGAGAGCAAAGGAGATATGATTACAACCAAGAATCACCTACCCAGCAAAACTGAGCATAATCCTTCAAAGGGAAAAAATGGACATTCAGTGAAATAGAGGATCTTCAAGCATTCTTGATGAAAAGACCAGAGTTGAACAGAAAATTTGACTTTCAGATACAAGACTCAAGAGAAACATGAAGAGGTAAACAGGAAAGAGAAATCATAAGAGACTTATTAAGGTTGAACTTTTTACATTCTGCATGGAAAGATGATATCTGTCACTCATGATTCCTTTGTCAGTATTAGAGTAGTTGGAGGGAAAAAAATTATATTTATGAAGATAGATAGATAGATAGATAGATAGATAGATAGATAGACAGACAGACAGACAGACAGACAGACAGACAGACAGACAGATAGATAGATAGATAGATAGATAGATAGATAGATAGATGGCACAGGGTGAGTTGAAGATGAAGAGATGATATCTGGAAAATAAAATTAAGGGGTAAGAGAAGATTATACAGAGAGAAGGAGAAAGGGAGAGGTGGAAATGGGGTAAATTATCTCACATAAAACAGACAAGAAAAGGCTTTTACAGTGGAGGGGAAATAGGGGAAGGTGAGAGGGAATGCGTGAATCTTATTCTCATCGGATTTGGCTTAAGAAAAGAATAACATACATACTCAATTGGGTATGGAAATCTATCTTACCCTACAGGAAAATGGGGGGAGGAGAACAAGAGAGCAGGAGGATGATGGAGGAAGGGGTGATCAGAAGCAAGCACTTCTAAGGAGAGACAGGGTCAAAAGACAGAATAGAATAAATGGGGGGCAGGATAGAATTAAGGTAAACATACTTAGTTTTTCACAACATGACTACTACGGAAGTGTTTTCCATGACTACACATGTATAACCTGTATTTAGTTGCTTGCCTTCTCAATGAGGGTGGGTGGGGAGGGAGGAAGGTAGAAAATTTGGAAATCAAAGTTTTAAAAACACATGTTAAAAAAAACTGTTTTCACACGCAACTTGAAAATAAGATGTATAGGAAATGGGGTATAGAAATCTATCCTGTCCTAGAGGAAAATTGAAGGAGAAGGGGATAAGAGAAGGGGGGGAGAGGTAGAAGGGAGGGTAGATTAAGAGAACGGGTATCCAGAACGCACGCCATCTTGGGATGGGGGGAGGTACGAGATGGGGAGAAAATCTGGAACTCAAAATCTTGTGGAAGTGAACGTTGAAAATGAAAAATAAATAAAATTTTTTTTTTAAAAAGCTGTTAAAATGTTCATGTAGTGTGGCCCTCATTATACATAATCAAAATACCACTTAAAGAAAAGAGATCAAGTTGTGTTACTTACATTTTCCATCTTCTAATAAAATACACTTGGAGAAAATCAAAATCAATTATAAAGTTAATCAAAATTCCAAATCTTACCTATACTTGCAAAGTTTTCAACTTTTCGGGCAAGTCTATTTTTTTCATGTTCAATCTGATTGATAACTGTTTCAAGATCTGTTTTTAAAACTATTTCATCAGTCAATCGTTCTCTTTCTTTATGGCATAAGCTTAATTCCTGAAAGTGTCAAATATTAAATTAGGATTCCTAGAAGCACTTAAAAAACACATTTAAAAATAAAACCATCATTTACTGCCACAATCATAATTATATAACACTAACCTATATATTTCCTAAATCAAAAATATAATGTAGTAACCTAAATTAATGTAATATCATTCAGCAGTGAATTTATAGCTAAAGCCAACATTAGATTTTAACTAAAACTTACGCTCAGTACAATTTTTTTTAAACCCTCCCTTCTATCACAAATAGATTACAGAGCAGTAATCACAGAGCAGTAATCATCCCAAAATGTTGAGTTTTCAACAAGAGAAAGAATCTGCTTTTACATAGGCTAAGAGTGAAAGACTCCCACTTTAGATGCTCTCCCCTGGAAAGATATTGTTCTAGCTAGTACTGCTACAGTTGAGAGAATAAACCTGCCCCATTATGTTACCATGACCATTTCATTCAGCCTTATAAATCTTGAGGATATGGAGCATAGAATAATGGTAAGTCAACTAATCAAAATTTTGAAGGGCATTGATAACTCTGACCTCACAACCCAAGTGGACATCAGGATATAATGAAAGCAATTTGGTTTGGCCAAAATTCACTTCAGAAACTACAAATTGACTTGGAGAAAATCAGAGCTAGAAGGGACCTTAAAAATGATTTAGTTTAAATGATCGAAAGAAGAAATCCAAGCTATAATTATATTTTAAAAATCACTCATAATTAGAGAAATGCAAACTAAATAAACTGACATCCTACCTCACACCTATCATATTAGCAAAGCCAACAAAAAGGAAAATGACAGTTGTTCAAGAGGCTGCAAGAAAACAGGCACTAGTGCACTGTTGATGAAGCTGTGAATTAGTACAAACGTTCTGGAAAACAATTTGAAACTACATCTCGGGGCAGCTGGGTGGCGCAGTGCATAGAGCACCGGCCCTGGATTCAGGGGGACCTGAGTTCAAATCCGGCCTCAGACACATAACACTTACTAGCTGTGTGACCCTGGGCAAGTCACTAACCCCACTGCCTCACAAAAAAAAAAAAAAGAAAAAAGAAAAAAGAAACTACATCTCAAAAGTTACTAACTAAAAAAATCGGGTCCAATCACGTCACACACACACACCCTACTAAATGAACTCCAGCAGCTTCCGAGGACAAATATAGGACAAATACAAAACGTTCTGTTTGGCATTCAAAACTCTTGATAACCGACCCACTTCTTACCTTTCCAGTCTTCTTACACCCTACTCCCCAACATGTACTCTTAGATCCGGTGATACAGGCTTCCTGGCTGTTCCAAACATCTCTCCGCTCTGGACATTCTCTCTGCCTGTCCCCCATGCTTAGAACACTCTCCCTTCTCTGCTCTGACTACTGACCTCCTTGGCTTCCTTTAAGTCCTAACTAAAATCCCACCTTCTATAGGAAAACTTTCCCAACCCCTCATAATTTTAGTGCCTTCTCTGTTAATTATTTCCTATTTATACTGTATAGCTTGCTTTGTATATGTTTGTTTGCACGCTATCTGTACCACTAGACTGTAAACTCTTTGAGGGCATGGATGGTCTTTTACCCTTTTATATTTCTAGCACCTAGCACAGTGCCAAGCAAATAGTAAGTACTTAATAAATGTTTATTGATTGATTGGTTGATTAAATACCCTTTGACCCTAGAGAAACCACTGCTAAGATTATAAATCCCAAAAAGATCAAAGGCAAAGAAAAGAGACACATACGTACAAAAATGTTTATGGCAGCTCTTTTTGTATTGGAAAGAACAGGAAACTAAGGAGATGCCCATCATTTAGTAAATAGCCAAACAAATTACAGTATGTAATGGAATATAATGGAATACTATTGTGCTGTAAGAAATGATGAAAGGAATAGTTTCAAGGAAAACTGGGGACACTTGTATGAACTGATATAAAGTAAACAAAACAAGAACGGTCTATATAATAAAAACACTGTGAAGACAATTTTGAAAAACTTAAGAATTTTAATCAATGCAATGACCAACCATGATTCTTCAGGACTAATGATAAAGTATGGTACCCTCTTCCTGACAAAGAGGTAATAGTCAGGGTATAGACTGAGACAGATACACACACACACACACACACACACACACACACACACACACACTGGATACAGCCAATGAAGAAATCTGTTTTGCTTAACTATGTATATTGTTAAGAAAAAAAAGCTTTGTTTTTCTCCAATCTGATAATCCCTCTCTGCTTCCCTGCCTTGACTGGCTATACTCACTAAGATCAAAGGTCAAAGTCCTTTGGGACAAATTCTGCTAAATATTTAACCATGTAAATTCAGAAGTTCAATGCAGTATTAGTCACAACATAGAACAAACTAACACAACATTTACAGTGGAACTGATATGGGAAGACTAAAAACTATAATCAGTTATGTATCTACACTACATTTCTCAACCTATTGGAAGCATTTAACACTATGCATAGATCTGGATTATGGATGCTAACAAGGAATTTTAGCTTAATACACAATATTTGGGCCTGAGAGAGGATTTTGGGCATCCCTTGAAAAACAGAGAATGTAAAACAGGCCTGTACAATATACCACCCATGGGCGGCTTTGGCAGGTCCCAAGCTGTGCATTGCCTGGCTTAATAGGAAAGAGTTTGTATATTCCATAGTACTGATCTACCTTACACAATCAGAGAAATAAAGCTAGGTTGGATAAACGGGTTCTATTTTAAATAGTGGGCAGGGAATTATGACTTTCATATTAATCAATATGATAATGTGTAATGAATATACTAATAAATCAGATTTTTCAGAATTGCCTCTTCTAGCTTTTGAGTCAGAAATTCACAATGCAGCTTGAAATGATTGATCAAACCTTGCAATCCCTGCATTCTGGTGCCTGTGTATCTTAAGTGAAGCGAATCAAAGATTGTAGAACCTGTTCCCAGCACAGAACTCTGGTCCTGTGACCCACCAAGTACCAACCCCCAAAGACCTGAGTAATACCTTGAACAGGACTCCAGAATTGTATTGTCTTCCATTTGTGGGCTTGTCATGGGAAACCACTAAAGCCTTGGGAACCACTGTTTGTAATTCAACTTCCCCCCTTGCTTCCCATGATGATTTATGTATATAATCTCTGTCTTTACTTCAGCAAAGTAGAATTCTGATGAGGAGAATTTCTTATTTTCAAATCTGTTCCTCACAACGAAACTAATTAAATGGCTATCTGATTCCTGGCACTTGTCTCTGGTCTGCTTTTTCATCATTCTCAGGTTAGAGACTGGCTCAGTAAAATCCTGTTAACAATAGCTATGCAAGGGGGCATCTAGGTGGCGAAGTGGATAGAGCACTGGCCCTGGAGTCAGGAGGACCTGAGTTCAAATCCTGCCTCAGATACATAACACTTACTAGCTGTGTGACCCTGGGCAAGTCACTTAATCCCACTGTCTAGCCAAAAACATAAACAAAAAAAAACAACAGATATGCAACAAGGAACCAAAAAGTTGGTGTCTGTCAAAGTCTCTCATTTTTCAGGCCTAGAAAATTCTTCCAATTCAACTGCCTATGAAGTAAACAGCTTATTATTTATTGAGAAAAATCACCAAGGAGTTCCTGTGTACTTGTATCTCTTATGCTCTGGAAAGCTACCCAAAAAACCCCAACAAAATGGCCATTTTGTAAAGATGGTATGAGATGTAGACTGATAAGACTATTGGGGGGCAGCCAGGAGGCACAGTAGATAGAACACCAGCCCTGAAGTCAGGAGGTCCTGAGTTCAAATCCGGCCTCAGATCAAACACTTGACCCTTACTAACTGTGTGACCCTGGGCAAGTCACTTAACCCCAACTGCCTAACCAAAAAAAAAAAAGACTATTGACTAAAGACAAATTTAGCTCACCCTACAATGAACAAATTTTTCCAACTTTGAGGAGCACTAGAAACAATTATACAATCAATAGCATTGCTTTCATTTCTAAAAAAGCCTACGTAGAATCAGGATCAGTTGGCAGGAGCAATCATTTAATAAAAATTAGCAACAGACATATCCAAATGCTTATTACTGGGTGGATAGGCAGCACTGAAGAGCAGGAAAAGCACTAGCTCTAGAGTAAAAGGACTTAGCTTAAAATGCCAATTCTGATGCCAACTCTGTATAACCTTGAACAAGCCACTTAACTCTCTTGGGCTTCAGTTTTTTCATCTGTAAAATGAAGCAACTACATAGGGTGGCCTCTATGGGCACCTTCCAGCTCTAGCCATAATCCTTTTCTTGCTATGTATAAATCCTCTCCACAAAATAGGGTCAAGGGATAGAATTAACCAGCAACTGAACACATCAGGAAGTCAAGTGAGAAAGGCTCACTGGTCTCCAATTGGACAAAGGATAGTCTTCTCAAATGATCTGCTGCAAACTTGTTAACTATCAAAACTTTTTTTTCAAAGCTACAACTAATAAAGCTGTTAAAAAATTAATAATAAAGTCTTCAGGTTTGCGCTATTGTTTCTTTTTTCCTAGTTCATCATTAAAGTTTAAACATTAAAAACACAAAGTAAGAAAAATTTACTAACTTCACTGAAAAAAAATTATTTAAAAATATGGACTTACCATTTTAAGTTTTGTTATTGTTTCTTCAAGGGCCTGTATTTCACAGTGTAGTCTTTTAATTTCTAGCTGAGAATTTAAAAAAAGGTCATAAGTATCAATTACGGAGTATTAAATTTAAACCATAATGACAAAAACCACTGATTCACTTTAATAAATAGTTCATGCAGCCTCTCATCTGAGGCTCTCCCCAGACAGTTAGACCAATACTTTCAACAAAGAGAGGCAAAGGTGAGTATTTTCTTGAGAGACAGCCTCAGGATGAATGATCCCTTAAAGGTTAGCCACACAAAAAAATAGGCATCATCCTTCACCTATCCAGATTTTTAATCTTTTGATCTAGGATTTTCTCAAAGGCCACATCCTAAAATATGAAACAGCACAATAACAAATTTTAAAAGACTGTGCAATTTTCCAGTTAAAGTTCACTTTCTGTAATTTTTAGACGTGCTATTTCTTAATTTTTCTCCTATTTCATATCATTTTTTTCTTACCTTCTATGACTGAATCAGATTTTTTGTGTTACAATTTGGAGAGCATAGGATTATATATTAAGATATAATCACATTCCTGTATTTTTGAAGTGCCTACTATTCTTAAAGACACTAAAGCTAAACACCAGTAGGTGCCAAAAGCCAGGGATATCAGTTGGTTTCCCAAAAGGATGGCAGGTTTTGAAGTTCTCTTTCCTGTGCATTTTAGAAAAGTTTTTGGTTTTTCTACTCAGAGACAGTCAAGATCATATGTAACTAGAAACTTCTCCAGGCCTCTCTCTATATTATGCCAATTGTTGCTGTTTTGGGTCTCTTCTCAAGGCCACAACACAGAACCAGAGAGGTAGCAAAGAATCTTCCCTGCTGGACAGCTGGGTCAAGGCTGCTTCTTCAGGAAAGGGGAATGACTAGGATGTGGTCACATTTAAGACATACTGAGAGTTCCATCAGTTGAATAATACAATGACCTAGAATTAAAAATATGGGCCTTGCTACTTTTCCTCAGCTGAAGTCACAGTTTTGTCTTGTTTTTTATTTTTCATACAAACCTGGGGTCCAGGCATTGAAACTGTTGGAAAAAAAATCACAATTTAAAATAGAGTAAAATGCCCCAATTATTCAGTGGTCAGAATATCCTGAAACTACTTCTAAATCCTTTCAGGCAGTTAACCTATTTTAGGCTTGATGTTCCTGTGTCTGTGCATTTCATTTTCCATGAATTCTGAGCCTTACTCCCCAGGTCCTACAGCAGCTGAGACCCACCAGATTTGTAAACCATCATATTAAGTTGTGCCTGGTCTAGAACAGATGGCCACACTCTTTTCTAGTACTTCTACCTGTCTGACTACTACTTTTCAGTATCCTTTACTGGTTCTTCATTCAGGTTATATACAACAATACTGGGCTGTCCTTTTTTCTCTCCATACCAAGTATTCTTAACCAAAGGGGTTCTGGACCCTTTGGCAGTCTGGCAAAGACTTCAGATCCCTTCTCAGAATAACATTTTTAAATGTACAAAATACATAGGGATTACAAAAGAAACCAATTACATTAAAATACAGTTATCAAAAAAAATTTTTTTAATCTACTTCACATACCCCAGTTTAAGAACCTCTACTCTAGACTACTTCATTTGGTGATTTTATCAGCTCCCATGGATTCAATTATTATCTCTATGCAGTTGTTTCCCTAATCTGCATACCTAGCCCTAATCTCTCTCCAGAACTCCAATCGCACATAACCAAACTGCTTCTTGGATATCTTGAACTGGATGTCCCATAGACACCTCAAATTCAACATATCCAAAACAGAATTCATTATCTTTTTCCCTAAGCCCTCATCCCTTCTAAACTTCCTTATTAATCCTATCAAGGGATAACCCATTCTCCCAGTCATTAAGGTGGCGACTTGAATCACCTTCGACGCCATCTCACTCACATTCACTTCTCATATCCAATCTGTAGCCAAGTCTTATTGTTTCTACTGTCACAACATCTCTTGTATATATCTTCTTCTCTCAACTCACACAGCTGCCACCCTAGGACAGTATGAGTACCTCATATCTGGACCACTGCATAACCTTCTGTTTGGTCTCTCTCCTTCAAGTATCTCCCCATTCTAATCCAAATTGACTCAGTTGCCAATTTGATTCTTAAACTACAAGTATGTGTTGTCCCCCTTTCCCACCTCCCCCCTCACCCCAACTCCCCACAAACACTCAATAAACTCCAGTGGCTCCCTAATTAACTTCAAAATCAATTATAAAATCCTCTGTTTAGCTTTTAAAGCATTTCACAACCAGGCCCCATCTTCCATTTTCAGTCTTCTTTTACTTTACTCTCTTCCACGTATTCTACAATCTGGCTTTCTTGATGTGTCTCACACTCAACACTCCATCTATCTCCCTATTTTGTGTCTTTTCAGAGGCTGTCTTAAATGTATGGAATGCTCTCCCTTACCTCCTGGCTTCCCTAGTCTTCTTTAAGGTTAAGTTCAAATTCCAATCTTTGGCAGCAGCCATTTTCCAGAACCACTCCCTGCCACCTTACCCCACCCCTGCACATACATACACACTGCTAGCACCTTCCCTCTGATTAATGAGATTACTACCATCCATGCATGTGATATTTACCTCTTATACATGATTTTTTTGTATGTTGGTACTTTTGCTGGCTGTCCTTCGTGTCTCTCTCCTTTCTCATCTCTATCTCCTTCAAGTTTCCTTCAAGTCTCAGTTACAATCTCATGCTCTGAGAAACGCCTTTCCCAATCCTCTTTAATCAAAGTACCTTCATTCTCTGATTATCTCCAATTTATCTTGTATACAGCTTGTCTGTACATAGCCGTTTGCATGTTGTCTCCCCCATTAGACTGTAAATTCCTTACCTGAGCTTAGTACAATGCCTGACAAATAGCACATACTTAATTAATGCTTATTAACTTGACTTGATAAGTTGTCTGCCGAAAGAATGTGGGCTCCTTGAAAACAGGAACCTCGCCTCTTAGCACAGTGCCTGGCATACAAATACAGCTTCATAAATATTTGTTGTCTGCCCAACACCCTTGCTGTAGCCATCATTCATGACCAAAAACTCTTGAGCATCCTCCATCTCTCCCTATATCTTAGCTCTTCTACCCAATTCATCCTAACTATAACCTCCAAATCTTCCACCCTCAAGACTTTTTCAGCCCATTGCCTTTTCTGACCTTACTTTTCCCCCTTCCCAATCTTGACTTTCTAACTAACCCATCCAACACCACTCTCCACTCTCAGATTCCTCACCTCCTTATTCCATAACCAACATGACTTGCCAAATCCCAACCCTGGATTATTCACACAAACCCTGATTTCTCTTATTTATGAGAGCTGGAGGAAGTCATGCAACAGGGCTGATGGGATCAATAATAAATTTACATTATCTCACTGCACCTGGGGCCTCCCTGCAGCAAGGAAACTGTTTTACTTCTCTCAGTTTGATTCTCTGTCCCCCTCCCCACAGAAGTTACTCCAAACCATATCTTCTTCCTCAAGCTTCCAACAGCATCTCCTCTCCCCACCCCCTCAGCTAAGGATCCCACCACATACTTTACTGAGAAAACAGACCCAGATGCTTTGAGCTTGCTCTACTCCTTTTCTCTTCATTTCAAAACCCCTTGACATTATCCTCTCACTCTCTTCTCCTTTACTTCAGTCACTGACAATTAAGTGGCCTTCTTCATGCTAATATCAAACTCTCTACATGTGTTTTTACCATTCCCTCTCAGAGTCCAGCAGGTTTCCCCTATAATCATCTACTCTCTGTCTCTCCTCTCTCTCTAATCTTCAATCTGTCCCTATCCACTAGTTTCTTCCTTCATAACTGCCAAGAAACATGCCCAAGTCTCCTCTGTCCTTAAAAATACCTTTACAAGAACCTACAGTTCTCAAGTTATTGTTAATCAATAAACAAGCATTTAAGCCCCTACTCAGTTTATACTTCTACTCCCTTTCTCAGCCAAACTCCTAGAAAAAACTGTCTCCCCTCCTAGCCTGTGCTTCCTCTGTTCTCAATTACTTCTCAACCCTTTACCACCTAGTTTAACGTTGCCAATGATGTCTTATTTACCAAATCTAACGATTTTTCTTTCAGTCTTCATCTTTCTTTATCTCCCTACAGCAGCTGACCACCCTCTCTTCTTCCTGGATACTTTCTCTCCTCTTCTCTGGTTTTTATGACATTAGTCTCATGGCACTTATTCTACTTATCTGAAAATTTCTCTATCTCCACTGCTATATCACCACCCAAATTATACCTTGTAACTGCAGGTATGCCCACTGGCTCTGTCCCGGGCCTTTTTTCTACCTCTCTAAAATAAAATTTTAGCACCAAAAAAACTGTCTTTGCATTTGCAAAATTCTCTTATACTGAACTTATTTCCTAACAATTCCAGATAAATGAGACTTAAAAATTATAGTGGTTTTTATTACCTTAGCTTCCACAAGTTGTTTATCTGTACTCTCAAGAATTTCTTCTCTATGCCTTTCCATCTGATGTGCTATATGATCTATTTCATTCAGTCTACGAGAGAGCGTTTCATTTTTGTTACTTAAAGTAAGAACCTCACTGGTTACAGTTTTCTTGCTGTCCAAGAGTTCTTGTATACGATTCTCCAGATCTCTATTTGTTTGCTGAAGGAAATCAATCTAAATAGAATTTATAATAACATATAAAATTAATATTATATGTCAGTCCATAAAATGCAATATCTAGCATATTTTTCAATCTAAGTGGGATTTATGAAATAAAATTATGCTGAAGAACTAACTTATAAATTTGGTTTGATTTTAGTTTAGTAAAAAATATATTTACTAAAATTTTCAACCAAAGAGAAGGACTGATAAGAAGAGAGACTGAATAAGCTTCTCATCAACACAGAAGACTGAGGAAATAATTAGATACTGATAAAAACTATCATGTCACTTATCTCCATTGCTACCTGATAAGCTTAGCATACCAACCTATGATTGTGGATCTATGGTATGTGAGTCATGTCTTATCCAGCAATAATGCCTAAGATTTACTACAATTATTTTCTTCTCTTCCCCTTGCACCTCTCCCTAGTAGCCTCCATACCCAAATGAGAGGCAAAGATACTAAAGAAAAGATATCGGTAAAGAATAATAAAGCACAATATGCTTTTAATTTTTATCATAATCTTTTCCAAACTGAGCGCCAAATTATACAAACTCAACAAAACAATTCAAATTTTTAAAAAACCACATTAAATCCATTACCTGAATATTCAAGTGAGTAATAAGCTTCTCATTACTTTGATTTCTGGCCTCCAGAGAGAGAACATCATGGGAGCGACCACCATCAAGTGCAACTGACAGCCGCTCTATTTCTTGATCTCTTAATTCAATCTGAGACATAATTTTCCATTATTTTTAAGTGTTTATTCTTTAACTCAGAAGAGAATTACAAAAAATGTGTACTAGACATACCCAGAATGCCAAATGGCTCCCAAGACACATGGTTATCAAGTATTGTTTATATACATTTGTCATCTAAAAAAATATACAATTACCAATGAAAAAACATACTCAGAACAAACTGTATCAAAGAATTCAGAAGACCAAAGTATTTTAAAAGATATATTTACTATATAATTTTAGTCCCTTCTTACACTCCTCATTCTAATTCAGTTTGTCTATTCTTGCTTTTTTGAACGGCCATATTTGGGGAATTTCTGCATGTAATAGAAACTGTTGCTAAGGAAAAACATTGTTTAACACTAGAATCCAAGGCCAAAAAAAGTGTGACTAGGGCAAATCCAATTAAACATTTCTTATTTCAATACCGAAAAAGAAAGTATCATCAAATGAACTCAGAGTTCTGTTTTTTGGTCCCACTTTAATACAGATATGAATTTGGCAAGCCATTCAATCCAATCCAATCCAACAAGCATTTATCAAGTGCCTCCTATGCTAAAGGCACTGGCTACCTACTGGAGGCACAATAGCAGAATGAAAAATACTCCTTAGTTTCAGAGAGCTGATGTTCCACTGAAGAAATGGTTTCTCTATACCTGAGATTCTTCAGCAAAATGGAAATAAAAATACATGCTTCACACAGTGAAGGCTGATTAGTTTACAACTGCAAAGTACTTTAAGAGGGATAAAAGATTAATTATGAATTCTGGAATATCAATAAGTAATTAACTATTCACATAATTTATTATTTGATAGGTAGTTTGTATTTTCTAAAATCCTCTGTAAAATGTTCATTTGTTAACCTATCACTGTGTCTTTGCTTTTAATAACATTTTTATCCTAATACTACCCAAAGTATTTTACAAGCTCATATGCACAGTAAATACTAAGTTGTTTTTATATAAATATATATAAACATATATAATAGATATAAATATACCCATGCTTTTATATACAGAAATAACTTCATTCCAAGAAATACCTTCATGCAGAAAAGGAAAACCAGGACAGCCAAATAAAACTCTAAGATCACTACAGAAGGAGATTATAATTACCTAAATCAGAATTGAGCCTAAGATATCAACTGATAATTTATAAGTAACTGTGGTCCTTCCCAGATCTTGTACTTCTCAGGAAACTATATTTTTATAACCATCAATTGATTTTGAAGAGGAAAAAAAAAACACAAGATAAAAACAGTGAGAATTTAAAACAAAAATAATTAGAGATTTTAAGGAAAAAAAGCTCAACTTGTAAAATAAAACTTTTGTTTGATACACCCCCCCCACTAATATTTTAATTCAATGTACCAGAAGGTTGGATTAGATGTTTTCTAAAGTATTGTTACTGATATTATTATTACCAATTATAATCTCTAATGTTGCTTTAAATTCTATGAATAGGAAAAAAGCTATATAAAATTCTAGCAACCGTATTATAAAGCAAAAGTAAAATGTATTTACAATAGCTACAACATGCCCATCTCAGGCCCTATATTAAGCATTAATATGAAATCCTACCTGTTTGCAAGAATTATCCAACGCATTTTCAACAACTACTAACTTGCTCTGTAAGTGACATACTTCTTCTTGAAGCTCAAAGATTCTGAAATACATTTGTGAATAACTATAAATATTTTTGCAAGAACACAAAGTAACAAAAAATTTCAGGACATACCAAAATGAGGGGGATTAGATTAGATGATCACTGAAATATCTTCTAACCAAAAATTCCATGGTTCTATGAAAATAATTTCTTTTATAAATTTCTTACTCCAATAAAGCAAACTAAAGAGAATAAAAATGGAGAAATGAGGCAATTAACCAGATTATTTAGTCAAGAACCCACCAATGCCCAGAAAACCTAATCTAAAACTTTGGTTTAGATTTGAAATATCTGAAGAATTGCCTCAATTCTAATTATTTATATCTATCAAATATAAATATATGTAAAAAATCATACAAAAATGGCCTTGCCCACTTTTTCATTGCCATTAGAAAACTTGCAAGCCTTAGGTCCCTTTCATTTCCTGATTCTTAATAATATTTTCCAGAGATGCATCCTGAAGGAATGAAAAAGGTACCTGGACTAAATCAGGAATACTTGGGTGTAGATTCTGGCTCAGACACTTCCTTGCTGGGTGACCCTGGGGGCACTTCTCTATGCCTATTTCCTTATCTGGAAAAGGAGGGAATTGGTTTCTAAGGTCCCCCTCAGCGTAAACCTAGGATTCAACATTACCTTTACTGCTCTCTCCATGCCCACTTTCACAATAAAGTTACTAAGTACACCAAGGTAAATGTTCACTTAGCTTGGAATTTGTCCATTTCCCCATAGATTTTTTGAAACTGATATTGCAAAAAATGACTGCAAAAGCATGACATCCACAAAATTTGTTTTGTGAGAAGACACCAAAGACACTTATGTAAGTTAGGAAATAAGAATTACAAAACAGAGCTACAGACAATGGCATGTCTAAGATATTAAAAGATAAAGGGGAAGGTCTCCAGTAGATTGGGTAGATACTTTATCAAAAACAGGAGGATATCTACAATCAGATTTGTTTTTATGATATTAGGTTTTCTGGGATGGTAAATGAGACCCAGCTCATAAGCACTGGACTGGAGAGTAACTATGTACTTAAATTTATTTCTGTCCTCGATCTGAATATAAATATAAAATATTTTGAATATAAAACAAAGTGTGAATTAATGTGTAAGGAACCGCAAATACAAGAAGTAAACATGTTTGTGACTATATGAAACAAAACAAAAATGGGGAGAAAGATATAATAAAGGCATAAAAAAGGCCAAATTTTTCAGCCACAAAGAGTTATTCACACTTAATAACCCTGACACATTTTAAATAGATCAAGGTCATGACTAAAACAACAACAACAACAACAAAAACCTGAAAAGCAGTACACAAATATTGCATAATTCAGTTTTTAATAGTATTATGCTAAAATTATCAGAGAAAATTACCTTAATGACATCTAATCAATATCTTCACTAAATCTCTATTTCCAGATTGGTATGAATGGGCACCAAGGGAACAATTAAGGCAGACAACATGGAAGTTTGCCCCTTCATGGTATGCGACTTGTCAAGGTGAAGTTCAACTGCAATAACTACTTCTATTAAGACCAGCTCAAAATTTATTCCTTTCTCTTAATCAATTTTAATACTAGTTTGCCAACACTGAGATAAATTTCAAGCAACAAAGATTTTTCTAAAGTGTGAGTGTCTCGAGATAACATCTATCACTAGTAGAAATGACAACTAGATTTTCTACATGAAACAATCAGGGTACTGAAACTCCATTAGTTTTAAGGCAAAAACAAAAATGTTATAAAATAGTTGCCCTGACAAAAAGGTTAAAATACAAAATATAATTTAAATACCAAATCAAACAAAAAATCTCTTCTAGACACCTGTTATCTGCCACTTGCAGGAGATCTGCAATATAGGGATCATTTGGCTGAGGAACTGGATAGGCACTGATTCCCGATGGGGGTACAGGCTGATCAATCTGCATACGTTGACGCCTAAAAGGAATATTTCTCTTCTTGCCACCTAGAAAAACAAAAGCACATTATTCAAAACCAAGACAAAAATTCTTATCACTGAATTATTTATATGCAGTAATATTTTGTTGCAAAATATTTCTCTAGTCAACAGATTTAACTATATTACACATCAAATTATTTCCCTCATACAAATGGTTCCCATTTTTACAAGAAAATAGGTTCCTGGAAACATCACTGTGAAGTGTCATAAAAAAGAAACAAGGAGCACCACTGAATTTGTCAACTTGCATGTTTAATGTATATACCAACAGTTATCTTGTTTTACTACCACATGGCGTTTGTTCCAGGTAAGATGAAGTTCTCAATTTGCATTGCTGTATTATTAATAATATTGTACTGATATTTATATAGCACATCACAGTTTACAAAGCCATTAAACATATATTATTCCATTTAATTCCTACAGTAATTCTATGAGGAAAGGCAACTATTACTTCCATTTTACAGATTAGAAAAACTGAAGCTCCAAAAAATTTGGTGATTTACTGTTTCACTTAGCTAATAAGCAGTCAAGACTTTGAAAAGTTGTCAAATGGGCAAAAAAAAGGCAGCTAGAAATTAAGTATAAGTATTTATTAGGTAATGTTGAATGAATAAAGCAATGAAATGTGGAACAACAGAAAGTGGAAACTGCATGTACTAGAGAGCATTCAGCATTTGATTGAATTTAATTCAAAAACATTTGTTAAGCACCATCCTTTCTTAGGCACTATGGTATAGTGAAAACAGACATAAATAGAAAACAGAAAGACAAAAATGAAGACTAGCTTTCCTCTCTCAAGAAACATACATTCCACAAGGGATGAGGGCATTAAATGAAAGGTTCTTTGAGAGACACAGAGCACTAAGAAGAAGCAGATCAGGGGATAACAACAGGCCTGCCTAATGTAGCTGGTAGCATCTGAGCTGAGCTTTGAGGCAACTAAAAGGTAGAGATAAGGAGGGAATGCCTTTCAGGCATGGGAGGCAATCTACATGCTAGCACAGAGGCAGAAGATAGAATCTATTCAGAGAAAATAGCAAGAAAGCCAGGTTAATGGAAACATAGTATGTGTGAGAAGCAGTAATGTGATATGTGTCTGCAAAGGCAGAAGGAACCAGACTATGAAAGATTTTAAATGTCAAGATTTTTTTCTTTATCCTAGAGGTAATAGGGAGTCATTGAAGATTCTTCCACCAGGGAATCCAGTGCTTCAGTAAAACTAGTTTGGCAGTCATATGGACAACAGGTCCACAAGTGGCACAGACCAGTGGCTGGAGGGTCAATAAGGAGGCTACTGCAGTAGTCTAGGCAAGAAGATATGGGTGGGAAGTACGGTGGTGGCTATGTAAATACAAGAAAGGGAATGCTTAAAAGAGATGTTATGAAAGTAAAACTGAATGTTTGGTACCTGACTAGCTATGAGGGGAAGATAAAAAAATTGAGGAAGACACCAAGGTCATGAACCTGAGTGACTAGAAAGATGGTCTAAACAAAAACAAGGAAGTTTGCTGAAGAGAACTAAAATGGGAACTGCTTGTGTTTTAAAGCATGCAGTCTTTGATATATGAGGACATTCACAATATTAGAAGAAATGCTTTGAGTCATTCTCTGCCTCAAGGACCACTGCTCCTCTACTCCCCCACCCCAGCCCATAATAACAATCAGTTAATAAGCATTTATTAAGTGTCTACCAAATGCCAGGCACTATGCTATAATCACCTCATATTCACCAAACTAGCAAAGATGGTAAAAGATGAACATACTTATTGTTGAAGGGGCATTGGAAAGAAGGGAAATTCACTGCTGGAGAGCAATGAATTGGTTCAAATAAGTTGGAAAACAATTTAGAACTACGCAAGGAAAAGTAATTACATTATTCATAACTTTTGCCTCAAAATATCTACTACTGGGGCTATAATCTTAAGAGTTCAAAACAAATAAAAGATTTGTATGTAAAAAAATGTTCACAGCAATATAACTTATAGCAACAAAAATATAGTTATCTCCTGACATTCATGGGTTTCACACTTGCAGTTTTGGTTATTTATAGGTTAGCCATCAGTAATTAAATGGGAATTTTTGGACATTTGCAGCATGATGTGGAAGATCTCAAATGATGCATATATGTAAAGAAAACTTCAAAAAAATTTTAGTAAGTCATAAATGCATAAATATTGAATATTATTAATCTATTTTTATCATTTACAATCATAAGTATACATACATTAATTATATAGTTAAACTTTGTTAAAAATTTCAGTGTGCTAAAGGCTGCATACTCTCTGAGAACATCTCTTCTTTGTCTACCATCCAGACTCAGTCACGTGACTTTCTCCCACAGTCTTGTGCTTTTCAGAGAAGGAAATCCATGAAGCAGTTGCTGCAAGCTATGCCAGCGGCTGCAGCTATACCAGCGGCTGCAGAAGACTGCCTAATAGCATACAAGATACTAATCTCTCTCATGTAGAAACTGCAACATTTTTATGGGTGCAGGGGTGCAGTAATGTTGTTTTACTTGTTTTGTGCATTAAATATGATCAGAATTATTCAAAATAAAGGTTTGGGGTGGGGCTTAGAATTATTCATGGTTTTTCATATTTGTGGGAGTCCTTTACCCCAATCCCTACAGCTGTCAAAGTAAGGCTATTCTGCAAAATGGGAAATGTTTGAATGTATTTTGCCATGACATATGATGTGATAAGGAATGCTGAATATAAAGGATTCAAGGAATCATAGGAAGACTCACATGAATGATACACAACAAAGAAAGCAGAGCCAAAAGAAAAATATACACAATGCCTAAAGTAAACTAAATATAGAGATGGAACTTAGCTCTGGCCTCAGTTACTGAACTGGAAAGAAGGCGATATCTATCAACTGAGCAAAGTCAGAGACAAATTGTGGTCCAAGAATGCAATGGAATATTATTGTGCTGTAAGAAATGATGAATGATAAACACAGAGAAGCATGGAAAAATTTATCTGATCTGAAATAGACTAAAGTTAAGTAGTGCCAAGAAAACTATATACATACATACATACACACACACACACACACACATATATATACATATATATAATGAATACAGCATTGTAAACTGAAAGAATAACCATAAAAATGATCAAAAGAGAATGTTGCAAAATTACAAACAAGTATGGCCCCAATGAAGAAAAATGAGATGACACTCCCACCCCACTCATTCACTGAAGTGGGAGGTCTATATATTTGGTATACTGTGCATACTTTCAGATTTTTTTTTCCATGTACTGATCAGTTTCCCTGATTTTTTCCTCTCATTTTTCTTAAATATATATATATATACACACATACACACTAGCTACTAAGTACTAGAGAGAAATTCTGGTGATATAAAAAAATAGAAGCTAACAATAAAAATGTATTTTAAGGCACTTTTTAAAAAAAGAAAAATAAAGTTAGGAAATGCTTGTCATAATAAGTAGTAAAAATCACAAAAAATGAAACTAATTTTCACCAAAGAGAAAATGACTGGTTACCACTCTGCAAATCATTTCTACTTCAGCTGTCTGCATTCAAACAGACCATCAACTTGTTAATATCAAATAAGAATAAAGATAAGAAAATGTGTAATACAATTGAAAACTTTAATCTGACATTGACAAAGTCATTGCTTAAAAGTGGAAAGTGAATAATAAGGCAAGAAATCACTTTTTCCTAAGTTTAACTGATGTAAATCAATCAGTACAATAAACAGACCGGAAAAGGTCAGAGATAGCAAAGACTCAATCTCCTTAAAAAACAGAAAGGTATGGCCACCAGAGGAAACACCAGTTTAGCATATAAACTCATTTGCAAGATCTTATAGAATAGAGTGGAGAACAATTACAAAAAATATTAACTCATAAAGCACACAAAAACAGTGGAAGAAAACCAGTCTACGAAAGCTTAGCAAGGGATCAAATTAAGCAAGATCATCCCAAAACCATGTGAAGATGAACCTGAAAGCTTTGACCAAAAAAAGGATTAAAAGAGAAAAAGATATGACAAAATTTCTCTAATAAACAATTTTTCTGCATCACTGTTAATGGGCCACATTTGGACTCTAACAATTACAATCCCTAATGTGCTTCATGACAAAGTAGAAATGGTCCTAAAGAATTTAAAGAAGAGAAAGATCAGAAAACTATAGAGCAAGTACAAAGGCCATTGTGAGAGGTGGCAATTTTGAAGGTGCTGGGTGACCAATTCTCAAGCTATATGAAATAGAAAGATTTGAGAAAAAAAACCTCAGATCCTACCACAAAAAAAAAGATGATCCAGACTGTATCAACAATATATATGCCCTCCTCAGCTCTACAAGATCTTTATGAGAGTAATCTACAAATGTATCGAGCAACCCTGAAGGTATAAGAAAAAAATAGGTAGGTTATCAAACAATATTCTATAGCAGACCACATCTTTATACTTACACAACTAACCAAAAAAGATGTAGAGAATATAAGACCTTACTTTATTTATTGGGATTTTTTTAACTGTAAAAAAAATTTGATTCCATACAGCAAAACAATGCCTCCAAAGACAGAGACAAATAACAAAACCACAAGCCCAGTCTCTATCCCTACCTCTAATCCCAAATAAGATCTGCAATCATTCAAAAGAGTTTTAGCCTAACTACACAGGAAAAACAAACGAAGACTGATTTGTTATCGATTATCGAAATAAAGAAAATAAACTGTGCCCAAAACTGAAAAGGAAGAGGAGAGCAAACTGTTGCCTTTGGGAAACTGATCAATGCTTGAAACAATCCAATGATCTCTGAAACCAAGGCCCACCATCTTAAAACCATTATTCATCCAACAACTCCCTAATGGCCATGAGTCAAAGAATAGCAGGAGCTCCAAAGCAGTAGAGTTGAGGTCACCATAGTAGGTATCAATAGGCTGTTAGATATCACTAGAAGAGATGAGGCCCAGACTGAGACAGCTACCACTCCTCTCTCTCCTGGATCCAGGCCCACAGCATGAGCTGCTTATTGGACAGTCTGAACTGGATGTTCCATGGGTGTTACAATGTCCAAAACAGAAATTATTTTCTTGGTCCCCAAACCAACTTTTCTTCCACATCTGTGTACTTCTGTCCATATACTACCACCTCTCATAGTTCTGCAACCTCAGAATTTGCCTTCATTTTTCATCCTATCTTATCCCACACTCTCCAATCAACTGTCAAGTCTTTTTAATTCTAATTTAATTTTAATTCTCTACCTCTCTCCAATCTGTCCTCTTCTCTCACCTCTCACCCGGACAACTGCAACAGCATCCTAAATGGTCTCCCTTCCTTGGTCCTCTCCCCTTCCTCCACATTGCTGCCAAAGGGGATATTCCTAGAGCAGATATGATAGCACTCCTCCACTTAAGAGGCCTCTAGGATTAAATACAAAATCCTCTGTCATCTAAAATCTTTGATAATCTAGCCCTACCTACCTTTTCAGGCTTAGTACACGCCACTCCACTTCACTAACTGGACAGGTCAGCCAAAATGGCTTCTTTCCCCTCTGTCAAACACAACTTCCATTTCTCACTCCAAGCCCAGGCTGTTGTTTCCCTAGCTCCCTTATTTTTTGAACACTCTCTCTCTCCACATTTGTTTCTGCTTAGAAGGCTGAGCTTCCTTCAATGTTCAGTATACAGGCTTCCTCCTACATTAGGTATTTCCTGAGCACCAAGTTACTAGGGACTTGTAATTTGTTTGTATATATTTTATCTGTGCATATGTCTGTGTGTGTTATTTCTTCTGACAGACTTTAAGCTCCCGGAAGACAGAAACTATTTCATTTTTGTCCTCGTATCTCCAGAACCTAGCAGAGTAACTGGAACACAGTAGGTGCCTTGATAAATACTGACTGACTGCAATAATATCCCTTTCAGACCTAAATCTATGAATCCTATGATCCTATGTTAGCAATTAAACAACTACAGTGCTATCACTGTCACTGAAGCCCTCCCTTTTGGAACTGTCTATGTCTCTGAGAAATCAATCATCAAAGACCAGCAATTAATGACCTATTATCATTCAGACCCTAAACTATGTTCCCACTCAGAAAGGCCTACCCTCATGTTTTACTTGACTCACATGGCCACAAACAGGTAGGCGCTACCACCAACACCTGCATGTCCTACCTGGGGTTTGCACCACCGCGTGGAGGTTCTTTTCTTGGAGTTGCTGGATTTTTTCATTCTTGGCTTTGCTCTCCTTCTCCAACATTTTGAATTTATGAATATACTGGTTATTGAGAAACTTCAAGTCAGACATCTCACTCTCAATTCTCCTCAATTTGACTTTCAAATCTTAAAAAAAAAAAAGAATAAATAGAAATCTACACTATTCCTCCATTTAACAAGGTTCTGGAGAAGAGAGCATCAAAACCATTAGTCAATATACGCTAGAATATTAATGTGGGAATTTTAAATGTTTTGTTTGTTTTTTAAATAATTCTTCAGATTATAATGGATGCTATTTTCTACTATAATTAAGCTAATACCTCCTAATATATGATTTTGTTGAACAAAGTTCAACAATGTTATTTAATACATGAGTGTTGACTTGTTTATACCACCTTACTCCACTATTCTCATTTCCAAATATTAAGAAACAATGATTCCAAGAAAACATTAAGTATTGGCATTTATTATTCCCTACAGCAATTATCTTTTGATAACATTTACTTTACTTTCAGACAGCATATATTTTCAAAGCACAAAAAAGTGAACAGATGGAGAATGCCTGCTTCTATAGAAGTCCTTTGTTTCCTAAGAGGTAAAAGAGAACTGAAAAGAAAGGGGATAAGAATGCTTTTCATACACTGAAAAGTAAAATTCAAACATAAAACTTTAAACAATTTTTTAAAATCCCAAATTTTCAATTACCTTTTATACTTATTTCTGATTGTTCTTTTGTCCTCAATAAATCCATGTGTAGTTCATTATTTTCCCTGGTCAGTCTAGCATTTTCTTTTTTATAAGGTTCCGAAACATAATCAAAATTGGCGCTCTCTTTTTCAGCTTTTCCAGCAAATAGTTTTGTTTTCCGAAGACTTTCTGTTGTATGGACAAGGTCACTGAAATTACAGGGCATCAGAAAGTATCAATGCAAGTTAATTATACTACTAAATTTTCTGATAGCTGTGCCATAAAGTAGTGGTGATTCCCTAACATTTCTCCAATTATTAAGAGGTTTCATGAAACTGTCAAAATTTCAATTTAATAATTAAAAAAAAATTTAAATTTACAACACACACTAAGCAGCAATTTTAGTAGTGATAAAGAATAACATTACTAAGTCAAAATTAAAAAATGTGACAAAAATCCCTAAAGTGTCAGTACACATGAACAATTTTCTTTCGCTTGTCTTGATGTTTAAATTTGGCAGCAAAGTTGATGAGAAAGTTTAAACGAAATATATGTGTATTAAAGATACAAGTTTACTAATTTAAAAAAATCCAAAATTAACAAATTGGAGTTTAACTCTCCTCAAATTAACCACTCACTAGAAATTATAAATAAGCAATTAATATTTTACTATAAAGAATAAAATTTTATGCAAACATGCATTTTTGGAAGAATATGTTTTAATAGTGAGAAAAGGTTAAAAGTTAAATTGTTTCTTGGATTTTTTTAATTAGAAAATATACTATCACATAGTATACTACACCATAATACTATTTTACCAGGATATCAGCAAAACTCTATTAATGAGAAAATTATCTTATCAATTCAAGTAAATAAATGTCTTACTCAACCATTTACTTTACAATTCTCCAACTAAAAATATCCCAAAGGGTTTTGGGTTTTCTTTTCCTTTGTTTTTGGCAGGGGAGGGGAAAGAAAGGAAATTGATTTTTAATAAATTGATACAACTATTGTGAATGTTAGTTGTCATTATAACTCGGTCACTAATAACTCAAATAAAACACATCCCCCCACTTGTGGGAATTTTGCCCTTTAAATGAGAGACCGATAAAAGAAAATTGATAAATCATACATTTCAAGCTCCAACCCTAGCTAAAAAAGTGTATTATTGATAGTAAAAATCCACAAAAATTATACTAAGAAGTGAAGACTGGAAAAGGCATATGCAGATGGAAAGAAATAAGGAATATAAATGTCTACAAAATCCCGAAGATGACAAATAGTCACAAACTGTAACTGAGTCCCACTGTATAGAAATATTAGAATTCAAGTGTGTGGAAATACTCAAAAACTTTTAACAGAAACTAAATGACAGAAATTATGATGAAAATTGTAGCCAATACTTTACCATTAAATGGTAGCTATTCTATTCATTTATTAAGTATTTACATGTATATCAAGGTTCATTGTTACAGGAGACAAAAAAGACTTTCAAGGAGTTTACAATGTAGCAATCCCAACAAAACATTCACAACCAAAAATACTTTAAATTGCCAATAAGACATCATAAATGGATCAGAAGAAAAAAAATCCTCCAAATTAGATTTTTCTTAAATAGTAAAAGAAAAATAATTCTGTATCAAACATAAACTCCTCTGTTAAGCTTTAAGCTTCACAACCTTGCCCCAACCTATCTTCCCAGTTTCAAAGGCGATTACTCCTCCTTCCACATTCTGCAATCTAGCCAAACTGGCCTTCTCTCTGTTCTTCACTCACAACTTGTTTTACGCAAATTTTTCTCATTCTCTCTCCATCCTAGCCTTCATATCTATTAACATTCTTAAAAATAAAATTGTAAAGAGTTTCATGACACCAGAACAGTCCTGGAAAATCACATAACCATAACAAATCTAGGTACTGCTGTGATTTTCCAAAACAGCCATACATATTGTTTTGACACTCTTGCCGGGTTAAGTGGCACCATTATTACAACAATTCCTACAAAAAGTCCTCATAAATATTCAGCAGTAGTTTTACTTTCTTGATTTTTCCAAATTCCTTTTCTTCCTTTTTCTGACTTATTGACTAATTTCTGCTTCCTTTGCAAATTCCTCAGCACTTTCAAAGATAAGGCAAGAAAAAGAAATTTAATATTAATCTTTCAATTCAGCTACAAGTTAACAGATCTTGCACAGTATTTTCTAGGAATTAAGGTTGAAATTATAGGGTAAAACAAGCTTTTTGTAAAAAAAATTATTCATAAACCTAGTTCATGAATCACCTATCAATGGATATAAATATTAAAAATAACAGTGTATATTTATAAACGACTTTTCACTCAAAGATTTCAAGTCATCCTATAAAACATAAGTTCTTCATCTGAGGTTTAAAACTTGATGTTTTAATATTGATAACCATATTTCAATATAATTGGCTTCCTTTGTCTTCTACGTATTTTATTTTATGCATTTAAAAATATCATTCGGAGAAATCTACAGGTTTTACCAAACTACCCAAGGAGTCCATGACACAAAGAAGGTTAATAATTCATGTGAAAAAAAAACAGCAACTTATTTATACAACTAAACACTTCTGTGACTTGTTAGTAGCATTCACACTAAAAGATGCAGGGAATATTTTAAGTCCCACAATGTTTTATGCTTCTTTTACTGTCTCTAATTGGCAGACAAAATAAGGCATCAATATGTGGAGTCAAGCACATTTAAGAGTAGAATCACAACTATTCTGATACCACTGCTCTGAAGATATATAAGTAAGAGAATTCAAATAAGAAAATGACAGAATTCATTCTCTGAGGAGAAATACCTCCAGAGTTGCGATGATACTTAACAGCAAAAACCATATTACAGAAGTAATTCCTATTTAAAGTGATTAAGAGAACTATGGACCATTGCAGATGACTAAATAAAATGAAAAATTCTAACACCTAAGTTCGAGACGCAGTGTAAAAATCACATCATCAAGTAGAAAAAGTAGAAACGGATTATTAACCACATGCAACTGGAATTTTAGAAAGTATCTATGAGTTTCAGATGGGTCATAACTTTTGAAATTCTAACCTATATAGTTAACTAAAGCACATAGTCCTTATAGCAAGACACTAGAGGGCCACAGTTCACAAGCATGTAAGTTTTAAATTTAATTACTTATTTGTACCTGAAAAGTTTTTCCACCAAGGGTAAACAGTCAACACTCAAAGGCTGTCGATATCCCAACTGATCCAGTCTTTTTCTGATGTTAATAAATTTTCTTTCTGAAACTGTACTCATTGTGTATCTCCAAAATTGCTCTTATCACATCAAAAAACTGATGGCCTGGAAAAGGGCAAAAGATTTCAATATATTTCCATTACAGATATTAACAACTGTTTACAGAAAAAAAATTCCTTGTGAAGTTTATTTGAACAATTATATCATAGCTCTCTTCTCAAAAGGATAACACCTTCTAGAATTTCTGCTAAAGTATGGAAATATTTTCTATGTCATATCACATAACATAAACAGTCTCTACATGTATCTAGATGTTTTCATTCTCTATTTTAACAATGACTACTTAGTTTCCTGGGCCACAGGATGGATACCTATCCAAAAAATTAATTGTCTGATGACAATTTCTGTTTTTATAGCACCTTACTCTTACTGGATCTTTGCTAATTAATATAACGATATTTGCATGCCCAAATACACCAAATCATTTCCCACATTATCAAGTCTAATACATAAATCTTCTCCCATCAGCACTTTTATTGTTATCTTTCCTTGGAACAACTTGCCTTTTAAAGCACTGGCTTTCTAGATTCCTTTTATGATCAAGTACTGATGCTGTCACCTTCACAGAAGGGGTCTGTCTTTCCCAAGGTTCAGATGCTGAAGAACAAAAATGCCTGTAATGAACAGAAATGCACCTTACAATTTAAGGATTTAGAAGCCTGCCACATATTAGAAGCCTTTTACTTTTCTGTTATTAACTCTGATAGCCTGCAAATGGCTTTGTAAATATATAATTTTTATCTAGATTTATAGATTACAAAAGCACACTATGATATGAGTCAATGAACATGAATTTAAGTACTTACTATCTGCCGAGTACTGAACTAGGGACTGGGGATACAAAGTAAGGCAAAAAAATCCCTGTCCTCAAGGAGCTCACATTCTAATAGAAGAGATAGTATACAACTATGCACACAAAAGATATGAATCAGAGGTTAGCTCGAAGGGCAAGGAACTGGCATTGAGTGTGACAGGAAAAGAATTCTTCCAGAAGGTAGGATTTTGCCTGAGACTTGAAAGAAGCCAGGGAATCCAGGAAGCCAAGATAAGGAAGGAGAGCATTCCAAGCATGAGGGACAGCCATAGAATAAGCCCAATGCAGGGATAGAGAATGTCCTGTATGAGGATCAGTGAGAAAGCCAGTGGATTTTGGTGCAAGTGGTAGAGGGGAAAGTGTAAAAAGACTGAGAGGAAAGGGCCAGTCTGTGTGGAGATTTAAAAGTCAAACAAAGGACTTTTATATTTGATCCTGGAGGCAACAGGGAGCCTCTGCAAACTCCCTGGAGTGAGGGTGATGACTGTGGCAGTTAAATGGAGGGTAGACTGGAGTGGTGAAGAGTGGAGGCAGGCAGAACAACCAGAAGACTATTGCAATGGTCCTTACAGGTAAGTGCTGAGGACCCATATGGGGTGTTGTCTGTGGGAGTTGGGAGAAGGGGACATATATAAGAAACGGTATAAAGATAGAAATGACAAGACTTGGCAACAGATGGTATATATGGGGTGAATAAAAGTGAGGATTTAAGGATGATGCCAAATGTTATAAGTGTGACTGAGAGGAAGATGGTGCCTGCAATAGTGAAAAAGGAAGTAGGGGAGAGAGATGAGGTTGGAAGGAACAGATAATGGGTTATGTTTTGGACACAGATTGCCAGTAGTTGATCCTCCAAACACCATAAAATTCTATCCATTAAAAAAAAAAATTCAGCTTTTCCATTTACAAAAGCAAAAAATTGGAAAATACATATCCAACAAATGCACAATGGCTGGACAAATTATATTAATTAAAAAACCTCACTAAATGTGAAGCATCCAAAAAAAAAGCTATATATGAAATGTACAAAGTGAGATCAGAAGAACCAGGACTGTATATGGATTATTTAAAAAAAACAACAGGCCAGAATAAGTGAAACTTCAAAGAGATTCGTAAACAATACAAAGCTTTTTTTGGTTTGTTATTCATTAATTAATTTGGTTCTACTTTGTTAAATGCTAAGGGCTGTAGACAAGATTATATCCTTTATTTTCTACGTTTGAATATTTGTTTTACTGGTGGTTATTAAGCTTATAATTACTTTTTTAAATGAGCATTACTACATTAAATTACCTCAGAATTACTGTAAAGATTAAATCAGATAATATACTTAAGGTGTTTTGTAAATCTTAAACCACAGTGTGGCAAGACAGGGCCTAAAAACTTAGATGGACTGACTCCAAGCTCTTCGACTATGCCAGCCTGCCTCCAGTTCACAGGATCCTAAGATCAAAGATTCAGTGTTAGAAAGAACTTCTGATGTCACTGAGTTTCATCTTCAAGATGAGAAAACTAAAGCCAAAGAGAAATTGTGTCTTGCTCAAGATCACAAGGCTAGTAAGTGACAAAGCTGGAATTTGAAACCAGTACCTCTGGTTGCGCTACTGAAGGGCCAATGGACAGTCTTATAAACTCACTATCCCTTCTCCAAAGCACTCATTTGGAAATATTTTGAGAGCAGGCAAACAATTTATACAAACCAACAACATTGCAAAAACAAACAGCTTTGAAAGACTTAATTAGCAGGCTACCCAAATGGGTCACAGGGTGAGACAGGACTGAAAAGACTCCCCAACAACAAACTCACCGTCTGACAGAGATGGGACAGACTGAAGGTAAAGGAGACACGCATTTTCAGACACGGCCCAAGTGGGAACTTGTTTTGCTTGACTATGCATATTGATCAAAAGGGTTTTGCTTTTCTTGTGTCACCTGAAGCGATAGTATCTTTTCTCTGACATCACCTCCAATCTGTCCTGTATATACCTTTGTACATAGTTGTTTGCTTGCTCTTTTGAATGTAAGCTCCTTTAGGGAGGAGGCTGTTTTTGCCTTTCTTTGCGTTCCCCAGCTCTTAGCAGATGCCTGGCTCATAATAAGCCCTTACTAAATCCTTGGTGATTTCCCTTTTCAATGTGGAGAAATAAATTCCTGTTTAATGGGGGGAAAATGTCTTAAAGGTACCTACATAAAACCTTACAGGTTTAAAACTCCCAAAAGCAAAAATCTATGGATCCACAGAACAAAGGAGGTGGCATTAAAGGCCAGTGCCTGGGAACTCCAAGCAGGAAAGAATGAGATTGACAGATTATTTAAACCAGGGGTTCTTGTTTATTTTTTAAATTATTTTTCATATTGTGGTAACTATTTTAATATAACGGGTCTCCTTTGCAATCCTACGTATTTTATCTTATACATTTAAAAAATTACCCACTAGACTAAGGTGCCTGAGAACAATAACTACTCTCTTGTTCTGTTTTTGCCTGTGTATCGCCAGCGCTTAGCATAGTGCCTAGAACACAGTAGGCGCTTAATAAATGCTTGTTGATTCGCTTTAGCTAGAGAAGGGTCCAAAAACTTCACCAGCATGCGGCATGCACCGCCCTCCCTCAAAAAAAAAAGTTATTTGCACGTCGTCTCCCCTATTGGACTGTGAGCTCCCTGAGGGCAAGCAGGGTCAGTCTTTTGCCTTTCTCCGTTTCCCTAGCGCTCAGCATTGCGCCTGGCACACAGCAGGCGCCTCATCAGTGCTTACTGACTAGCGTCTGTAAACGCCAGCTGGCCGGGTTACTTCGTCGGGTTTTTAAATCCTGCACCAGGGACTCTCCCTACGGGCCTCGGGCTGAGCCCAGGAGAGGGGCTGCTCCAGGCCCCGCTTCCACCTCCCTTCCCCAGGGCGGCGCACGGCCCACGAGCGCCCGGGCGGCCCCCACCGCCCTCAGCCCAACCCTCTCCTCTCCCCCACGATGCCTCGGGACCGCGGCCTCCCTCCGCGGCCCTTACCAGGCGCTCCGGCCGCGGCCTGCGGCGATCCTCAGGCGGCACAGCCCAGCCCCCGAACCGCGTCCTCCTCGCTCTCCCCACCTTCCACCTCAGAAGCCGAACCAGGAACTGGAAAGAGCAGTTTGAAAATGGCGCGGGAGAGACGGAGCCAGCCGGCCAGGGTGGAGGCGCCGTGGTTGCCTGGTAACATGGGGGAGGGGGAGGAGGAGGCGGTGATGCGGACGGCCGGGCGCGCAGAGCGCCGCGGCGGCGATAGCGGCAATGGCGGCAATGGCGACGCCGCCGCGGCCCCGGGCCGGAAGCTTAACGGCCGCTGGGCGAGCGCTAGCCCACAGCGACCCCTAGCGGAGCAGGAAAGTCTGCTCCAGCTCAGAGACCCTGAGTCTCGAAAGGAAGTACCACGTGTGCACAGGGAAACTAGAACTAGCTGAAGAGCGTCTCTGGGCTTGGTAATGACTCTCTAGATGGCACAGAGCACAGAGTGATAGCTTTGGAGATAGAAAACCTAAGTTCAAGTCCTGACTCAGACACTTACTACTAGCTGTGTGATGCTTGGCCAGTCTCCAAAACTCTGTTTGCTTCAATGTATTTATTTGCAAAATGGGAATATTTGGGATATATGGGAAAACCTACCTCCCACTCTTGCAAGCACTTAGGAGATGTGCGACCTTGGGCTAGTCACTTAATCTCAGTTTTCTCATCTGAAAAATGGGGTTAAAAACATCACCTACCTCCCAGGGTTGTTGTGAGGATCAAAGGAGAAATTATTTGCAAAGTGTTCTGCAAATCTTAAAGTGCTGTATTGTTAGCTATAATAGCTAATATTACTAATATATTATTATAATTAATATGCATGGTAGCTAGTATTAGTAATTGCCATGAGCACAGACTCTGAGAGTGCTTATGTTCCTCCTGCAGCAGCCCTGTATTAAGAGTCTAATAAAAGATCCTTCCCTTACCACTTTACTGTAGAACAGGAATTTTTGTTTTGTGTGTGTGGTGTGTGTGTGTGTGTGTGTGTGTGTGTGTGTGTGTGTGTGTGTGTGATATGGACTCCTTAGGCAGTCTGGTGACCCGTTTTCAGAATAATGTTTAAAAAAATGATTGAACGAAAAGCTAAATTTCAGTTACAGGTTAGTGAAAATAAAAATGCATTTTCCCCCAAGTTCTAGACACCTTGAAATCTATTCATGAATTCAAAATCATGAACTGCCTTTTATAGAAAGTTTACCAAAGGAAAACATGAAAAAAAAATCTTGGAGAAGACCTTTTCTCACTTGTAATGAATCCACAAGCATTTATTAAGTGCTTACTATGTTCTAGGCAATTCTTAAACTTTTTTTATCTCAGGAACCTTTTGTACACTTAAAAATTATTGAGCCTCCCTTCTCCCCAGCTTTTGTTTATGTAGGTTATATCTATTAATATTTACTGTAATAGAAATGAAAACATCTTAGTAATATGATAAAATAATTCTGACCTTAGGGACCCCTTGAAATGGTCTTTGAGGTCACCCTGGAACACACTGAGAACCACTGTTCTGGGTGATGATTCAAAATGAAAAGTAAGGCAGTCATTTAAATAGATCTGGAATTCTGCCTTCATGAAATTTTTCCAGATTGATCAGGGGAAAGCTGACTTTTCACTTCATTCTGCAATTCGTCCTCTGAATCTTCAATTTCTTCACCCCCTTCTCCCACTGTTGAGTTCCTTTTGAGAACACCATTTTGTGGAGGGGACCAGGCTGACCTTCATTCCCCTCCCTGCTCGGTTCCAGGCTTCTTGATTTCACCTTCATCCCCCTCCCCACAAACTTTTCAACTCCCTTTAGTGTGGTGTTCTCCTCCCTCCTTTAGAATGTAGCTCCTTGAGGTCAGGGCCTGTCTTTCTTTTTTGTATGTATCGACATCCCCAACACTTAGACAGTGCCTTATTTGATCCTCAGGACAGCCTTGTGAGATAAGTACTACAGGTGTTACTAGCACCTTCATCTTACAGATGGGGAAACTGGGACTCAGAGAGTCTCACCTAGCTGGTGTCAGGGAAAAATTTGTACCTAGGTCTTTCCTGGCTCCAAGTTCAGCTCTCTTTCCATTGTATCAAGGTATATGCTTAGTTCCTGCCTTCTGTCACATTGTAATTAATTTACAATTTAAGTTGAAGAAATAAAACACTTGAAGAGGAAAATAACAGTAATCAAAGGAGTCGATATATTTTAGAGTGCAAAGAAAAAAAATAGATCCCTGTGAAATAAAGAGGTTGGACTTCAAGGGTGGAGAACCTACAGCCTCGAGGCACCTATGGCCTTCTAGGTCCTCAAGTGTGGCCTTTTGACTGAGTCCAAGTTTTACAGACAAAATCCTTTTATTAAGGGGATTTGTCTGTGAAGTTTGGATTCAGGCAAACGGCCACACTTGAGGACCTAGAGGGCTACATGTGGCCTTGAGGCAGCAGGTTCCCCACCCCTGGACTCTAGATGATCTCTAAGGTTCCTTCTGGCTCCAAATCCCATGATTCTGTGAACTCAAATGGTCAGGAAAGTCTTCATAGAAAAAAATGGGACTGGATCAGGAATTTAAATGATGGCATTAGATTTATATAGAGGAGAAGGACAAAATCAGTTCCAGCTATAGAGAACAGTATGAATAAACAATAAGAACTTATGTGGAGACAAGTAGACTGTTCTGGATAAAGTATACAGCCAGTATGAAGGTTGTACATAGAGGCAGCCTGGTAGGGAGGCCAGCCTGCAGGACTTGGAGTGCAGCAGACCTGGGTTCAAATTCTTGATAGGTTTTAATCTATGTGAGTAGAAGAAGGCCAGATTGGGGGTAGATTGTGAAAAGCTTTGAAAACCAAGTTAAGGTACTTGAACTTTATAAATGTTGAATACTATATATAAGAGAGCATTATTGAAGATTTAGGGGGCAGAAGCTTGATATGAAATAGAATTGTAATATTATAGAAACCAGAGAGGGAAAAGACCCCAGAATTTGACTAGTCCAACCATATGAAGGCCAAATAAGGGCAAGTGATCTAGTAGTGATGGTCAGGTTGGGTTAGAATGGAGGAGAAACTGGTGGTGGGGGTATTAGTTTGTTTTTTGGTGGGGTTTTTTTAACTACAAAAAGTGATATTAAATGATAAGACCCTGGGCAAAGTTGAAGGCAAAAGAACTTAAAAGGAAGAGATGAATATGAGAAACAGCAAAAAGAGAGAATCAACAGGACTCAGTGACTAAGTAGACATGACAGTTTGCTGAATTTATTGAAGTGGACATTGTAGATAATGAAGAAGGAGGAGTAATCTCACTCACAGAAGTATAATCAAGAATGAAAGACAGTGGAGCAGCTAGACAGTGCAGTGCATAGAGCACCAGCCCTGGAGTCAGAAGGACCTGAGTTCAAATATGACCTCAGACACATAACACTTACCAGCTGGGCAAGTCACTTAACCCCCATAGCCTCACTTAAAAAAAAAGAAGAATACGAATGAAAGACAGTTTGGTTTAATTTGGCAAATTGGATGGAGGAAGATGAAGTTCCATTTTAGGCACTTTGATTCCCAGACAATTATTTGAGTCAATTTTCCAAGCTCTGAGGATGATCACATATACTGGGGACACTGAAAGAAAAATCAAAAGTGTGGGTATCCATATCCCAGCAAGTTCAATTATTACTGAAAATATATTCATTTTAATAGCTAGTATTTATATAGCATTTTAAGGCTTGCAAAGCAATTTACAAATATTATTTTATTTGATTCTCACAACAACCCTGGGGGTCAGGTACCCATTTTACAGATGAGGAGACTGAGGCACAGGGTAACTAAGCAATTTACCCAGGGTTTGAATTCAGGTCTTCTAACTCCCCCTGCTCTGTCCTTTGTGCCACCGGCTGCCTCTGGATCCAGGGTGCCCTGAAGATAGGCTTGCCCCCTGTGCTAAAACTCTCTTAAAAGCTCAAATGATGTCTGCTCTCTACTCAGATTATATTATTATAGCTAGAGTTACCTTCTAAATAAGTAAATGCCTGCTGGATTCTTCTCTCTCTTTTCTGGTTTCTTAAAGAAACATTCTGAGGCAATGAAACATCTTATCTTTTTGGCTGGCTGAAGACATAGCCAAATCTTCCTGGAGTGTGTTTGTTTCCCTTTCAAACCCCAGCGGCTGGTGGTGAACTCAGGGTAGAAAGAAAGTGACACGAACCCTGCAGACCTCCCAGGATTGTTGTAAGTGTTGTAATGCGGGACTGCTGCTGTTGGTGGGGATGGGCAAATGGGGCACTCTTCCCTGTCTAACTCAAACCACAAAGACAAAAAGGCAAACCAGAGACCTAGGCTTTAGCTCACCCAGCAGAATCCTTGCTGCTGTTGTCCAGTGTGTCCAGGAGTCCTCTCTTCCAGGGTCAGGGGAGGGCACTGGTCCTCCTCCCACCCCTCATAGGGAATCCCAGAAAGTTTTTTGCCACATGTTCCAGAGAAGAAGCAAGAGTGAGCCAAAAAGATGGGTTCTACTGACTAAGCAGCCCTTCTTGGCTCAGTGGCCATCTTTTTTGACATAGCATTAATTGCAGCAGCCCTTCCCCCTCTCCCATCTTGGCAAAGGATCAAGGCTTTGCTGTATCATCCCAAAGCTCGAAGTCTTTCAGAGCTGGGCATATGTTTTCCTGGAAGTGCCTAGGGCATCGGCTGAGGACCCCACGGGGAATGCTGTAGTCAGAATGAGGAGCGTGTGATGTGGTGTGTGTGTGTGTGTGTGTGTGTGTGTGTGTGTATGTGTGTGTGTGAGAGAGAGAGAGAGAGACGGAAAGAGGGAGAGAGGGAGAGATGCTGTTTACCTCATTACACTAGGGTTCATTGAGGACACATAAGATTAAGTGCTTTGTAAATCATGAAAGGCCATATATATTGACATTGTAGAAGTGGTTACTTAAGAGATTCCGCCATCTCACCTCTTGAAACCATGAGATCATAGATGTGGAGCTAGAAGAGCCCTCAGAGGCCATCCAGTCCAACCTTCTTGTTTAAAGGTGAAGAAACTAAGGACCAGCTCTTGACTTGTTCAAGGTCACCTAAGTAGTGTCAGAGGCTACACCCAGGCCCTTTGACTACAGAGCCAATGATCTTTTCACTGGGCCCTGATGTCATTCTTGAAGCCCCCAAACCCTCTGGACTTTTGATATTCTTTTCTGCTAATAATGTCTCATCCTATGTCACCTTCAGAATAAGGTATCTCCGAACCTCCAGACCACACCTCCCATCCCCCCACTTTTTGCTCTCAAAGGATGAGGTGGCTTTCCTCCCTGCTGAAACTAACCACTCCTCTTGTGCTTTTGAGCTCATTACTTCCTTTCTCCTCTAGGGCCTTGCTCCTTGTTCATTCTCCCCCAACTCCTCTTCCCCCATCTCCATCTTCAATCTCTCATCTCTATTGCTTCCTTTCCCTATACCTACAAGTATGCTGTAGTCTTCCCTATTTTAAAAAAAAATCGTTCCCATGAAACTGCCACTCTCTCAAGTTGTCATCCTATATCCCTTCTCCCATGACAGTTAAGACGTCAGAATCATCTGTATTCTCCCCCCTCCTGTAATCTGGTTTCATCCTCACCGCTCTACTGCTACCACTCTACACTGTCATTAACAACTTCTTAATTACCAGATTACCAAATCCAGTGACATTTTATCAGTCCCTATTCTCTTTGACCTTTCTGCATCATTTGATACTATTGACTACCCTCTCCTACTAGTGATTCATCTTTGGCAGAAGTGTTTCCTTCATAATTCACTCCCCATCTCACTTGCAAATCTTTGGTGCAAATTAGAAATTCAGAGATCCTAGAGCAGGGGTGGAGAACTTGCGGTCTCAAGGCTATGTGTAACATTATAGGTCATCAGGTGCAGCCTTTTGACTGAGTCCAAGTTTTACAGAACAAATTGTTTTATTAAGGGGATTTGTTCTGTGAAGTTTGGATTCAGTCAAAGGGCCACATTTGAGGACCTAGAGGGCCACATGTGGCCTTGAGGCCACAGGTTCCCCACCCCTGTCCTAGAGGCTTACACACTACTTCTATGCTTACTCATTAAAGTCCTCCCTCCCCCTAAGAAAGATAAAGGGTACAATAGATTTGATCTTTAGCTGTAGTAGCATTCCGGAGCTCTCTTAGGATGGTATTCTCCCACCTCTTAGCTCATATACATGTGCATCTGAGTGTAAAAGTGGAAGACTGCAAATTCAAATTGTAGCATATGTAGCTACCAGAAATGTGCTCACCTTTCTTCTCATAACAGGTATTTCATGTTCTTTGGTTCCCTCTCCTCTCTTTCCTTTTTAAATAGTTTCTCTCTCTTTTTTCTGGCTAACACTGAAAAACATCTCCACATTTTTGCTAATTACAAAGACTCTTATGGGTTTAATTTTTTTTTGGAGGAGGGAGCTCTTTAATTCATTTTACTTCATACAAGTAAGTTAGCAGATTGCACCAATGATTATAGAACAGTCATGAATCTATCTACCAGCCTTTACTTGTATGAAGCAAGACTGTACTTACCTTCCCCAAGTCCCCTCTCCCTTTTGTGTGTGCACGCGCGCACACACACACAACCACATGTGAGCAGGTTGGATCTGAAGAGTATAATTGACTACATCTGCCTCTCAGCATTGTAGGGGTAACCTTAGCGGGGTTCGAGTGATTCTTTTAAATCTTTTGGTTCAGGTCCCCTTTCCATTGAGAGCTTTTCTCTATACCATGGTCCCCAGAGAGAATGCTTTAAACTTAAAGCGCTTGTCACAATGCATTCACCATACCAAGTTCACTTCTGAATTTGGGCTAAACTATTGGTGAGGTTGCTTCCTTCTTGCCAGACACAAACTATAGGTGTCCAGGTTGATTCATTACAGGCCTGGATCCTACAGCTTATTCCTCATGGAACATTCCTCCTGGAATGCTCCCGCCTGGACTCAGCTGCCTGCAAAGTCTTGTATAGACTCCAGTTCTTCGGTTTTTCAAAGTTCACAATCATAGTCCAGTCTGTTCAATCTCTAATATTTATTCACCTAAGAGCAAAAAAGAATGAAACACAACAGAATCATAAAAACAACAATTATGGTTTCATGTTAGCCTGGATGGAGAATAGGCCATGGGTGCTGTCTTGTTCTCACCAAGAGGAGCTTAGAGCCAGTTCAAACCAGTTCAGGACAGCCGTTTGCTAAATTTTCAGTATAAGCACTTACTTTCAAAAGTGGCAAATGCTTTAAATTAGGGTTTGGTTTATTGTGTTGTTGGTTGTGTAGACTAAATAAAGAGATAAAGAAAATGTTAATAATGCAGATTAAACTTCAAAGTATGTCGTGTATTTTCTTACACCTTTCTGTGATCACCAGGAATGAGAGAGATAGAAATGGCTGTTCAATATCTTGCGTGCATGATCAGTTCTGCCTTAACTGTCATTTAACAGGATTTTCTTTGGCACACAGTAAACGGACAGTGTGTATCTGCTGTTCTACTTGGTTTCAGCTCCACAGAACAAAATGCCCCTTCCAGGTTAAGTTCATTGCCTCTAATCTCATTACCATGCAATTGACTCAAGCCTTGACTGACCCTCCTTCAGCCTCTTCTTCCTTCTGATTGGAGAGCTGAAGGGTGGCATACCAAACTCCTCCCAATGCCTTCCTTTATAGAGGGCAGGACCTGGACTTTTGGGCCCACTACACTCTGCGTCTGCTGCTCTGCCTAGTTTCAACTCCATGGAACAAATTACCCATCTCAGAGTATTTCATGTTATTTCTTCTCCCCCACCCCTCCTTGCCTCCTTTTGTGTGTTGTTTCCCCTTAATCTAAGTCTAGATTGTAAGCTCCTTGAGGGTGAGGACTGTCTTTTTTTAAAATTAATTTTATCACCAAGACTTAGCACAGCGCCTGGTGTATAGTAGGGCTTAATAAATGTTCATTGGAATGGATTGAATTGATATTATAGAATACCTGTGCATGCTCTGGAATGGAGAGAAGGACCTCTCCATTCCATGACATCACAAACTTCCAGAAGCAGGCTTACCAAGCATTCATAAATCCCCTGTGTGTTCTCCCAGGACTGAGCCCTCATGGGCCAGTCTCCTCATACATGTAGAATGAATGAATGAAAAAACATTTATGGAGCTCTTATTATGGGCCAAGCTGTTGTGCTAACCCTTGGGGATACAAAAAGCAAAGTCCCTTCTTTTTTTTTTTTGCCAATTGGGGTTAAGTGACTTGCCCAGGGTCACACAGCTAGTGTGAAGTGTTTGAACTCAGGTCCTCCTGACTTCAAGACTCTATCCATTGCACCACCTAGCTGCCCCAAAAGTCCCTTCTAATAAATGAAGAAGACCAGTGGCCGTGGAAGCGTACTCTGGTCCTGAAAGTTAGAGGACTGGTTAGTAGGAATAGATTGAAACACCCCTTCCAGGAACAGTAGCAGTTGATGTGCTCATGGTTTGTGGTTACAAAAGGGAAGAGGAAAGGAAAGGACAAAGGTGGCTGGTGAGTTTATGGAGCATCTGGCCAGAGTCGAGTGAAGTGAACCTTGGGTGGGACTTCTCCTAATTAATGATCTGGAAGAAATAGTTACTGTGCAGGAGAGCAAGGCCTAGGAGGAAAGAAGGACTCTGTGGATTGTATCAAAACAGATCCTGACCTGTAGACACATTGTCTGGTATCATTTTGCTGGGCCATCTCTCTTTTAATCCTTTGTAATCTGTGGTATAGCTTTTCTTGTTCCCAAGAGAAATACACAGAGCCAGAAAGAGGGACAGAGATAAATAGGTATATGGGGGCAGAGACTGGCAAGCTTATGGATATACGCTGTCTGGAAGGGAGTAGGGCAAAAAGTGATAGACAAAGTGGGAGACACAGAGAATAAAATAGGGACACACCAGATGGAAGAAACACCAAGGAAATTATGGAAATGCAAACAGATGAAGAGAGATAAACTATTCTCTGAAAACAGCCTGAGAAAAGACACAAATAAAGAGAAGGATAAAGAAGCAGATAAAAAGTTAGACACACACACACACATAGACACAAACATGCAGAGGAAGGGAGAGGGAGAGAGAAATCAAACACACAGACTTAACTCACTATTTTAGGTAATCACTTTCTGGATCTTAGTTTCCCCCCTACAATGATTACAGGGTTAAGGGGAGAGGGAGGATCAAATTAACCTGTAAGGCTCCCATTGGCTCTATCATTCTATTATTCTTTCTGACTCTCCTTCACTTGGATCATCATCCTCTTACTCAGTGGTGTGCTGGAGCCAGCTCATGCCAGCTCCTGAAAGCAGATTTTTTAAAATTCCATACTCCAAAATTATCACACTATACATCAGGACTTGACCTATCATTTTGTTGATTGCCTAGTCTTCAGAAGGTAACAGAAAATATGATAATGTACATTTAACTTAAAAGAGTGCCATTTGCACTTTTTTTTTTCTTTTTCAGAAAGCCAGTCATTGAAACATTTAGCAATACACTCCTGCTCCCAACCGGTATTTCTGAGTATGTTCTAAAACTCTGTCCTGGGCTTTCTCTGTTGCTCTGCTATATTCTCTCCTAGGGTCCATAGAGTTACTTTAAAAATATTTATTTCTATAACTATTACAATATATTTGATGTCCTTTACAAGTCTGTTTTATGCATTTAAAAACATTATTCTGAGAAAAGTTCTATTAGCTTCGTAAGACCACCAAAGAGGGCCATGGCACAAAAGATTATGATCCCTTAATCCTGTCCCACTCCTTCAATTTAATGGATAATAACTGAGGCCTTGAGAAGTTATCATTTGCCAATGGTCATATTGCTAGTAAATCATCACACTGGGAGGCAAACCCAGGTCACTTAACCACTAGTCATTTGCTGTTCTATCTACCTGAATGTCCCTCTGGAACCTCAAACCTGCTTCCTAAAGCACAGGTCTGACCACATCATCCCCTCCTATTCACTAAACTCCAGTAGCTCCCTGTTACCTCCAGGATCAGATATATTAAATCCTTTCTTTGTCTTTCAAAGCCTCAGCTGAAGTCCCGGACCTCCTCCATCTTCATCCATTCCAGATCCTTCCTTCTAAGACCACCTTTTTGAGACTGTTGTTTGCAAGTGGACTCCTCTGTTAAAGGATGAGCACCTCAAGAGCAGGGATTGTTTCGTTTTTGCCTTTTCTTTGCACCCCCAGCACCTAGTTCAGGATTGGCACAGAGGAAGTGCTTAATAGATGCTAAGTGACTGATGGACATGTCCCAAATGGAAATCAGCATCAATTAATCAATCAATAAGTATTTTATTAGAGACAACAACTTGCCAGTCACTGTGCTAAGTGCTGGGAATACAAGGGCAAAAAGGAAGCAATCTCTGCACTCAAGGAGCTTGCTTCTATCAGGGAAGACAGTGTGGGCACGTGTTAAGTATATGCAAAATAAATACAAGCTACCTTGAAGAGGGAGAAGGCCATGGGCCAGGGCAGGAATGGGAGCCCATCTACAAAGCTGTAGAAGAGAAGGGAGCAGCTAGGTGGCGCAGTGGATAGAGCACCGGCCCTGAAGTCAGGAGGACCTGAGTTCAAATCCAGCCTCAGACCAAACATTTGTCATGTTACTATCTGTGTGACCCTGGGCAAGTCACTTAACCCCAATTGCCTTTAAAAAAAAAAGCTGTAGAAGAGAGCAGGACAGGGGTGAATGCTTCAGAAAGTGGGAACTGAGGAAGAGCTGGGTGATATTACTGTGGAAAGGCTTCACACAGATGAATTTTGAGCAAATTTTGGAAGCTAACAGTTCTTCCAAGAGCCAGTATAAAACACTTAACCCACATTTTCCTTAATGTATCTTAGAATAGTGGTAGGAATTTCAAGCCAGTGAGCTATTGAGTCTAGGCATTGTCTTATTCTCCATCTCTGCTATTTATTTTGTTACAATCATAATGCTTCTTTGTGTTTTGTTACTTAACCATTTCAAGTGTGTATGTATTCTTTCTCTGGCAAATTTATAGGTACCATAAGGAAAAGGAACAAATGTAGCAATCAATCAATTAGCAAATATTAATTAAACATTTATTATGTGCTGGGTACTGTGCTAGGTAATGTGATAAGTACAGAGAAAAAGTATACTGGATAAGGTGCTAGTTTTGAAGTCAGGAAGGCCTGGATTCAAATTCTGCCTCCAATACTTTCTAAATGGGCAAGTCACTTAATTTCTCTGAGCCTCAGTGCCCTCATCCATAAAATGGGGATACCTATAGTCATGGTATTACAAGGCTCAAAAAAGAATCAATCAATCAATCAATCAATCTATCTATCTATCTATCTATCTATCTATCATCTGTTTTGCAAACCTTAAAACCAGTGTTTTATTTCTTTTCTATCACCTACTACACACTACAAACCATGTATTGTCATAGTAATATGCTATGGAAAGATCAAGGGCTAGAGGTAGAAGATTGACTTGGTCTTGACTGCCACTTAATAGCTATATGGTCTGGAGTGATAATAGCTGCTCTGTCTAATTCACAGCCTTGTTGGGAGCATTTAACTAGGTATGTGAGAGTATTCAGTAAGCTAAAAAACACCAAACAAACCTAGATAACTGTTAGGACATTGAATATATACATTTGGAGTTAATCCACCTTTCTCTACCACTCCCCTCTTTTACATAAAGTCAGACTTTCTCAAGTCTATGGGTGGTTAATCAGTTGGATAAAACAGGCTACTAAAGACGCCAGATCCATGGGCTTGGCCTCTACATGGATTAGTCGGGTTTATTCTGTTTCATGGTCATAGGCATCATTACAGGCAGCCATCCAGCAAACAAGTGTCCTTGCCTGCCTTGGGGAGAGGCCTAGCACAGAGTTAGTGAGATTATCAAAACTGTGTCACCACTAGTGAAGACCAACTCAGAAAACTTACACCTTCTCATATTAGGTCAGTAGAATTATCTTGGTCTATGAAAGTTAGCCTATTGTTATTATTAAGAACTCACATCACAACTATTCACATTTATATGACACTTTTAAGATTTACAAAGTACTTTGTTTCACAAAAACCCACTCCTAGCCCTACCTCTTGACTCTCTGGTCTTTTCTACCTCCAACCTGCAGTGCCGCCAACCTGTGGCCTTCTCTGATTGGTGGACTGGACTTGGACTGCCATTTTTTTGAAGTCCTCAGGCTGTGTTCGTTTTACTCTCTACTGCACTCGACTTCACTAGACTTTTCCAACTGTGTCTCCAGCAGCCCTTTCCTATACTTTCCCCTACTTTCCAGCTCCATTTTATGTATTGTCTTCACTCATTACAATATAAGTTCCCTAAGGGTAGAGAGGTCTTTTTTGCTTGGGTTTGTATCCCCAGGGCTTAGCACAGTGCCTGGAACATAGTAAGAACTTAATAAATTATATGTGTGTGTGTGTATATATATATCTATATATATATCTATATATCTATATGTATGTATATATATAGATATATAATATAGATATATATATACACACATATATATGTATGTGTGAGTGCTTGTGTATATTCATCTACCTATCCTATAAGATAAGCACTATTAACTATTATTCCCATTTTACAGATAAGAGACCGAAGCTCAGAGAGGTAAAGTAACTTGCCTATTGTCACACAGCCAGGAAGAATTGGACCTTAAATTAGTACTGAACCAGTATTTATGTCACCTTTCAATGACTATCTTATATGTATAACAGAAATGCCAATACTGGTGCTGCCTAACTGAGGTGCTTTGGTCCTTATGCTTCAGTGGCAGAGAATCAATTTCCCTGTTGCCACAGGTGTGTGGCTTGGCTGGCAACCTGTCTTTTACTGGCAGACGTGGATAATGGTTACAGCAGTTCCAGTCTGTCTGGAGCCATACTGACTTAGCCACTAAGAAGATCAAACTGTATAAGTGATTAAATGTTATAAGAGGCTTTTCTTATAACATCTGGCCAGGGACATTGGAAAATTATAGGCAAAATAAAAATCATTAAAGCAAAGATTAAAAAAAACCATTTACAATGTTAATAGATTTTAAAGTTGTAGGAATTCATTTTGTTTGCCAAAGTCAATCCTGGGAAATTTCTCTTCATAATACCTCAAAGGCTTAAATATTTTGCTCATCTTTATACAGAATTAATTTTTTTAAAAGTTCTATTAATGCCTTTTATTTTTACACTATGGTCATTTCATGATATACCTTACACATGCCACAGAATCTTCCTTACAGCAAAGAAAAACACCTAAGTAAAACTGACCAATAAAACAACTATGTCTGGGAGGATATGTAGTATTCCACATTCATAGTTTCCCACCTGCCAATTGAGATGAGAGAAGTATGTTTCATCTTCTATTCTTCAGGACCAAAACTGGTCATTGTAATTAATCTGAAATCAGCTATCTTTTCAACTTATTTTCATTTACATTACTGTGGTCATTTTTTATGTTGTTCTTTTGCTTTTCCTCTGTATCAGTTCATAAAAATCTTCCGATGTTATTCCTAATTCCTCATATTTGTTCAGCTGCCTTTTTGCCTTTTAAAATTAATACTATTGTAGTCATTGTATATATTCTCTTGGCTCTGTTTTTTACTTAGCCTACAAACAGATCTTATAGAAGGTACAAACAAAAATTTTTTGCTTTATATATTTCATCCATCACTCAAAATAATAAAATCATAGGAAAATCAAGAGGTTATTTGGTGCATTCTCCTACCTCAAAGTGGGCAGAGGATTGGAGATAGGTTTAGTTTTGGCCATGTGAGTTCATCTCATCAATGGAGTTACTCAAAAGTACTACTGGGGCAGATCACGACTCACCCATATCTTATCTTACACAATTCAGATTGATCTTGTCAAGTTCTTGGTAGAATGTTGGTCTATCATATTGTCATCACAGGCTTTACTTTCATTATTAGACTATGACCTCTAAGAGCAGAGAAGATGTCTTAGCCTTATATTTACACCAGGGCTCTGCACACAGTGGATGGTTGTTGAATAAATGGGTGATCTTAATTACTATCATAAAAGAATTAATAATGAAATGCCTATGTGTGTGGTGGCATGCCACCTAACCTATGCTTTAGAATTCATGCTTGATAGAATTTGAGAGGACAATTTACTTCCAAAACCTTCCCTTCATAATGACATTGGATATCCTGTATACACAAATGATATTGCCACCACTAAGAATGCAGGGCTATTTCCTGAATGAGCCTTCAAGTCAACCCTGACCCTAGAAAATCTCATGGAGTCCCGCTCTTGTCTGTTGGTCCTTTTTTTTTTCCCTCTTCAGGTTTTCAGGCATTATCACTGTGACTGCAGTCTTCATAAAGCTAAGCTAAAGCCAAATTGCCACAGTTTAAAAGGGACATTAATAAGTACGCCCAGAGGAAAAAAGTCAGAATGGTAGGGGGTCTGGAAATCATGTCATTTAAAAATCTAAGGCAATAGAATAGAAGCTACTTGAGGACAGGGAATATTTTATTTTTGTTTTTTATATACTCTACACCTAAGCACATTGTCAAGAACATAATAGAATTGAATTGGTCAAAGGAACCTGAGATATTGTCTTGAGTAGAGGAAACTTAGGCGGGACAGGATAGCTGTCTTTAAGTATATGAAGACTGATTATGTGGAAGTAAATTAGGTTTGTTTTTTGTGACCCCAGAAGGCAAATCTAAGAGAAATGGGTATATGTTACAGGCAGATTTAGACTCAAGGACAGATTTGATAACAATCAGTATTGTCCAGCAGTTGAATAGGTTATCTCATGAAATAGTGAGTTCCTGATACTAAAGGTAGGGAAACAAAGGCTAGACAACCATTTGTACATTAACAAAAAAATCAGTGCTGACAGATAAAAACCTTTCACTAATTGTGACTCTTTTAGTGAAATTTCTTACAAGGCAATGCTGGTTGTTTTTTTTTTTTAATGAAATGCCCTACATATAACATAGGATCATAATCTTTTTGTTATTTATTTATTTATTTATTTTTAAGTTTATTTATTTTGATTTATCAACAATCACTTCCATATGCTTTTGAGTTTAAAATTTTTCTCCCCCTTCCTCCCTACCACCCTCCCCAAAACAGTGCACAATCTGATATAGGCTATACATATACATTCCTATCAAATATATTTTCACATTAGTGATGTTGTAAGTAAGAATTAGAACCAATAGGAGGAACCACCAGAAAGAGGAAACAAAACACAGCAGAAGAAAAAAAAATAGCAAATAATATCCTTCGATCTGCATTCAAACTCCATAATTCTTTCCTTGAATGTGGATAGCATTTTCCATCATGAGGCTTTTGGAGATGTCTTAGATTCTTGTATTGCTGGGAAGGGTTAAGTTTATCTATATTAGTCATTGCACAACATGGTTGTTATTGTGTACAACATTCTCCTGGTTCTGCTCACTTCATTCAGCATCAGACCATACAAGTCTTTCCAGGTTTCTCTTAAGTCAGCCTGTTCATCGTTTCTTATAGCACAATAGTATTTTTTTAAACTTTTTTAAAATATAAATTTATTTATTTTTAGTTTTCAACATTTACTTCCACAATATTTTGAATTCCAAATTTTCACCCCATCTTGCCCTTCCCTCCACCCCAAGATGGCATGTGTTCTGAATACCCCTTCCCCTAGTCTGCCCTCCCTTCTATCTCTCCCCCCCACTTCTCTTATCCCCTTCCCCTTCTATTTTCCTGTAGGGCAGGATAGATTTCTGTACCTCATTTCCTGTATTTCTTATTTCCCAGTTGCATGTGGAAACATTTTTTTTAAACATGTGTTTTTAAAACTTTGGGTTCCAAATTTTCTCCCTTCCTCCCACCCCCCACCCATGGAAAAGGCAAGCAAGTCAATACAGGCCATACATGTGCAGTTATGCAAAACACTTCCATAGTAGACATGTGAAAAACTAACTATTTCCCTTAATCCTATCTGCCCCCCATTTATTCTATTCTTTCTTTTGACCCTGTCCCTCCTCAGAAGTACTTCCTTCTGATTACCCCTTTCCCAATCTGCCCTTCTCTCTATCATCCCCCTGCTCTCTTGTCCCCTTCCTCCCCTATTTTCCTGTAGGGTAAGACAGATTTCCATACCCAATTGAGTGTATATGTTATTCCCTCCTTAAGCCAAATCCTATGAGAATAAGATTCCCTCATTTCCTCTCACCTTCCCTGTTTCCCCTCCACTGTAAGAACCTTTTCTTGTCTGTTTTTTGCACATAATGTACCCCATTCTACCTCTCCCTTTCTCCTTCTCCTAGTATAATCCTCTCTCACCCCTTAATTTTATTCTCCAGATATCACCCTTCATCTTCAACTCACCCTGTGCCCTATCTATCTATCTATCTATCTATCTATCTATCTATCTATCTATCTATCTATCTATCCATACATATAATTTTTTCCCCTCCCACTACCCTAATACTGACAAAGGTCTCATGAGTTATAAATATCATCTTTCCATGCAGGAATGTAAACAGTTCAGCCTTAATAAGTCTCTTATGATTTCTCTTTCCTGTTTACCTCTTCATGTTCCACTTGAGTCTGTATTTGAAAGTCAAATTTTCTATTCAGCTCTGGTCTTTTCATCAAGAATGCTTGAAAGTCCTCTATTTCACTGAATGACCATTTTTTCCCCTGAAGGATTATACTCAGTTTTGCTGGGTAGGTGATTCTTGGTTGTAATCCTATCTCCTTTGCCCTCCGGAATATTATATTCCATGCCCTCTGGTCCCTTAATGTAGAAGCTGCTAAATCTTGTGTTATCCTGATTGTGTTTCCACCATACTTGAATTGTTTCTTTCTGGCTGCTTGCAATATTTTCTCCTTGACCTGGGAACTCTGGAATTTGGCTACAATATTCCTAGGAGTTTTCCTTTGGGGATCTCTTTCAGGGGAGATCGGTGGATTCTTTCAATTTCTATTTTGCCCTCTGGTTCTAAAATATCAGGGCAGTTTTCCTTGATAATTTCTTGAAAGATGATGTCTAGGCTTTTTTTGATCATGGCTTTCAGATAGTCCAATAATTTTTAAATTCTCTCTCCTGGATCTATTTTCCAGGTCAGTTGTTTTTCCAATGAGATATTTCACATTGTTTTCTAATTTTTCATTCTTTTGGATTTGTTCTACTGTGTCTTGATTTCTCATAAAGTCACTATCTTCCAATTGCTCTATTCTAATTTTTAAGGAAGTATTTTCTTCAGTAAGCTTTTGGACTTCCTTTTCCATTTGGCCAATTTTGCTTTTTAGGGCATTCTTCTCCTCATTGGCTTTTTGGACCTCTTTTGCCATTTGGGTTAGGCTATTTTTTAAGGTGTTATTTTCTTCAGTATTTTTTGGGTCTCCTTTAGCAAGCTGTTGACTTGTTTTTCATGATTTTCTTGCATCACTTTCATTTCTCTTCCCAGTTTTTCCTCTACTTCTCTTACTTGCTTCTCAAAATCCCTTTTGAGCTTTTCCAAGGCCTGGAATGGATTCATATTTTTCTTGGAGGCTTTGGATGTGGGAGCTTTGACTTTGTTGTCTTCTTCTAGTTGTATGTTTTGATCTTCTTTGTCACCAAAGTAAAATAATATAGTCTGACCCTTTTTTGTGAGGTTTGCTCATGGTCTGAGCCAACTACTTGAGTTTTAAACTCTTTGTTAAGGTAAAAGTCTGCTTCCAGTGTGGAGAATGTACTGTCCCAAGCTTCGGGGGTTTGTGCAGCTGTTTTCAGAGATACTTATAGGGACCTGTAAATTTTCAGTTCTTCCAAGGTGGTATGATAAGGGTCGAAGTGTTTACTCTTTTTCTGACCTGTGCTCTGGTCTTTGAGTGACCGACCACAAGCAGTCTTTTCTCTCTTGGAACTCTGAGGAGGGTTTTCTCTGCACTGCCACTGCAAGCTCCACCACACCAGCGCTCCTCCTCACCCCAGCACTGCCACCCAGAACTGTGACCCACATCCAAGTATGGGCAAAGCAAGAGATTCCTGCCTCAGCACTGGCAAAGAGATCTCTGCAGTCCCCCCTCTGATCAGCCACTTGATTCCCCCTCAGTCTGTGGGCCGGAAGCTCAGGACATAGACACCACCCCAGTGCCCGCCCTCTGTGCTCTGTGCTCTGGAACTGGCTCTGACCTATCTCTTCTCTCACCGAAAAAACAGACTTTTGCCACTGACCTTCTAAGTTGTCTTTGGCGTTCGTGGTTTGAGGAGTCTGGAATCCCCCACAGCTGCCTGCGATTCAATCCTCTGAGGCCTGCTCCAGGTTTGCTGTGGCCTGCATGCCCAGGCCGAACTGTGCTCCTCTACCCACATGGCACGATATGCCTTTCTGGAAATTTGTTTTACTCTGTCTTTTTGTGGGTTCTGCTGCTTTAGAATTTGTTTAGAGCCATTTTTTTAATGGGTATTTGGAGGGTTTTGGGGGAGAGCTCAAGCAAGTCACTGCTTTCATGCCGCCATCTTGGCTCCGCCCCTCTATAGCACAATAGTATTCCATTACATCATATACCACAACTTGTTCAGCCATTCCCCAATTCTTTGCCACCACAAAAAGAGCTGCTATGAATATTTTGTACATGTGAGTCCTTTTCCCATTTGTATGATCTCTTTGGGATATAGCCCTAGAAGCGCTATTGCTGGGCCAAAGAGTATGCATGTTTCTATAGCCCTTTGGGCATAGTTCCAAATTGCTCTCCAAAATGGTTGGATCATTTCACAACTCTACCAACAATGCATTAGTGTTCCAGTTTTCCCACATCTTCTCCAACATTTATCATTTTCTTGTTTTGTCATCTTGGCCAATCTGATAGGAGTGATGTGGTACCTTAGAGTTGTTTTGATTTGCATTTCTCTAATCGATAGTGATTTAGAGCATTTTTTCATATGACTATAGATGGCTTTAATTTCTTCATCTGAGAACTGCCTCTTCATACCCTTTGACCATTTATCAATTGGGGAATGACTTGTATTCTTATAAATTTCACTTAATTCTCTATCATTTTACAAATGAGATTATTTTGCAACCAGAGAGACTGGTTATAAAAATTTTTTCCCAATTTTCGACTTTCCTTCTAATCTTGGTTGTACTGGCTTTGTTTGTACAAAAGATCATAACCTTTTTGAATGACTGCCAAGAGGGGGTGTTCCATGCTTGTGTCAAATTATGAATGAGCTAATGATAAAATTAAAAGATTAATATAAAGAGTTAACTTTCATAGACTATTAACATTAGAAGAAAAATTTAAGGTTATTTAGTTTAACTTATTATTCAATATATAAAATCTTTCTACACCATCTCTGATAGATGGTCATCCAGCTTTTGCTTTAATCCTTTTCTTCCCAGAAGCCCAATCTAGTATTGGAGAACTATTGAGTTCTTTTTCGTATGTTAAAACATATACTCTATCTTATAGTGTTAAAAACAAGCAATCATTTAGTTTTGGAACCAATGTGCAAATAAGAGCACCACTTCTCACTTGATCAATTTAAGCAAACCCTCAATTTGGTATTAAAAAGTGCTTCATGAGATTAGGGTGATCAATTCCATAAAAAGGTCACTTTAAAAACAGGAGAATCTGTACAGATATAGCTCTTTAATTTGTCAGTATGATTATTTTACCAACCCAACTACTGCAAAAACTAAGAGTGACAGAATTGGTCATGAAGAAGTTACTGTATCTAGGCTATAAGACATAAGTCTATCCTTGTTCAAGCAACTTGAAAATATCCAGAAAAGCACAACTAATGTAATTGTAGAGTAGAGGTAGTGCCTTTTAGAAACTGATGGAAATGTTTGGGGCTTTAGTCTGGCAATACAAAGGTTGAAAAAGCTCCTGATGAAAGTCTGTTAAATCATGCACATTACAAATAAGGCAATCAAGTTGTAGCCTCATAATGACAGTGGAGAGTGAAGAAGGCCTCCACCATATTGGCTGGATTCCCAATGGCGAACTTCTGGGATGATACAGAGAAGAATGGGCAGGCATGGATGGGAAGTATTCGTCATTGGACTTAATTCCTAAATCAACGAGCTCACAGTTCCACTTGAGTATTAATTTGCTTAATTAATACTCCACTTGAGTATTAATTTAAACATTAATTTGCTTAACTACTTTTTGATTTGGCTTGGAATGAAATGAAGAATAGGAAGTCTGTTTGTAAATTTTCTCATTAGTTCTTTAAGAGAAAAATTCCATTGACGTCTTTTGTTCCTGTACCATAGTCATCTCCTGATAGGTCAAAATGGATCCTACCCTGTAACAATGAAAAACGTGAAGCAAAACTTACCAACAAAACCATTGCATTGGACAGCACATGCCACATTTTACACTTATAAGCAGTCTCTCATATATTTACATATAAGAGAAAGAGAAAACATATTATTGGTTCTCTGGAGCCAAGATTGTTCCTGACAATTTATATGAATTCAGCTGCCTTTTAGAGTTGTTTTCATTTATATTGTACTTGTATATTTTGTCCTCATGGTGTAGCTTATGTGGCTTAATACTAGCTTATACAAGTCCATCTTTTTCCAAAATTTTCATATTCATAATTTCTTACTGATCAGTATTTTATTATACTTCCATACCATGATTTGTTCAGCTCTTCCTCAACTGATTTGTACCTACTTTGTTTTCAGTTTTTTGTTCCCACAAAAACGTACTGTGAAATGAATTTTAGTACACATGGAGCTTTTCTCTCTTTGGCCCTCTTAGGGTATGCTTTTTATTGTTTCCTCTGTGCTCAAATTGTCTTACACTACAAAATAGAAAGCAAAGTAGTTGGGGATGATGACAAGACATTTCATCAAGGCAGTCACAGTTTTATATCCATGTCTGGTACCATGGCAGTAATTGTCCAAAGCTTTCAGCATTTTTGATGAATTGTGTAGTATAACAAATATGGCGTTCTGCTGACTGATGAAGTCTAATAAAAATGGGATCCACTGAGGAATGAATGGTTCAATCAATCATCCTTTAAAAAGGCAGTAACTTTTTTTTTTAACACTAAACAGGACATAATTCTGGCAGAGTGATTGAAATAGAAGAGAGACATACTAGTCTAACAAACAGATCACTGGCATAGGAATCAGCACATTTGAAATCTGGCCTGGTCTCCAGGTGAAGGAAGTAATGTGTTTGCCCAGATCTTCAGAGTTGGAGCAGATTCTGAACTCATACCTGCCAAAGGCACTTGAGATAAAAGGTCACAGTCTGTGTTTCTGCCCCAGCAGGAAGGAAGCATACACTGTGTACGCACAGAAATAAGGGTATATACTGCAAGGCGACAAGTGTGTGACTCAGTAAAAAGCACATGATAACTGAGATTTCTGTGTCCTCACTTTTTCCCAGAAGAGAAGACAGAAGACAGAAGAGAAGGCCACTGCTTCCTACATAAAGAATGTTGTGGGGGAGGGGTGTCATCTAGGTGGCACAGTAGATAGAGAGGAACTGAGTTCAAGTCTGGCCTCAGACACTCACTAGCTATATGACCTTGGGCAAGTCACTTAATCCCAATTGCCTCAAAGAATATTGGGTTCAACTCCTAGCTCTGTGACTGAAAGTATGAACTTGAAAATGACCTTGTGAGGCTACATTAAATTCTGCTTGAGAATGACCCCAATAATACCAAGGATTATGAGAATGGTTTTTAAAAACCAAATTAGACCACTTCTAAATCTCAAGGAATAAAAATATAAGTCTACACTACTTAAAAGTAAATACAGAGATTTTTGTTAATATGCAAGTCATTAATGGGACATATAGAAAAGATGCAAGGTTATATGGGCCAATATGCTCTGCCAGCTTCCCAGCTCCCACTTCAGTTCTCAGCATTTTAGAGGCAAATCAGCACATGGCCTATATAAGGTTCTAGGTAATCCTAGCCCAGAACTAAGGCTAGGCCTAAGCAGGAGTAGTGGCACTGAATAATCCTAATTTATTCTCAGGAAGGCAAACAAAGCAGAACTTTCTTAAAATGCACTGACACCCCAGGCACCTTTTGAATACCCCTCTTAAGAACAAGCTAGATAAGGACTTAAAGATGTGGTCAGATGTTCCTTTGGTGTGTGAGTGGGGGTGGTATTGGTGGTGGACAGGGCTGCATTCATAGATCCATCATTCTAGCTGTTTCTTTCTATGCATTCCCCTCCTCCTGTTGAGGAAGGGAACATAGGCTGTCTAAAATGTATTATTCATTTATGCTTGAGGCTTAAAAATACCGAAGCAGTGTGATTTATAGCTGACATTGATTAATCAGTGAATTTCTTAATCTGCTCTTGCCTTCTTAGGTAATTGTGGTTTACTTATCTAATTCATCTCTGATTCTGTGTATCTAGTGTTTATGACATGAGAATGGTCGAAGGCTTTATGAAATAACATTAATGAGTATCTATTAAAGGCTTTAGAGGTCAGCTCACATGCCATCTTCAATGCGAAGCCCATCCTGATTCTTCTACCCACCTTAGTGCTACTAGTCTTCTCCTTTCACCCCCACAAAATTACCTTTTAGATATTTTATATTTACTTAAATATGTATCTGTCTCCTTGGTGGAATGTAGGCTCCTTGAGAGCGAGGTCTGTTTCACTTTTGTTTTTGTATCCCCCAAACCTAGCAGTGTCAGGCATGTAATAGGTGTTGATTGATGGAGTGATTCGTGTTTCTATATACAGAGGAACTGGGTGTAGCCCGAAAGTGAAAATGTGAAGGGGCAACAAGGGAGGGAGCTCTATCCTATCACTGCCTTAGCCTCAAGATTTTGTTGTTCCAGGGGCTCTGGTTTCATTTTGGTGATTTGGATTTTTTGCCTTTGTCAGGGAAGAACACATGCCTTTTTTTTTTTTTTTGATGAGGCACTCAGGGTTAAGTGACGTGCCCAGGGTCACACAGCTAGTAAGTGTGTCAAGTGTCTGAGGTCAGAACTCAGGTCCTCCTTGCTCCAAGGCCAGAGCTCTATCCACTGCACTACTTCACTGCCCCAAACACATGACTTCTCAAGATTTCCAGGGCCATTGCCACTACAGAGAGTGAATAAATAGTGAATATATAAGGAATGGAGGATCATGAATCCAAGGAATAGGTAATATAGTGGGTAGAGTGCTAGACTTAGAATAAGTAAGATCTGGCACATAAGTGCATAATAAATTTTTATTGAATAGAGTTGAATCTGAATTTAAATTCTGTCTTAATCACTTCCTGCCTATGTGCCTAGGGAATTCTCTTTGATATCCTTAGTGTTCACATCTATAAAATAGGAATAAAAATACCTACTTCTCATGGTTGTTGTGAGGATAAAATGAGACTATATATGTATGTGTTAATGTATGTATGTATATATTATATTACTTTACAAATTTCAAAGAGCTATATAAGTATTAGCTATTATTATTGCTATTACTACCCATTCTAAAAGGACTAGCTCATGTCCTACCTCCTGTCTTTGTGAAGTTTTCTGTGTCTACTCCAGCCCACAGTCATCTCTCTCTCCCTTCTCTAAACTCCCCTAGAGTTTAATGCTTTGCCTCTCAATTTGCACTCATTTGCTTATTTTTACAGCGCCTGTGGTGTAAAGAGTAATAATCAGATGATAGGCTCTTACTGGGTTCTAGAATGGGAAGGTACTTCAGAAGCCATCTAATCCAACCTCTTTCTTTTACACATAAGGAAACTAGGGAGGCTGAGTGATTTGCCATATTTTCCAAATCAGCCAGATCATTCCAAGAACATTTCTAGATGGATCAGAGTGAAAGTAGAATATTTCAAGAAGAAAGTGGAAGGTGATAAGTACTGAACATTTGAACCCAAAAATGAAATTGATTCTATTTTAATAGACAGAAAGTGACTAGTTACCAAGGAGGAAATCATTTAAGAATCAACTGTTAAGAATCAGCCATCTGAGAAAAGTCAGATCAGCACAGGTCAAAAATCAACATTCATTTGAGGATAAAGATTAGAAGATACTTCTTATAATTACAGCAGCTTCAACTCAACCCATTTAAAATAAGCTTAAAATAAGCTACTGACTCTGAAAGATGGGAAATGATTTCAAGTAAAGATTTTGGCTCTGATTATCATCCTTTGTGATGGAAGCCCAACCAAAGTAAAAGTCACTATAGAGCATAAAAGAATGGACAAGTTGCCAGCCATCAGACAGTCCAAGCATGGAGATATGGCTGCCAAGGCCAACACAGACTTATGGCATGTATTTATTTCTAAAACACTATGGAGGAAAGTGACAGAAGATTATAAGCAGAATTCCTTCATAAAATGTGTTTTGTCTTATTCTTATTCTCTTCCTCCTGCTCCTCCTCCTCCTTGTTTTTCTGGAAGGGGAAAGAAGCCTTCAGAAGAACTGACATTAAAGCAGAACAATTGTAAAGAGTAAAACACAGAGCCAAAAGAATGTGGAAGTTTCAGGCCATTTAGTGCAAAATCTGAGCCACCTCAATAGGCCCCAAAGCCATCATTATATTTTTAGCACAGTGAAATAATGAGAGGTAGTATGGTGGAGTAGATAGAGACTCAGCTCTAAAGTCAAGAAGACTTGTGTTCAAGTATTGCCTCTGATACAAATGGGCTGTGATCGTGGGCCAGCCTCAACCTCCCAGTGATCAAGGCAACTGACTCCAAGTTATACAGAACAGGGGCCTATATGCCCTAATGGAAAGGAGTTTCTTCACAGGGAGTTCTCTATGGCAATGAAATTGTAGCTTAGTCCCTGCAAATAATTGGAGGGATATATTATATATGATATATATTGGTGGGATGTATTATATATGATACATAGGAGAGATATGTTATATATGATGTAATTACATATGAGCAGCAATAATTGGTCACGTATAAAATTGCCATATATTTAGTTGATGGAATATTATTGTACCATAAGAAATAACAAATATGAAGAATTAAGAGAAACATGAAACTTGTATGAACTGATGCAGAAGAAGTTAGCTAGACCCAAGAGAACACTACGAGAACAATAATGTAAAGAAAAATGCCACAAAACATCAACATTCAGATCAATGCAAGGAACAATCTTGATGCCATAGAACTAATGACAAAACATATATCTCTTTTGGTAGAGAGGTAGAGGAGTATGGGTGCTGAATAAGGTACATAGTTTTAGACATGATCAATTTGTCTGTTTGTTTTGCTTTACTGTATTTCTCATGATAAAGGGTTTCTTTTGGGGGGGAAGTGGTTATAAATAATTTTTTTAAAAACTGATGTTCATAATAATGATTTTGAGCCATCATGAAAAAAATCAATTATGTTCAGTAGGCTTTGTTAAGAAGACAAAGAATTCATTGCAGAAGTGGCAGTGATTATGAGTATGGAATGTTGTGTACACTGTCAAATGCGTTGTTTTGTCACACTGCTTTTTTTCCTCTTTTTTTATTTCTCTTATAAATTTTTGTTACAAAGAACATTCACTGGATACAGGAGGGAAAGGAATATATTTGGAAATGGAGGTGTTGTACAAAGAAAAGGCATCAATAAAAAGGGAGGAAGAGACAGAAAAGTATGTAATATATTTTAGAAAGATTTTCATCTAATGTGATAAAATTTTTCAAGTTTAGGTTTTAGAAGGGGACACCCTCACCTGTTCAGAAAACTGTTATCAAGAAGAATGCAGGGTTCCAGAAAGCTAAGGGTTTACTGTACCTTGTTTTTATCAATATGTCTGGTAAACATGATTTTACTTCTCAAAGGAAGTATAGAGTACCTATTGGTTTTGAATTAAATGAATTAAACAGTGCTATAAAACTGCATCCCACTGGTACTTTCAGGCTGTGTAGAGATCAGAAGGCATGACCCCTATTTGGGAAGGAAAGATGAGCTAGAAAGGATTTAAAGTTGTCTTGGCAATGCAAGGTTATATATGTTATCTGTCAAACTTGAGAGCTTGAGAGCCTTTCTGGTCCTTGCTCTGGTTCCAGCTTTGTGACTTTGGGCAAGGTTTATATTTGTAAAACAAGTCTACCCTAAGTTCACTTTTTCTCATCTTCCCATCTGCAAAATGGAGAAAATAAATCATTGTCCCTTGCTGGTCCCCAAAATCATGATAATATATTAGATGCATACAACAAATATAAAGGCTCTATAGCTCTTTGGAAGGGAAATTCTGTGTGTTTTCAAGGCTTTATTAAAAATAAATATATTAAAAAATTTAAAACAGTATTGTATACCTATATGCACTTGAAGAAACTTAAAGTGTTTTGTAATAACATAATGTGTATCATATTTGTTACACTAAAAAAAAAAAAGCTCTTCAGTCCTTGAGTAATTTTTTGGATTTGATATTCTGACTAGCTTAATGTCCTTTCCCTGGCCCTCCTATCCTGCAAGCCTCCTCCCCTACTTGATGTCCATTTTTTGCCAATTTATAACCAACAAACATTGATTATAGTCCATCTACTTCGTGGTCAACAGTGAGTGGTCAATATTGTAGCACTTAAGAGACAGTTCTAAAAAGATTTCTAAGCAATGAGGTTATATAACATTTAATATGAACCCAGCACACATTCCTAAGAAAGTTTGTAGGCTTTCATACCTTAAAAAAAAAGAATCGAATCAACTTTTGATGTTAAAGTATTTCAGAGGGATTAACTTGCTATGCCTCTTCTTTGGTATTTATTAGTATCCAGTAGAAAGGGACTTCATCTGTCTTTCTATCCCCCATGCCTGGTGGATTCACTGTGGGGATCAAGAAGGTTACTCTTCAAGGCTACTACCAGACTACTGTTGCTCCTATGAGCACTCTACTATGGATTCCAGTTTCTGAATCTTTGTTGGTTCTTTTGATCTTTCAAAACTCACAGAAAATTACTTGTTCTATCTCTTTCTGATACTCATCCATCTAAGATCAGGATAAGAATAAACCCAACTAACACAGAAGAAGAGCAGTATCATGCGTTCTGGCTTCATGGTAAGTGGATGAGAGAGGAACAGACCCCTCCATCATCTTGATGTCTAGGACACTTCTTCCTCTTCACTTAAAAGCCTTCAGAGAAGAGATAGTTCTTCTGTACTTGGAGTCTTTTGTATATCTACTGGCAGCCAGCCAGTATTATTTTGTTATTCCATAGTAAGCTGAGAGGAAACATTCAGAACACCTTCACATACTCAAGGAAGGAAAGGACCAGGACTCCTATATCAAACATTTCTAGGAGGCAGCTTACTAAGCCGCCAAGTGCGTTGATACCAGGCAGAACATACTATGCATGCTGTAAGAATTGATCCTTCTTTGGCCAGTCCTCCCTCCATCACCTGCAATTATATTATTATTTCTAGGAAAGGCCCTATTTGGTGGTGATGAATGATTTTTAATGTTACTGTATTGTACTTGCGGATATTTTGCTTAGTATTTTTGTACCTGTATTCATTAATGGAACCACTGAAGTTCTAGTCTGATGCCTCATTATGAAATTACAAAATGACCCTGGAATCTCAAAGGGAAGTGCATTACAAAGGGAGAAAGACCCTGGATATTAACAGAAGCATTGTTGAGTGATGTCAGTTTTCATGAAAGAATCTAAGAAGAGTAGAAATGTCCTAGAGTCGGGACCTATAGGATCATAGACTTAGAGCTAGAATATAGACAGCTCATCAAGTTTAATTCCTTCATTTCAAAGAGAAGAAATCTGTGTCACTTGCCCAGGGTCACACAGATAAGGTATGTGAGGCAGAGTTTGAACAAAGGTCTTCTGATTTCAAGACCTGCCCTCTATCTGCCACATCATTTTGCCCCTTTTTAAAAGGTGGGGAAGTAGGACTATAAAGCCAGGGAGCCAATCCTAAAACTTTCCCCAACATGGAGGGTAGACACATCATCATGTAAAGGGAGAACAAAAAAGTCTAAGTTTTTTAAAAGTGATGAACTTATGCAGAGACCAGGGAGGGTCCAATTCTTAGACCATGTAGCAGGGAAAGTATCAGTTATTTTGTTGCTAGTAGATATCTATTAATTAACAAGCACTTATTATGCACTTTCTATGTGCCATTTGCTGTGCACCAGTATTCACTGAGAATATCTAGTGGCTAGGGATAAGAGAATGAAACAATCCCTATTTGGAGGGAGATTACATTTTCATGCATAATAAAAACAGAAACCATACTCTATCCTGGTTATGTCTGAGTATTGCATTCAATTCTAGGCATCATATTTTAGGAAGGACACTGACAAATTAGAGTTCATCTAGAGGACAGTGGCTGTGACAGACACAAGAGTAGGAACTATACCATAAGTCCATTCTTTTGATTTCCTAGATTGGGCTTGAAGCCCCCAACTTCAGACAGCCATCTGATTTTAAGTTACAGAAGTCTTTGTTGCTGTTCTCTGTGAGCCCATTTGTGAGGGATGATGCCCATCCCCATAAGATCAGTTGAAGGAACTGGGGGATAATTAGCCTGGAAAAGAGGAAACTTTACGATACCAGATATGTGACTAAAAATGAGACTGTCATTCTGGATACAGTGCTTCTACTAATGTTGGGGTGTTTTTTTTTTCATTGCAGTGTTGCAATGTTTGGTCGTGTTGAGCCTCAGTACACATATTAAAGCCCCTAAGACGCCCACCCCTTTTATGTGTGGTTTGGTCACAGGCCTGTGATTTCATTGATATAGAGAATTCCCAAGCAAAGGAAGTCCCTTTATGAATGGCAGATCAGCAAGTGCTTTGCAACTTTTATTTTTAAAAGGGTTGTCTGGGTTTCTAAGAAGTCAGTTGACTTCCCCAGGATCACCCAAGTCAAATATGCATGAGAAGTGGGACTTGGACCCAGGTAGGCCCTGATTCTGAAGCTACCTCTCTATTTACTATGCCATTCTGCCTCTCTCCTGCCTTTCTTCACATGAACTAATGTCTAGCAACATCTCTCACATCCTGTGTCTGCATATTTGACCTTTGGATCCCTATTGAATTTTACATTATTAAGATTTGGCCCATTTTTTTGGTTTTTTGATCAAGGTTTTTTTGGGGGTGTTGTTCAATCAATATATTAGCTCTTCCTCCTAATTTTGTGCTGTCTGCAAATTTCATAAGCATTATTTATATCTTTACCCATTAATAAAAATGTTTCAAAGAACAAGGCTAAATGCATAGCTTTCTGAAGACACACCACTAGAGACCCTTTCTCTAGGTTTAACATGGATCTATTAATTACCATTTTTTGGGTAAAATTATTTAACTAGTTGTGAATAAACCACATTATACTATCATCTTGTTTCTCCACTTTGTCTACAAGGATATCAAGATAGATGTTGTCAAATGCCATGATGAAAGTCACTAGAAATATCTTCATTTTAAGTAACAAACTTTCTTATGTTGAGCTGAAATCTACTGCCAAATAACATTTGCCAACTGCCTTTTTTTCCTCCCCTCTAGAGTTATAGAGAACAATTCTAATCCCTCTTCCTAATGACAAGTCATTGAACATCATAAAAAAGGGATCATGGCCCCACAAAAGTCTTCTCTTCTGTTCTTCCACACTTGAAGTTGACGTAGTCACTTTCTATCAAGGTTCCCATTGTTTCTAGTTTGTTCTTGTTGGCCAGAGTGGTAGCTGCCTCTGTCACTTTTTACTTTTGAAGGGATGAAACAGTCAACAAGGCAAAAGCCATACTGTAATCACTTACTTATGGTACAGTTCCTACTCTTGTGTCAATCATGACCCCTGTCCTATAGATGAACTCTTAATTTGTCAGTATGCTTCCTAAAATATGATGCCTGGAATTCAGCACAATACTCAGGTATAGTATAACCAGGATTTATTATACATGAGAATGTAAGCTCCCTGCAAATAGGGATTGTTTCATTCTCTTATCCCTAGCCATTGGATACTCTGTGACTACTGGTGCACAGCAAATGATGTACAGAAAGTACATAATAAGTGCTTGTTAATTAACAGATATCTACTAGCAACAAAATAACTGATACTTTTTGTGCTACATGGGCTAAGAACTGGACCCATCTTAGTCTCTGCACAAATTTGTTACCTTTAAAAAACTTTTTCATTCTCTCTTTACATGATGATGTTTCTACACCCTATGTTGGGGAAAGTTTTAGGTTTGGTTCCCTGGTTTTATAGTTCTACTTCACATTCTTTTAAGAAAGGGCAAAATGATGTGGCAGACAGAGGGCAGGTCTTGAAATCAGAAACTCTACTTTGATTAGAATATGGCTTCTAGGGGCAGCTAGGTGTGGATAGAGCACTGGCCCTTGAATCAGGAGGACCTGAGTTCGAATGTGGCCTCAGACACTTGATACTTACTAGCTGTGTGACCCTGGGCAAGTCACTTAACCCCAATTGCCCAGCCAAAAAAAAAAAAAGGAATATGACTTCTAGCAGCTGGCAATTACTGTAAGTTATCTGTCATTACTGTTTTTTGCCTGTGTGTTGGTATTATGAACTGTAACAAGGAAACAAAAACCATTCCCCAGCTGTAATCATATGTAACAATATCACTTCTGTTTCTTTTCTCATTTATCCTTAGCCAACTGTGCTGTCATTCATTCATTCTAAGTTTGTGGACTTCCATAAATATATTTTAACATACAGTTCTAATCTACCATCCCTGTTACCTGATCATTTTCTTTTGAAGAGGGATGAGAGGGTAGATGAAATAGAGACTGGCACAATTCACCAATGCTCAACAAATATGAGCAATAGCAATGCTGGCATTCTTTCTTTAACTATAGGTGGATATAGAGGGGGTGGGGTAGAAGCAGAGGTGAGACAGAACCAGCTCCAAAGGGCTCTCAAGAGTCAATTGTTATATTTTCAGCATAAGCATTTATACCTTGGAAATCAATAAGCATCTGGGCTTGATTTATTGTTTTATTTATTGTCTATGTTTAAGAAAAGTGACAGAAAAATTGATACTGATACTGCTTAAACTTAAGTGTGTCCTGCATATGTTTCTTTTGGTTTTTGAAAAGCTGGTTGTTAAATATTTACTGGGGCATCAGTGGGGAAGAAATGGCTTTGCTGCTTTCGGCTAGGAAGGATACTTAACAAATTACATTTCTATCAAGGCTGTATTTTGTGGCCCTTTTGCTACACCACCAGCTGCCTAGTAGATATTTAATCAGATGGCCCACGGACATTTTAAACTTAATACATCCAAAACACAACTCAAGTTCTTTACCCCTCGAACCCTTCTAACTTCCCTATTTCTGCTGAGGACACTACTGTCCAATCACCTAAGCTTGCAATGTTGGAATCATTGGGAGCCTCTTTATTCCCCATCCCCCATCTAATAAGTTGTGAAGTTTTGTGGATTCTACCTCAACAGTACAGGGCAGTGGGGCTGGGAGCCTCACCAAGCAGCAGGCCAATGTCCATGGTGATTCCTGTGACTTGTGTTTATTTTGTTGTGTGTTGTGTTCTAGTTCAGTAGGATGCGAAGATAGATACCTATATTCATAAGCTGGGCATCAACATAGAGAACAAGTCAGACTGAGTCACATCTCCTCTTTGTAGCATTAGCCCTGAAGCTCTCTGAAGACGACCTTTCCTATTATACTGGGCTTTCTGGACTTCCATGAAATCCCAAAACTTCTAAGTTCCCCTAAACAGTGGCTACTATTTTGAACAAGTGAATCATTCATTATTAAAAGCATTATGTTTAAGGGCTTATCCAAAAAACCCATCCCCTTTTCTCACACTCACATACCTCTGGCCTTTGTTCAGCCCCTCCCTGCTTCTTCTCTGAACCTTTGCAATGGTCTACTTACAGTGATGCCAGCCTCCAGTCTCTACTCCTTCCAATCCCTGATTCACCTAGCCAGACTGATATCTCTAAAGCCAGGTCTGATCATGTCATTCATTCCCTCACTCAAAACACTCAGTTGGCTCCCACATCCTTCATGGATAAGACACAAACTTCTTTGTCTGGAATTTAAAAGCCCTTCAAGATCTGGCTCTAGCTTACATTTCTAGGCTGATGACATCTTACTCTCCTTCACAGACTTTACACTCCAGCCTGACAAGACAAGCCTACTTGCTCTTCTTCCCTGAACATGACCTTGCCTCTCCCTTCTCCATTCAGTTTCTGCCTAAGGTTGTCTCCTGTCCTTGAAGTGCACACCTTTTTCACTTCAAGGCATGTATTTTTAAAAAGTTTAGTTGCTAAATTTTTAAAAAGTAATGCAATGTTAGTTTCTTTACACTGGTGAACAAATGGGTGTCACTTTTGTGTCTTCAATAAAAATAAAATAAATAAAATCCCCTGGATTGATATCCTATTGAAGTCTGCTGCATAGTCTGTGGCTCCCATGTGTGAAATGCACCCCCTTCTCAGCTTGGTCTCATAAAATCCTTATTTCTTTTCATCAGCTTAGGTGCCACCTCCTACATGAAACCTTTCCTGAGTTCTTCAGTAGAACATAAGGTTCTTGATGGCAGGATTGGGTTGCTGTTGTTTTTTTTTGTTGTTGTTGCAGGTGCTTAATGATTTCTAATTGAACTGCAAATAAAATAAATACCATCAAAATAAGTACAAAGTTAACTTAAAAAAATCTCTTTACTTCACTGTCAGTGACACAGTTAATATCACACAGTTGCATAATCCTCAAAACATAAGCTTACAAATATTCAAATGAATGTCTTTATCTCTCCTCCCAATACACACACACACACACAAAACTGCAAAATAAAACAGTTCTGAACAGTATTTTAAAGGTTACGTGATTCTCAAGAAAGAGAATGCGTTAAAGTCGGAGTGTCCACTGTATTTCCAATGCACTTCACACACTCCAGATTACAATACTCACTAGCAAGAAAGGGATCCACAAATGTAAATCTCCTGCACAATGATAGAAAAATAAGTGCAATTTAAATGAACAGAAAATTATTATGTTAAATTAGTACATAGCCTAGTAAGTGAACAATGCTGCATCTACTTAGGGTCTGTAATGTTGCATTTAATATTTGTAGTTGGTTACTATACATTTACCTAACATTTAGCAATATTCAATAATACATAAAGTTACAAATTCAGGTTTTTGAAGCATGTAGTTTGATATATCTGGATATTGCCTGGCATTTTTAAAACACACTGTTAGGTTTTTTTCAGTTGGGTCTAATGTGACTGTGCAATGCTAGAACAATAGTCCAGGATGTCCTGAATAGTGAATTCCATTGTAACACCAGATCCAGGATAGCATCGTGCTATCAACCCCTCAAAGTGCTTATATTGGCGTATAAATTCATCTTGCATGGAGTGCCACACCACCTATTACAAAAGATGGAAAGAAAACATCAAATTGTGACAAATAACTAAGGGGAAATATGGCATGGCCAAGTATAATTACATATGGGCAAAATTCATTCTAATTCTATTAATTTGTCTTCACTGTAGTTTCCTCATCCGTAAAATGGGGATAATAATAAAACCTACCTCTCAGAGTTGTTGTGAGGATCCAATGACAATAATTATAAAGTGCTTAACACAGTGTCTGGCACATAGACAGTATGCACTATATAAACAGTTAGCTATTATTTTTATCTATCAGCAATAATTTATTAAGCATCTAGTAAGTGCTATGTCCTGGGGAGATACAATTTAGTTTATACTAACTATGTAGCTCTAATTATCAGAAAAATTTAACTTAAAAATTTTTTAAAATAAGGCCTCTTTCAAAGTGCTGCCAAATGTCTGGCCACAAGACTCAAGATTTTAGAAGATAAGGTGATGTTGTAAGCCTACCTCACATACAGTTGCTATAACCAATACTGTTTTACAAATAACATCAGTACAATGCAATTCCTGTTGCCACAGCGCCCTTGGAAATCATTTTCTACCTCCCACTGATGTGTAACAATATCAAATCCCGTATATGTAGGCATTCAGGGAGGGCTCCCAGATTTCCTGGTCAACATCAAAAAAGGTTCTCAGCTGAACAGCAGATCCAACTTGTCCATAAGTCTACTGAGTGACTCAGTGTAAGCTAGCATACTTAGAATGTCTTTTCAGGCTGCTTCCATCCATTCAAAATAGCACTGTTGTATGTTAAAGTGAATAACTTGCATATTTGGGTTTAGGTTATTCTCAGATGACTTTTACTGCTAAATTTTTTTATTCTTATAAATTTTAAACAATATTTTATTGATATCAGGTTTGGATGTTTTCTCATTTGGTTTTATTTAACTATTTTTCTTTGAAAGCTTCACCACTGATGGGGGAACCTTCTATTTGCACTATGTACAGAAAATCCAAATTTTTATAACCTGGGTGAACATACTAAATGAGCACGTTTCCCTGTTTTTATACTTTAATGCTGACATTAAGTGGACTGATGAACAAAGTTAGTACTCTTGTTGTATATCACTGAAATAATTTTAACTTGAGAGATGCCTTTTTTCAAGGAAGATTACCCACTGCATTTTCATCTACTGAGACTATCCACAGCTCCACCAACATACCCCAACCAGTGTACCTGTTTTCCCTCTTTTGTCATCTTTGCCAGTCTAATAGGTATGAGGTAGATGAAACCTAAAAATTGCTTTAAATTTGCATTTCTCTAATCATTAATCATTTATAGCATTTTTTCATATAATTGTTGTTAGCTTAGATTTCTTCTTTTGAAAACTATTCATATACTTTGACCATTTGTCTATTGGGGAATGTTTCTCAATCATATATACTGAATCAGTTCCTTATATCCTTTATCAGAGAAATTTGTTGGAAAGATTTTTTCCAGTTACTTGTCTTACAATCTTTTCTACACAAATAAGTCTAGATTTTATTTAATCAAAAATGTTCATTTTATCTTGTATGTTCTTCTCTATCACTTGTTATAAAGTTTTAATCTATAAATCTGAAGGGAAATTTCTTCTTTGATTCTCTAATCTGGTTACATATGTAGGTCATGAATCCATCTGGAGTTTATCTTGGTGTATAGTGAGGGTGCTGGTCTAAATCTAATTTCTGCCAGACTGCTGTCTAGAATTCCTACATTTACTCCTTTCTATCTATATAAAGTTTTAATGAAACTAATCTGCCTAGGCATCAAGGAGATCCTCACGAGGCTATCAGAGAATAGACAGGCAAGCAATATTTTACAGAACAAATTTTTAACTATCACAAAGTTGACTGAAAGGTGTAGAGTTTAGATTGTGACTGTTTTCTTGCTGACCATTTATTTTTTGTCTCTCTTATGTATATATACACACAATACAGACATGCCCACATTGATGCACCATTCCGTCGGTAGTTATTGACGCTTTCTCAGTTGTTTTTAGTAATACATTGTGAGTATATGCACATATGCAGTATGGGTACAGACATAGATATGTGTCTATATATACAGACACATCTCTTTTTCTCTCTCTCTTACATACACATACCACTCTTTAGATTGTCTCTCCAACTACTTATCATAATCTGAACCAGTGGGCATTCTCATCCACTCTGTAGAAGTCTTTTAGGGTGATATTCAATTTTACCAATTCAAACACTTTTTTTGGACAGTCAACAAAAGGTGATCAAGTGCAAATCCTCTACATCTTCCAGTCAATTCTGTGAAAGGTAAAGGTGAGTTATTCTGTGGAATATGGTTTGTCTGCCTGTTCCCTTCTAACACCCTCACTGAGGACGTCCTTGACATATATGTAGATTAGTTTCATAAAAATTTTAAATAGATAGTAAAGCAGATATATAGACTGGCAGTTTTTGATGCTCTCTCAGTTGCCGTTTTTTGGTAACAAGAAGTTATGATACTTTTCATGCCTTTGGTATCTTCTTTTTTTATATATTTATATTATATTTCTAAAACAAAATCAACAAAGTAACTCCATAACAGTTTTATATCAAATATGTTATAAAGCAGTTATTATTGTCATGATGTAAAAGCAATATACTCCCACTACATCATCACTTAAACAAATGATTAAAAATTTAGAAACAAAATCTTTAAACATTCCAAATAAAAAGTGTTATATACCATACTCATGGTGCAGAAGTTAAATAATTCAAACGTAATAATGCTTGTGCCTAAACAGATAGTAATGTGAAACCTTTAGGCATATTATTTTCTTAAGATTACTGCAGAAACACTGACTCAGAAATGTCTGACGTTAATTCACCCCTCCACTAACCTGATCTGCAAATCTGGGAGCATTAAGTGTTAGTTGATTGATTAATTAATGAAGCAAATTAATTAATTAAGCATTAAGATCATTCCTGATCTTTTGCTTCTGTAAGTTGTCTGTACAAGGAGGTTTTGAGGGGAAAAAAGACTTTTGTAAGACTTTGGGATTATTTAGTCAAAGGAACAAAAATCCATACCTGAAGCAAATTCTCTTCTTCACAAAGGTGCTTATCAACTTTCTTGTAGAGATTATCTAGTCCTTTCTTCACTTCCTTTCCAGGATATTCTTTGATAACTTTACGAAGTTCTTGTTTATTAAATGCAAGTTGATAACTTACTTCTTCTTCTCTTATACCTTGTGCTACTCGAGCTTCAACACCCTCAAAGAAATGCTATAATGAAATTCAATCAGAAAATTAACAATCAGGAGTGACATGACCTGTTTTTCTTGTATCTTGTATGAAATTTAAACCACAGATAAAAATCTTAATGACTTGTAATATTCCCTACTGCAAAAGCTTTTCAAGATGAAAAAAATATTGTGACTTTCTAAGCACTGCTGCTAGTTGATTTAAAAACTCAATAATTAAACTGGGCTGTGGATGAAGATGGAAGGATATTTTTGTACCTCAAAATACACATAAGATTTAAAAACTTGTTTATGCGTTGCACATGTATAATATTTACGTTCTGGACCTAAAAAACAATAAAAAAGTACTTACATTTAGTTTTTCAAGAGGTTGTCCTAAAGAATAGATAACATAAGACTGAAGATGATCTGTATACTTCTGCTTGGCTTCTTTTTTTTCAGCTTCTAGACATGAAATTTTCAAACGAGAAAGAGTTGCAAAAATATGGTGGAAGTTCTCCATCATCACCACATCCCTGGGAGTCTTCTGGCTTTCATTTGCTACTTTCTCCACTAAAATAAGATTAAAAAGAGTTAAAAAAAAAATCAAAGCCTTTTTGGATGGTAAAAAGACATCCAAAAAATACCCAAACCAAACCCCACCCAAAAGTGGAACTCTTTTGAATTCTATCGACAGAGTCTATTAGCAATGCCAACTTTTGATTACTTAGAACTGGTGCCTTTTTCTTTTTCTGCTGTCTTTTGGCACTTGTGAAAGAGGAGATGAAACTCGAATTGGTCATTTAGGCAACTTACCACCTTCAGTAAAAGATGTAGAGAAGATCAGGTTGAAGCTAAAGACTAAGTACAGTGAGATTTGAGGATTTTTTTCCTGGTGTAAGCATGCATGATGAGAAGAGGGGCTATTTTTAAGCTGAATCATGCTTAGGAAGAGATTTAACAATCACAATCTGCCCTCATCTACTTTTTCAAGACGTTCTTTTACCATTTCCATATATTTAATCTGGAGATTTATTTCAAAGTTTAAAAATTATATTAACATATTTTGTATCATATTTCTCATTGTGCTGTTCTCCTATCTCTTCGCTTCACAGAAAGTAATCTTTTATAACAAAGAAAAAGCAGGAAAAAAAATCAATTAGTTCAGTAGAACTAAATCAAATATCAAAAAAAGTCTGAGACTACATGCACTGTTCCACACCCATGCCTTCTTGTATCTTTTGAGTCAAGTGATATTTTAGTCACTTTTTGAAGGTCCAATAACCCATAATGGTTAGATCAATTTACAGTTCCACCAACAGTACTTGAGTGTACCTACCTTTCTACAACTTTGATTATTCCCATTTTTTATCATTTTTGCCAAGTCTAGGGGAGTGAGAAGAAAATTAAGTTTTTATTTCTATTCCTCTTACTGATTTAGAACATTCTTTTATACGGTTTCTAAAAGTTTAATTCTATTTTGAGAACTGTTTGCTATAGGAGAATGGCTTTTGGATTTGTGTGTGTATAAATATATATATATATATATATATATATATATATATATATATATATATATATAAACACACACACCATATATTTCTTTTAAAAAATAACTTTGAGAAATTAAAGTACCTATACATATGTTTATGTAATATATATGTGTGTGTGTGTGTATATATATGTATGTATGCATGTATGTATGTATGTATGTATGTATGTATATATCTCCTAAAATTAGAAACTAAGAGAGTGTTTTCATACTGAAAAAAGCTAAACGAACTGTGGTATTGTGAATATAACTGAATACTATTAATACATAAATAATAACAAAATAGATCGTTTTAGAGGAAACTGGAAGACCTCTATGAACTAATGTAGAGTAGGGTGAGCAGAACTAGGAGAACAGTTTATTTAATGATAACATTATTGAAAAAAACAACTTTGAAAGACTTTAGAACTCTGATCAAGAGTCCAAAAAAAAAAAGATGAAAAATGCCATTCACCTCTTGCATGAGAAGTGATGAACTTAAAATGCAGAAAGAGACATACATTTTTGGATATGCCCAGAGTGGGAATTTGTTGTGCTAGATTATGCATGTAAGAATTGGGGCCTTTCTTCTTTTAAAATCTGTTCAGATTTTGGGGGAGAGGGAGAGGGGAATGGGAAGGACAGATTAAAAAAACTTAAAAATTTTTTTTTCAAAAGGATGAGAACGGAAGGAAGTTCAGAAATAAACAGATTAGCAAAACAATTTTAAAAGTAACACAGTGAATTATATAACCTTAAAAAAAGCAAGCTGTATGTAATAGACATTTGCGTTTTATTTAATTTTTTTCTGTTCTGCTGCATACATGGAAATTTCCCCTTCCTCCTTTTAATATTTAACTGCAGAATAAAAAACTAAAAATCTAAAAGCAAAAAAGTAACTTTTATTTTATGTTTTTAAAAAATTAACCAGCATTTTTCTTCCCCCCACTCACCTTTCCTGTCCCCCTACTGAAATGGTCTTCTATATTTAAATCTGTCTGGATACCAGACCCTTATGAGAGATATCTGCTATAAAGTTTTTTTTTCTCCAGTCAGTTACTTCCCTTTTTATCCTAATGGTATTAACTGTGTGTTCACACAAAAGCTTTCCAATTCCATGTAACTAAAATCATTTACCTTATCTTTTGTAATTGCATCTTACTCTGGTTTGGTTGAAAATTCAATTCCTAAGCCATAACTCTGAAAGGTTCCTGATCCTATTTAATACATACATACATACATGATTTATGTACATATATAATTTATACATAATTTTCATATTAAATACCATTCCTTGCTATTCAAGTTACATAACTTAATATTATATTTTTTGAGTTTATTGTGGCATGTGGTATAAGATGACAGTCTGATTGGTGGAAGACAGCTTTCCAGTTTTCCTAGAAATTCTCATAAAATAGGGAGTTCTTATTCAGGTTTATCATACACTGGGTTATGGATCCTTACTATTCCTGATTTTTCTTTATCCAGTCTTTTTGATATACTTTTCTACTTTTAAATCAGTACCCAATGATTTGTTTCATATTAATCACATTTACATCCTCTCCATAGAACCAGCAACCTTGGGTTTCTCAGCTCAGCATTTGATATTGCACCCATGGGACTTCGCTCAGGCTGCTTCTGAAACCTATTTTCTTCATTTCTATCTTGGAGAAGACTTAGCTTTCTTCAAGGTTCAACTCAGTTATGATCTCCTATTGAAATCCTTCCAGCTCTTGGTGTTCTCTCTCTCTCCTCAAATTACACCATATGTATCTGTCTCTCTAAATTTTAACCCAACTGTGGGATGTACTGTCTGAAGATTTTTTGCTTTGTCTTTGTATCCAGTGCTTGGCATATAGTAGTTGCTTAAAAAATGCTAACTGAATGAACAGTGGTCAAACCATATACTCATTGATTAATTTTAAACATATCACTAAGTACCTACTACGTGCAGGTCTCTCTTGAAGGCCACTGAAACATCTCAAATACCTAATGGACAGTTTTGAACTGTATGTCCCACAGGCATCACAAACTCAATTTGTCAAAAAACACCAAGCTCATTATCCTTCCTTTCAAACCCATTCTTCATCTGAATTTCCCTATTTCTAATGAGGGTACTACCATCTTTCCAGTCATGTAGGCTTGTATTCTTCGTTGTCATCCTTGACCCTTCACTATCTCTTAACACACTCCCTCATCAGTTGCCAAATCTTATCATTTCTTCTTCCAAAATATCTCTCTCATCAATCCTATGCACTCCCCTCACACAGCCACCACCATAATTTAGACCTTCACCACCTCACCCCCTAACTGGTATTGTCTCCAACCCATCCTTCATACAGCTGTCAACTGGATTTTCCTAAAGCTCAAGGGTGAAGATGTCATTCTTCTATTCAACAAAGCGTAATGGCTCCCTGATAACTTCAAGATCAAATACAAACTCCTCTGCTTGGCAAATGCCTCATTTGGCAGAAATCTCTTCAAATGCTGGCTTCAATTTACCTTTCCAGGCTTAGTTACATGTTATTTCCCTCTGTGAACAGCACAGTCAAACCAAGATGGCTGCCTTCTTATTCTTCATACACAAAATTCCATTCCTTGCACTGACTGTCCCCTATGTCATGGGATAAACTCCCTCTGTACTTAAGTCTCTAGTTTTCTACAAGGCTTAGCTCAAACACCCCCTTTTGACATAAGGCATTTCCTGATGCCTCCTAGTACCTCCTTCCCCTACATCCTCATTGCCCTGTAGTGATTTTGTAGACATAAAGATGTGAATGTTGTTCCCACCCCTGCAGAGCTACACTATAAGATCACTGAAGACAGGCACCGTTTTCACTTTTTGTATAGCTAGCACTTAGCAAGGTGCCAGCACAGTTTCTTTAATGAATGCCTGCTAATTGATTGAGAGGTCTCATGTAGGAGGCAGCATCTGAGTTGCACCTTGAAGGAAGCTAGAAATTCTATAGGGATTAGGAAAAGAGAAGTATTTTACAACACTGGTGATAACCTCGTACAAAGGCATAGGAGTGGAAAATGGAATGTAGCATATGGGGACAGCAATTTGGAAAGATAGCTTGGAGTTGAATTGTGAAGGACTTTAAATGTTAAACAGAGAAATCTGTTTTATTCTGGAGATAAGCGGAAGCCACTGAAGCTTCCTGAGCAGGGAAATGACATAGTCAGACCTGTGATTAGGAAGATCAATCAATCAATTAGCAACCGTGTAGAGTGTGAGATGAAAAGTAAGAGCCTGTTGTGACAGTACAGGTAAAAGGTAATAAGGGCTCAAATTAGTGTGATGGCAGTGAGAGTGGATAGAAGGGGATGGATTTGAGAATAGAGACAATACTGACAAGATCTGGTCACTGACTGGATACGTGAGGTGAAGGAAAGGCAAGAGTCAAGGATGACTAATGATTGGTAACTTAGGTGACTAAAGATAATGGTACCCTAAACACAAATAAGGAAACTTGGAAGAAGGGAAAGTTTTGGAGGAAAGAAAATATACTCTGTTTTGGCTATACTAAGTCTAAGACATTGAAATGCCCACTAGGAACTGGTCACGTGGGGCTGGAGCCAGAGTGTGCTAGACGTGGTTCATACTGGCTCACGATAGTCAACTATAAAATTTTAAGTATGAGCATTCACATCTCTGAAATTGGCAAATACTAAAAATCAGGCTTGGTTTATTGTTTCCTTGAGTGTTTATACTCAAGAAAGTGATACAGAAAATGTTAATGATGTAGATTAATTTAAAAGCGTGCTGTATACACAGTTGTTAAACATTTACTAGCATACCCCAGGCTGAAGCTCAGGAGAGAGACCAGAAGCAGATATACAGATCTTCAAATCATCTGCATAGATTAATTAAAACTACAAGGGGTTATAAAGTCAGTTTGGCATATACGAGAATACAGAGAGAAGGGGGCCCAGGACAGAGCCTTGGGACAGACTCATAGTTAGAGAACGTGATATGGATGATGATCTAGCAAAGGAGCCTGAGAAGTGGTAAGGCAAGCAAGAAGAGAACCAAAGGGAACGATGCAATGAAAATTCAGAGAGGAGAGAGTTTTTAAGAAGAGAGTATGAGAAAATGAGAACTAAGGTCCTTGAATTTGGCAATGAAAAGACTGATATATATTAGGGTAACCTATTTTAACTCTTAACTTCCCTTTATTTTCTCAAAATCTCCCCATAATGCTGCTTTTTATGGTATGTTCTGTAACCAACTACGAACAATTATTGTAGTAAAATTTTTCTTTTTAAGGCTTAGAGTTCTCATTCATTTATTTTAGGGAGAAATGAAGAAAATGTCATCTTCACTACAACAAATGTGGGATGGCTTCCTCATTCCAGCTGCTATTGGTTATACCTTACAGAATCTATAGACTCTAGAACACTAATAATGTTAGCAAAACTCTCTCTCCTGTCTACTGTTTTGATGAATTACCTGAAATTCTTCTAAAGTCACCCCCCAGGGTCTGTAAAAACCTTAATCTTGAATACTGATTTAAAAATTATTCATATTAAGCTAGTAAGTTTTTTGTATTAAAATCCTATTATTTGAGAGGCAAACAAAAATTACCACCACTACCACATACATTTTGGAGAAAGAATAAAAGTGACATAGGTTCTTTAACAGCACACAGATTTTAAGTTACTCATCTCTTAGCCTAACTTGAAAAAGTAACTGTCTCAAATGTTAAGTGAATAACAACTTCTTCCCTCAGTCATTCTTACAGAAATCACCACTCTCTTTTTACTCCAGGCCTTCATTCTAAAGAAATCTTAATATATAACAGTACCAAAACTGCCTCAGCCCCTGACTTTGCATCATAATTTTTAAAAATTCTATAAGCTACTATATACTCAAAGCACTGGGGAATAAAGGTAAGGCCTGGTCAATATTAGTGACATATTTTTCAGTGGCCTCACTACTTTCAGCTTTGCTCTTTTCCTTTCCTGAAACTGCCTTAAGTCTTTCCATGTACAATCTCTATTTAAATCAATACTCACTCCTTTATGATACCAATTAACCTAGAAAAAATTGCAGCTCTGACAGCATCTTTCTCTTAAGGTAGTGTTGTTTTCTACAGTTAATGAATTTTAAAGGCATAGTCTTTCAAATTGCATTTGTACTTCAGGGAATTTGCTAAGTCCCCAAATTTAAGGTTTGTTTTTTTTTAAGATGCTGAACTCAGAGATAGGAAAAGGAATAAACATTTGATATTCAAGACAGAATAAGAACTTGGAAAAAAAAAGAGGTATAACTAGTGAATTTTGTTGTATGGAGGCAAGAACCAGAGAATGTGACTAATAGTTTCTTCAAATTAAATTTTTAGGACAAATTCACTTGCATAGGAAGACCATCTCAGGACACAAGTTCCTTTCGGGGTAGAGATTCTGGGATGCTACCCAGTGCAGAAGGTGCTATGGTAGGCTAAGGGCAAGGCTTGGGCTGGCTATTTTAAAGAGGTTGTATGAGATAGGGCAAGAAATACTGGTAATTTCCTATTCTGACTGATTATTCTTGCTAACTTGAGGCTAAGCTCAGTTGTTTCTACCTGTTGAAGGAAAAAAATGCTGTTAGTGCTCTCTAAATTTTGGTATATGGCAGACATCACTTCATTTGTCCCATCCTAGTAAACTCTGCTATGAAATTTACTATTATACTGCTCCTTGTGTTCATTAAAAAAAAATCAGGTGGAAAGGAATCAGTAGTTTATAAACATTCAGACAAAAACTTCACCTTCAGATTCTCTTATGTAGTCCTTATCATTTATCTCTTCAAATACTCTTAATAAAATGTTACCTAAACGCACCATCATCACGTAGATCTTATCTTTATCAAGTTAGTAGGGCCTTCTCTTCAAAGAAAATGCTTCATATAAAAGGGAGATACTGCCAAATGACTATGGTCTTCTGGATAGGCAGATAAGAAATAAAATACAGGAACAAGCATTGGAAATAGCAGTTCAGTCAGTCCGATGATTAAAGAACTCAAATTTCTCTGTTTTTATTGTTCTATACTAGAATCTGGTTTCTTCTGTTATTCCTTAAAATTCCTGGTAGGCAAAGTGTTCTATTTTCTCATCCCTTTAAAATTTCTAAAGCAATTAAAAAAAAATACAAAACTCTCAACTAAAAACTAGTAACCCACTGTATGAAAATTTAACTTAAGCCTCCAGCCACAGAGTAGAAGTGAGAAGATATTAGGGATTGACCTAAGATAGTTGTATCAAACTCCACTAAACTGTACAAAAGAATTGATGTAGGCCACATACTTAAAACCACATATTAACATTATCTGTGTTCTACTGTATTTTTATTTATTTTGTTAAATATTTCCCAGTTACATTTTAATCTGGTTCAGTCCCACTTCAGAATGCAGCTAGTTGCAATAAGCCTCCTGTTTGAAAACTTTGATGGAAAACTCTGACAAGTAAGCCCCCTTTCCATTACCTGAGTTCCCTTAATCAACCACAGTTCAGTTGTTTGCAGAAGCCTTCAGGTAGCAAGAACAGTCCAGAGAAATCTCCAGTAGAGCAAGACCCTCTTCTGCCTGCAGATTACACTAACCCAGTGGTGGGGAACCTGCAGCCTGGAGGCCACATGTGACTCTCTAGGTCCTCAAGTGTGGCCTGCTGGCTGAATCCAAACTTCACAGAATAAATCCCCTTAATAAAGATTTGTTCTGTAAAACTTGGACTCAGTCAAAAGGCCACACCCAAGGACCTAGAAGGCCACATGTGGCCTCGAGGCCATTGGTTCTCCACCACTGTGACTAACCCATTCTGCCTACAGTACTAAAAGTGGCTATTCAATAAATATTTGTTGAATGCTAAACAAATGAATATAGTTCTTAAAAATGCTTCTAGATAACTGCATAGAATATACACATGTATACATACACATATACTGCTATTACTTTTAGAATTTGGGGACATTTTCATTTCTGTATCACTGAAAAAACAGGATTCAAAATATAAATCAAAAGTTATCTTCAAATTATGATAAAATTAGGCAAAAAGATGGTAAAAAAAGACTGAAAAAATTCCTACTAAAACTTACCATTTACAAAGACTCCTCTTATAAGTTTTATGTAAGCTTTATCTAGATCTCCACGACGTTCTGCATTTTTGAAAATCGATTCAGCAAGCCCCGCAAATTCTTCAAATTCAGCAACAAATGGAAGAATCCCCACTTTGCTCTTCTTTGAGATCTTTACTTCTTCCATCTGTCTTATTTGGTTACTCTAAAGACAGGCAGAAAGTAAGGCAATGGAATACACTAATAACATGAAACACGACTGACAATTAACTATTTTGAGTATAAGCAGAGATGGTAAAACATCTTTGATTCTTAAGTGGATATGAATAATCACAACAAAAATAATGAAAGAGTTCATGCATAATGCCCTCTACAATAACCTTTTAAAAATGAATTAACAAACTTCATCTTAGTAAAAAAAAAAGTACAAACAGACTATCAATGAAACATTTATATTATTTGTAAATAATTATCTGGTACAAAGTTGTGGATAAAAGATACTTCATCTCTTGTGCTTGGGGTTGATAAATGACATGTTCTTAGCTTTTCTTCAAGTACTTTGGATTAACAGGTCTATAGTAATTTCTGAGAAGTAAAGCTCTCCCAGGTGGCCCTGATGTTACATGATTCTAACCCATTTCTGGCCTACCAGTTTCTGGTGAGAGGAGGAGAGAAAGAGAAAATCTTCATAACACATTTGAGGAATAATTTTACCTGTTTTGTATCCATTACTTATTCCTAAACTAGTATTCAAATCAAAGCACTCAGACACTCTGGTGACAAGATGCCAAGGGAATGTAACGCTTATCTTATATAGATAAAACAGAAACATTCCCAGCAGTACAGACTGGCATCACAGACTTTTAGAGTTGGTTGGCAAAGACTTCAGGGACAATTCTTTTAGCAGCATGGTGAGCTGGTAACACACATGGGAATCAGAAGACCTGTACTCACACATCCTAGGTCTGCCATTTGCTGGCTGTGTGACCACGGGAAAGTCATATACTTTCTCAGCCCCAGTTTTCTCATTTGTAAAATAAGGAAAAGTTAACTGGGCCTTTAAGATGACTTTTAATATTCCTTTCTAGTCCTCACATTTTATAATTCCACAAGTTATTGCACGTTTAATTTTACAGATGAGTTTGTTCAAAATAACAAAAAAACCATATTTATATGATAATATTTGCGTGTCTACTTCTCAAATACCTAGATTGATACATGGGAATCACTTTGAAAAACATTGCAGGAATACGATTTTCAGTTTTTAAAGTAAAAATTGTATGCACATAAGTAGTTTTTATATATCACATACTATACAAAAACTATGCACTTACTATTTGTATTACAGATCATAAAAAAAAATTTATCTGGGGACCTGGGTAATGGAGTACTAGTGAAAAAGACACTGTGAAAATTGTTCAGTGTTTCATATTATCTCTGGTATAATGTTCCCTTCTTATATGTACACATAATCAAGATTTGATTACCTGAAATCAAAATTTCTTGAAACCAATTAGGTAGATTCTCTTTGGAGATTTTAGATATACAGATTGTAGGTTATAGTCTGAAAATATTCTAACATAAATAGAATTCTATATAGCCAATACAAGTCTAAATTTTTCCTCTGGTTAATGAAAAGAATAGTGTTTAATCAAAAACAAAGCCATCTGTGATAATGAATGTATTTGTAACAAAATCTCTTAGCACCTCCATAAACAAAAAGTTCTCATATGCCTGTTCTTGATTGACAACTTAGGGATTAAAGGATATCTCCTCTTTCAATTTCAACATTGGGAACAAAACACCAACTCTACATACCTGTTTCACACCTTTCCTCCACACCAAGTCATTCAAATCACAATTTTCAGCCATTTCAAGAGTAAAATTTATTTTAACAGTGTGTGTGTGTGTGTGTGTGTGTGTGTGTGTGTGTGTGTGTGTGTGTAATCTTGGTAGCTCATGCTAGCTGGTATTTTTTATCACACTTTATGATTTACAAATTGCTTTCTATACAATCTGTGAAGTAGGAAGTAAAAATATTAATATATTTATAGATTCCTCACACTATACGACACAGAATCCAGTTTGGCATAACTTAGTCCACAGGTCCAGCTTTTCATTTTTGTTCCACCTTACCAAATTAGCTAAGCTATGGTCACTAACCTTGATCCCTAGGGATATTAGGAATATTTTGGCTAGGCTCTAAGTGAAATTCCTGAATTTTACCCCTAACTGTTCCCTCTGACAACTCTATTCCTTATCTACCCCCAGATTCTACAATGGTAGCCTCATGAACCTTGTGTGTCCTAGGCCTCAAAGCCTGGGTCCAGTTCTATTAGATTTCTTGCATTAGACCTAATTTTGCCCCTGCTCCTTTTTCAATTTCTTTTATCTTTTTGGTAAGCTGGTTTAAACCTCTACCTTGGAACTGTATTTCTTCCCAGCCACTTCAGTTTTCTGTGTGTCTAAGTTAAATATGAATTTATAATTACAAAGTAGCAGCACAATAAACTCCTGGAGCAAGGAGTGCTTCTATTTCATCTGGGTATTCTGAGCACAGTAATTTACACCTAGCAGGGACTCAAATGTTTTTAAACTGAATTTAAGATCACTCATCTCAGGCAAACAGGGGTATGCTTAGAACACAAATATAACTGGAGAGGTTATTTATTACCGCATCCTCTTTGAATTACTTTCGTTTGTGTTAGTAATTTTAAAGAAAACAAGTTTTTCGTAAGTGATATAACACATAGGAATCTTCTACTCTGCTATATTAATACTCCTTTCTAAACAAAATGAAATGCCACTTTCACTATTCCTCAAAAGCTGACAGACAAGAGGAATTTACTTTTGTTTTTTTAGGGCAGGAGAGGGGATTGGAAGAAAAAGTAAGGTAGAGTTAGGGAGCACATGAAGGAAGGAAACCAGTCTTCGGAGTCTTATTCCATGTTTTAAAAGCATGCAAAAAAGAGCAACAGTCAGACAGTGTAAGCTATGGAGACAATTATCTTTTTCCTAGGGGAGCAGGCAGGGCAGGAGAATATTTCTCAAGTGCAGATCTGGTGAATTCACATACTCAACAAGAAGAGGCAGTATGTTTTAGTGGGAAAAGCACTAGTTTTGGAGAGAGCCTAGGTTCAAATCTTAGCTTTGTTGCTCAATGACTACTAGCATTACCTCGGGCAAGTCCCTCAACCTCCAGGAATCTGTTTCCTCATCTGGAAAATGAGGGACGTCAACTACATATGACCTTCTAATTCTAAATCCTATGATACTATAAAAATATTTGCTGTTAATGTAATTAATTCCCCCATCATCCCTCATCACGTAAGGCAGCTAGGTGATACAGTAGTAGATGGAGCACCGAGTCTGGAGTCAGAAAGACTTAAGTTCAAATCCAGCCTTGGATACTTCCTAGCTATGTGACTCTAAGCAAGTCAGTTAACCTGTTTGCCTTAGTTTCCTCATCTGTAAAATGGAAATACTAATAGCACCTACCTCCAAGGATGGTTGTGAGCATCTAATGAGATAATATTTGTAAAGCACGTAGCACAGTACCTGGCACATAGTAGGTACTGTATAAATGTCTATTCCCTTCCTTTCCCTATAAGGTTGGAGGGAAGTCCTGAATTGACAACATAGATCCATTAGAGTAATATACGAGAAATAAGTGAAGGGAATGAATCTTAACAGGCATCCTCTTGGAAGAGAGGTATGCAATCTAAAGTTCTATTTTGCTGGTAAATGCAATTAACAAGCCATCACATTTTGGAAGCTCATTAAGCACTGGAATTTTACAAACCAGCTCCTTATATATGAAATGATTATCTTGTTCATGAATCTAGGCCTTTTGTTATTTTTGCTTCTCTCACTGCCCATTTGCATTGTGGCTTTCCACACATTGTTACTGCTTCTGAACAGGCAAAATAAAAGAAGATGAGTTTCTAGAGAGTTAACTTTGCTACTTCTTGGTAGCATCTAGTAAAATCATTTGATAGTACGTAGGCTAAAACTGAAGTTGTTAGTTTAAATGAAGTTTACAAAAACTAGGCATAAATTACAATCAATTTCATGTTTGTCTAGGCTTCTATTACTAAAGTCAATCGAGATGCTAAACATTTAAGTAATTTAACTTATTCATTTTTAGAAAAATTCATAATACTGAAATCCAAACAAATACAAATACTGATTGCATGAAAAAAAATTTTTTTGGGGGAAAAATATATCTAAAGACCAGGAAAAAAAAAGCAATTTCCACAACAACCTTAACATTGATCTATTGTGTTTTCACTTAAGTATTTTAAAACAATAAATAGCACCCTTATAGAGATATATGGAGTTCTTCAAGGCATAGGTCAACAGTGTAAGCTTTGGTAGGTCTTACTAATTTGGAAAGTTTTGAGTGAAAGACAAGTGAAGGATTATTAACTGAGGACCATCCTAGCCAAGTTCATTACAACTAGCTTAACAAACTGATGTATGAAATAACTAAAATTATAATTCCAACCTATGTGTTAATTCTTAAATTTGATAGCTGGCACCACTATGAACCCTTCTTATCCTATATTTTGGAATTCAAATTAGAGAATGGTAAAAGGAAGTTGGCCATCCAATTTCACTACGTATTCCTACCAACAATTTCAAGGCTTTGGAGAACTGAAAAGTAGTTTCTCCTCTTAAAAAGGCTGGCAGTATCTGAAATCATTTGGTCATTTATGATTACTTAAATTTAAGTAATAAAAAACTCACAATGCATTTGTCAAAGTTCCTTTTTACAGTCACCAAAACATTTCCCAATGTGGTACTGAGAAAAGAAGCAGGATCCACATTTTGTGCAGTCCATACATGATGACTCATTTTGACCAGCATGTAGAGAGAGTTAAAGCTATCAATTTTGTCTCCTAATGCAATCAGATTGTTCAGCTCTGGCTCGATGCAGCGAAATATTTTAATCATCATTTGGCGGATCATATCTTTCCTGTTCAAAGAACATACAAAGCACAGAAAATTTGGTGCAAATTTCGTATTAATTCCTCCCTAACTCTACTAAATTGTTGTCACATCAAACAGTGAAAATTACTTCAAACGATAACTTAGTTCTCAAATTTGAATAACAAGGTATCTTATTTTCCAGCTTACAAATATTTTATTGATCAAAAAATAATTTTATACCATTTATATACTCAGGCTCTGAAAGTTGCTACACAAACATGACTGTGTCAAGAAACTGAATGTCTTTCAAAGGCTATTATTTCACTGATGATGTGGCAAATCATGTCACAGTCAGTGACATCTTTGTGTTCATGAAATAAAAAGCTTAAAGCTTTATAGTACGTCCAAATTCCATGAAATATTTAAATTTAAATAAAATACAAATTTCAAAATTTAAATCAAGTTTCACTGTATTTAAAAATGTAGAAACCATTTGTAGCTCAACAGCATACAAAAACAGGCTTGGGCTGGATTTGGTCTCCAGTCATAGTTTGCTAACCCCTGCACACCAATGAATTTGCAGTTTCAGTCCCTATTCCCCATCCCAACTTAAAAACTCAAGGGACCCAGAAGCTGATGCTACACCATGCTCAGAAACTTTCAGTTCAATAAGTAATAATCATAATAAAGTATTTGAGACCACCATCCTAACTATAAACCCAAATGTAAACAATGATATCTGATGACTATGAGCACAATGTTAATTGTGATTTCTTTTCACTTCAGGAAAAAATAAAATCTTTTACTTTATGAGAAACTACAATTTTGTTCTCTAAAATTAAAAAAAAAATTACACATACTCAGATGATACAGACTGTAGTACACTAGAGTTTTGCTGCCGTGGTAACATTCCTCCATCCAAATCTTCTGTTTCAGCCTAAAAAATTTAGTAATTTTTCTATTACCATTAGACAATGAAGGTGATATCCATTTAATCTAATTTATATACCAAATAACCTGCTGATTTATGTATCAAATGTATCAAGTAACCTGCTCATCTTTAAAATGTGTCTTTAAAACATTACTGCCTAAAAGAGAATACATTACAAAACAGTAAGTCTTTAAAAAGTAATAGTTATTAATAAGCTGCACATTTATAATTTATGTTTTATGTTTCAACATGCTGTCTAGCACTTAAGATTTAAATTTTAACTAAGAATCATTTAAGAAAAAAACCCCATAATTTACAACAATCAGAAACCTGGACAATGTCAAATAATAACTTTAGGTTTTGGGTTGGGTTTTTTGTTTTGTTTTGTTTTACTGTCCTACCACAGCATTAACATCAGACTTTAATGCCATTTAAAACTCCAAAAGAGAATTACTACTAAACAGATTTACTTCAAAAAAGTTTGTATTATTACAGAAAGATATCAGCATATAGGAAAAAGAATACCAAACCTGATTCCAGGAGACCTGGATCCAAGTCTCCTCACCAGCTGTGTGATTTTAGACAAGTCACTGACCTCTCTGTTTCAATTTCCTCATCTGTAAAATGGGGTTAAAATATTTATATTGTCTAGTTCACCACTTATTGTGATGATCAACTGAGGTAAAATTATTTTGTAACCCTTTAAGAGCTATAATGTATTATTATTATTAATTTTTTTTTCATTTAAGTAACAGTAGTAGAAAGACTTTTGCTAAAAGAGACACCCACTTATGAGAGAGATCCTAAGCTGCAGGGTGCCAAAGGTACTAGGGAATTTATATTTCTGGTAACTCAAAGATTGAAAATTCAGTGCTTGTTTCACCATGATTCTTCTGGGTCTATTTTTATTTCCTCCTGTTTAGTCCTCACAACAATCAATATGCTAGGTGAGTAGGGTTGTCACTATCATCCACATTTTACAGATGAGAAAACTGAGGTGGTTAAATGACTTAGCTAGTGTCAGAATTTATTAGCAACACAGCCAGAACTAGGATTTAGATCACCTGATTTTGCATTCTGTCCCAGCAATGAACTCTGTGCCATCCATTAATACATCTTGACAGTCATAATTTTTATTTCAAGTATAGATGAATTTAAATAGCTATTTTATAAAAATGTTCTGTAAAGAAAAGTGAAAGCATTTTTCTTGCTAATATGAAAAATGTGGGGTGTGACATATTTCAGAAAAATTTATTCTGGTTCTCCAATTCCTATTTATTTCATTTTTATCATCTTGTAAAACCACACACATTGGACAAAATTATACATACTGTCTGAAATCTGGTTCGGCTTTTCTTAGGCAGTTACACATAAATTCTGATAAAATATTTAACAACATTACGTAATATAACCAAACTAAATATGAGCCATACCATAGTTCCAGGAATGTTTTGATGTTGCTGCAGTTTGAAAAATTTACTTATGAAGTCCTGTTCTGCGAGACATAGGGGTTCTAATTCACTTAGAACCTGTTCAAAGATCTAAAGAAAACCAAAATAATCAGTAAAATCATGGTGCCAACATAACAATATTTTTCCTTTTAGTTTGCTTCTTTCTAAAGATGGAAAATGTTTTCTCCATCTCTTCAAATGAATCCCAAGACAAAGCTCTTCTTAGAGTGAGTAACAACAAAAAAACTGGGAATTTTCAAAATTTATAACAGGGCTGTAGATTATAGTTGAAGGCCCACCCATAAAACTGCTACTTATTTCAAATCTAGAAGGGAAGGGAAGAACATAAATTAGAACTTTACACTGATATCTATGAGTATAAATCTATGGTATTTATTATGGCAGCCATTCCTTTTCGTATCAGGCAACTAACTGGTAAAGTGGATAGTACATTGGACTTAGTGCCAGACCCGAGCTCAAATCTAGCCTCAGATACATATTAGCTGTGTGACCCCACATAAGTCACTTAGATGTCTCTTACCCTCAGTTTCCTCATCTGTAAAATAGGGATAATAACAGCACCTACCTCCCAGGATTGTTGGAAGGATCTCATTGTGTAAAGCACTTTTACAAACCTGAAAACGCTTCAAAACTGCTAGCTATTACTGCTGTTCTTAATACTATTATCACGTCTATATAAGTTAAGAACCTGTGATTGCATTGGTATAGGAACTCTTTCCACCAATACATATCACCTTTTGTCTCCGATAAGAGTTACCTGAGGCTCAGAAGTTACGTGACTTGTTCATGGCCCACAGCTATTGTATTGAAGGTGGGACTTGAACCTGACTCCAAATGCAGAATTTTATTCACTTTTTACTCATTGTCACCCACTCCTTTATCTTGACAGGATTTAATTAGCTATCTAAACTGAACATGCTGCTATGCTTTATGGTTTCTTAACTGAACTGAGACATGAGATGCCAGAGCGATCCTAAATTAAATGCTGGTAAAATTTTGACTGAATAGGCAGCTTTGAGTTTGTCACTCAAATGGTGACCCATATTTTGGGTATCTTTAAAAGAAATATTTATCTTTAAGAATATAAAAAAGAAACAAATTTTTAAGTAGTAAATCAGTCAGTAAGATTGTATATTCTTGAATGTAATGTTAACTAAAAAAAAAGATCAAAGAAGGGAAAGTAATTTTTTAGATTACAATATAAAAATACTCTGTGTATGTACACATACATGCACTACATGTATGTAATAGATATTTTGGTCTAGACCTGTAATTTCATTGGTGAGGGAAATTTTTAGTGAGGAAACCCACTCCACCAGTTCAGATCAACAATTCTGCAAATGAGAGTTTGTTACAGAGAACTGACTGCATAAACTGAGAGGTTATTTGCCCAAGATCACAAAGCTAGGGACTGGATTCCAAAGATGCGACTAGATCCCAGGTCCTCCTGAATTTGAAACCAGCTCCCAATCTGCTATACCAGGCTGCCTCTCTCCTGCCTTCCTTTTCTACCTCTTCTCTCTTCCTTTCCCACTCTCTCTGTTTCTCAACACATACACACACATACACAACCCCCCACAAACACACACCCACACACATACCCACCATATGCTTACATTTTTTAAATATATGTACCCATGAAAAATAATATTTCAAGGTAAACTTATACCAAAGGGCAAAATTTCATGTCAAAATTTCTAAAAAATCAATTATTTTATTTTACCTTATCAAACTTGGTTCTGTCAGCTACATCAAGATCAGAGGCAGACATGTTTCCCATATCCAACAAAGAGGATGACTGAGATCTACGACTTCCAGAACTCTGAACACTTAGTTTGTTTAGGCTAGATGTAGATCCAGTCAATTTCCCAGAACTTCCATGAAGACCTATGAAATAATGAAACTATGAAAAAGAATGGCCTAGATAGGAAAAAAAAGTGCAGCATAAACCAAGGTTACTACTCTGAGGTCCTGGTTCTACAAAGGCTACATGCCATGACTAACAATGCATTGTCTCTTTCCTTTTTATGAGCAAGGGCCAGGGTAAAATTTGTTTTGTTTTTGTTGTCTTTTAAAACCCCTGCTTCTAACCCTTATTCCCAATAATTTCAGAGGCTAAGGAGGGTTCTACTTCAAATAGGAGAACCTGGTGGTACACTGTGTGGTGGTACACCAGGCTGGCTCTGTATCAGGTACCTCAAAGCTTTAAAAATACAAAACTAAGAGTGAACAGAGCTCATTGGTCTCTTTAATGAGGTGTTAGCTGACACAACCTTTATTTACTTTTGGAGAATACAAGCAATCTTACTATCACTCCCTTCTACATCATATTCAGATGCCTTATCCTAAAAATAGAATTCTGCTTTCAACATAAAGAACAGTGCTTAAATGGAACTCTTCAAAGGCTGAGAACATACTTATAAACATTTACTTTTATACGATAATACTTATAAATATTATTAACTATAATATGGAAGCCTCCAGTTTTTAGATGTTAAGCATACCTATATAAAGATATGCAGTAAACATCCAAGGTGAGAAGGGCAACAAAGTAGCCAGAAGATAAGTCTATCTTCTGGTGACAAAAAATCGATTAAACAAGACTATGAAAGAAGAAAGTGGTGTTTTCCTATGTGGGGGGAAAAATAGGCCATGGATAAACCATTTTTCTATTCTTCTTGGATAGTTTTCATTTAGTTGGTTTGGGTCAGGAGGAAAAATAGTGAAATACCGGAGGAAATTTAATAAAAATCTTATCTCGACTATGAAGTATTTGTCCCCAACCATGAGACTTAAATTAAGTCCTACTAGGTCAAACCTGAAAACAGAAATGTCAGTTAGTCTTTTTGCATACATCTGACATAATGGTCTATCACCTGACAAATAAGCTTAACTACCTCGTATATTTCTTAGTCTCATCACTGTTCTAATTTTAGATTTCTTTAACATATACCTTACAACTTAGAATAATCAATAGTTCTGGTGTTAACTTTTTTGTGACATATAACTAATTTCTACACATAAACAAACATGCATTGAGAATACCTGCTGATGCACTAATCATACTCACTCTCTGTTTCTTGTTTGACAGCACTTTCTTTTCGAGGCAGTGTAGCTGGGATGGATTAGGTTGCAAGCATCAAAGACAAAGACAAGTTAATAAACTGCATTTCACACAAAACATGCACAAGAGGAAGTTAAGCTCTAGTTTGAAAGACACATGCAAAGAACTATGAGAATCTGATAACTACAGTTGCAAACACAGGTTTAGTTGTCAGCTATTGTTCTAGAAATTATATGTGAGAAAGTTCTACAAATATGATGCATTTTAAAAAATATTTTATTCAAATATAGGTTACAAAATATTTGCTGAAACTTTTAAAAACTTTTTCATGATGAAATATATATGGATACTTATCCGCATATATATATTTAACATATAAATATTTAATCAAAGTAGTGGCCTTAAATTTAGATATTGGGACAAATATCATTTATGAAGAAATGTTCATTACATCATTTAGTGCAGTGGAAATCTATTATAAAGTAGTTCATTACACCACAGATAGAAACATATCATCTATTTGAAAGAAAAGCTCAACTTACAAGGCAAGTGCTCTATGAGACAGAATTCGATATTCATTGTTAATGATGGCTCCTGAAACCTGTTTCCACTGTGCTAAATGGTTTTTTTTATTTTGCCAAAAATATAACCACACGAAGAGGGCTTCAAACTGAATCTCTTAGTACCCAGCTTCATGAAATTTAATGAAGGCATTATAAAATTGTCAGGGAAAAAAATTATTTCCAGCCTACAATTCCTCAGTCCTAAATAGAAGCTGCTCATTGACTATTTGAAAGTAAAGGTATTAAATTGAGTTTCTTTGTATCATTTGGCATTTCTTTTATCTTTCCCTTTTGCTTAATTTCATTTTAATTAGAGATCATCTTGTGAAATATTTTGACCTGAGAAAATAATTTAAAGAGACCAAGTAAGAGAGCAAGGAAAAGAACCACAAAATGAAACAGAAAATAAAAATATAACTAATTTGGATATAAACTAAATAAAACTAAAACCTTATAAAAAAATCTGAGGGAAGAGTAAATGTTGTGCTAATGCACACCTAGACAGGAAATTATGCACCTTGTTGTAAGTAGTCAACTACTTGTTTGCAGAGTACTTTCTAGTACACTGGAGTGGTGTTACTGCGCTATATTTGTAGTTCAAGATCAAAGCACAAAATTTCAGGTGGTTCTCTATTCTAGGAGTCAAAGCTAATTACTCAAGCCAAATACCCAATTACCAATGATTGACCTGACAATCAGAAATCTGAAAAATCTGGGGGCTCACAAAATTTTTTTTGTTATCTATAGATCTTACTATTAAGCTGAATTTGTATATATCACAAAGAAAGGTTTTAAATTTAAGTTACTCATCTCTTTCTCCCCTCCTTGCTCACCCCTACAAAATCACAAAAATCTTTGGCTAGTATGAGATGTTTTTGTTTTTGATTCTTTTGTCCTTTGGTAGAACTTTTTAAATCTTTTGTCTTTTTGTAGAACTACCTTTTGAAATCAATAGGAGCTCTCAGTATGAGGAAGAAATGTAAGATTAAAATGACCCATTATTAGGAATATTAAAGAGTTCCACTGTTTTTATATATGTATATATATGTTTAAAATTTGGTGCCTTATATAATTAAATGAAATAAAAATGATAAATTTACCCCAATTAAGATTTAAAAAGAAAAACAGTAAGTAACTGCTTTTGTGGTTCTTAATCCTTGCTCCTAAATTAAGAGTTATGAACTGCAAATAAAAAAACCCCCAAAGTATCACTTCTGAAAAACAATCCTGAGGATTTCTAAGTAATCATTATTCAAAGAAGGACAACAATAGGAAATGGTATATATGAATACCATGTGCAAGAACAACACTTTTGTGCCAGTTATCTTTCATTTATTTTGAATTTAAACTAAGCAGATGATATTTACTACAAGAGTGACTAAAAACAGATTTCCTGACACAAAAAGCAGAAATTCTGTCTATAAAACTCTTTTGGAATAGACATACAAAATACTATTTTCTTTTCCATCAGTATGCAGCACCCCAAAAATGCCGTAAGCAAGTTTCATTGCATTTGAAACTTGAATAAAATGACAAATACAGATCATTTAAAATATATAAAAAGCAATAATTATACTTATTACCAAATCCAAATTAATTCAGCAATTATTTGCCAAATAATTATTTTGCTTCTAGCTATAGTATACACTTTTATCTTCAAATGGTCAAGTCCAATTTTAGCTAAAACTTAGTAAATCATTTGGATGTAATTTGAAAATAGCTTTAAAATGCTACAAAACTAAGGTGGACCAAATTGCTTTTTATAATCCAAATTTTATGTAGAGAATTTTTTCTTTTAATAACTTATTATGCCTTCATCACATCAGATAAAAGAAGGGAAAGATATAATTTAATACTCTTTTTAAATGTAAGACTATGCTCAAAATTCACTATGTTAATTTTCTTTTATCTTTTTAACAAACTCATTTAAGAATATCCTTAAGAAAAGTTTAGTAAAGTAAAAATGAGGTCTTTTAAAAAGTTTATTGCCACCTTATTTTAAATTTAACAATTAAAAAATATTACTGTAACCCCTGAATTAAACAGCATTTTTATTCCAAGAAGCTCATAGTGTTTCACTTTTATTATTTCCTTTACTTTGACATAAATTTTATACTTGGCAACCCAAAAGAAAATAAATTATTATACCATTGGGATTAACCCATAAGGATTGCTTGAAAGATATAAATACTTTGTATTATATCATTTTTATGCATCAAAGAAGAGTTCTTTTCCCCCAAATAAAACTGTTCACTAACAAGAGGTGACAAATATACTTGATGACAACAATCAGACAAATAACTGTTCAAATCATAATTTCTTCACTCAGAAAAAAGCATCACAAGTCAATGGTGAAAACATTAACTGGGAAATAAACACATTGCTATTTTGAAACAGTTAACCTTTAGGATGAGTTAGCATTTGTGTTTTCCAAAGCCAATTGTCCCCAAGCCATCCTGAAGACAACACATTCATACTGTATTCTTATTAGAGCACCATATATTCATATGATAAATGTGCTGGAATGAACTGGATATGCCATAGCAAACAAAATCACATGTTTGGACCAGTATATCCAATTCTTAGAAATATATATTCAATTCATTTTTTTCTTTGAACAGCAAATGACAAAACAACTGCTTTTTTTTTTTTAAGGTAGGTTTTTCCACTGTAAATAACACCTTCAAATGATGTACTATAAGATGAAGTCATTTTCAAGTTTTTTTCATTTTTAGAAAAAGGTTCCTAATTATCAAAGCTACTTAGGGTGTAGGCTCCTTTCAACAAACAAATGCTAAACTCATTAATCTAAAGGGGAGCTATGCAGACACACTGAGAACATTCGTAGCCATTTATGGCTAAATCTTGACTTGAATAGGCACATGACTCCTTCCAAGGGGAGCTCCAGGGATGGGTACATGCAAGAGCAGAATGTGGCCTTAGCAGATATATAACTTACTTCACAACCTGATACTTTTACTAGCTATCTTTTCAATTAGTTTTGCAAACAAAGTTCCCATTTAAACATATTTTGAAGTCATAAATACTAATATGGGGATTTTTACTTCCCCAAAGGAAGGAAATAAGCTGTACTGTTAGAAAAGACACATCATAGCATATCTTTTTAGTTCCTTGAAAGAAAAAAAAATCCCTTTACCAAATTTTAATTCATTCTCAGAATGCCAGGAAAATAGATAGACAGTAGGAATATTCTCCATTTCCCAAATGATAGCAATAGGTTAAGAAACTTGGTAGAAGTGATGCAAAGAAAAGCAGTATGGAATTCATGAATCAATACTGGGACTCCTTGTTTCTCAGTACTTTTTTTCAGGATATCTAATTTCAAATTACATTATTTGTGTATAGCTACATATTCTAGCATTCATAATATCCTTTCTGCACAATCAATACCAATAAGTGACTCTTTTTTTATAGTTTAGATCACAATTTAGTAATCTACTCTTTCATTTTTACCTACTGTTTGTTCCTTTCTTACTTCAGGTGCCTTAAAAAAATTCAGTAATTATTGTCACAATTAAAAGTATAAAGTTGAAAAAGTCCCTTGAACTGAGGCAGCATTGCTTACCAAACTTCTTGCTTTCTTTAGTGGTGCCTGTCATCTTGATCTTTGCAACTTCAAAGAAATCTTTTATTTCTCTTTCATATAGCCTTGATAAATAATCCATGTAATTCTTAAATAAAAAAACAGTAAGCATATTTTAACATAAACAAATTCAACATACAAATTTTTTAAATTAACCAAAAAAACTATTAAAATACACTGAAAATTTTGACTTAAAAGTACAGTTGTCTGAAGTTTTATCTGATCTATTTCCACAAATTAGTGTTTCCCAAAGTATGCTCCACAGGATAATTTTTAAGCTAGTGATCTGTCCAGGAGGAATTATTTCTTCTCCCAACACAAAAGTTCTGTCTCAGAGTGGGAGCTGCTATACAAGACTTAGGAGATCCCTTCCTACCTACCACCCCACCTAGGTTTGCAGAAGGCAGTGTCCATGGGGAGAAGGAAGAGCCCAGAGAAAAGCACTGCCCTCCCCCACTCCTCATCATTCCTACCATGGTTTACTTTTCCCAAACAGCTTTAGTAATCATAGTGGTTATTGTTTCTTCAGGTTTTTAAGACAACTCTCTGACTTTAAGAGACAATAAATATGAGCATTTGTCAGATGCTCAAGCGTTACTTTGTATTTTTAAGGGATTTAGACCTATTACTGCTTAGTACTGGGCATAAATGCTGACTCGCTTTACTAACTTAAGTATTCACTCATTAGCACAGCTGCTAACTCCATTAATTTTTTAAAGTATATTTTGCTCTAGTCCTGAAGACAGCCATTTGCAGCTTACCTGAAGTGGCTGAGATATCAATTTAATTTAAACCAATGTCACCACTTATTAAATGAATAATAATGGCAGTTCACACTTACATATTAAAGTTTATAAGGCACTTTCTTCATAATAACACTGTGAGATAAGCATTACAAGTTATTATTAACCGCTCCTCTCTTTACAGATGAGGAAACTGAGGCACAAAAAGATTAAATAACTTGCCTAAGATCACACAGCTGGTAAATGTCAAAGCCAAGACTCCAAGTTAGATCCACTGACTCAAGAACAACTACTCTTCCCACAAAACCAAATGCTCAAGAACATAAACAATGAATCTAACTATTTGACTTCTTAAAAAAATAACTGTAGCAAAAGTTAGATACAAGAATTATGGCTGGGGGAAGCCTCATGTAATTTCATGCTGATCATCAAGTTAAAAACTTGGAAGATGATGGTTATTTTCCAACCAGGCAAAAATGAGACTTTTCAACGTGATGTATAGTCAGAGCCACATAATATTAATGGGGGTGGTGGATCTGGGAACATATAGATCATTAAAATAATAACAGTGCTTATTATTAATTTCCATAAGTTCTAATTATAAACAATAAACATCAGGTCCTTGCCCAGATGAGGATGTATGTACAACTGTGACAGCAGCCAAATGGGCTTACTATAGTCATAATCACATCTTCTGAAGGAACACTAGTCCCTTTATTTTTTCCTGTTACTTGTTAACAATTTAGTAACCAAAATTAGATTACACTCCAAAATATTTAGTTTGTCAAGAACTCAAACCACAAGATCAAATTACATTCCTGGGAAATTTGTCAATTTCATGGTAAAGAGTATGAATACTGTCAACAAAAACACACTCTGAGCATGAAATGAGACAAAACCATCTATAGATTGGCTAAATACTTGCCTCTTCACTTAAAATTACATTCACAAATATATTATGTATGATGAAAGAACAATAATACTGAAAACATGGTAAGATCTAGGTTCAAAATGGGCCTCTGACACTTACTAGCTGTATGATCATGGGTCAGTCACTCTCCTGAGCTTCAGGTAACTATCTAAGACATAACTACCAGGTCAATGGACAGATAAACTGATATAGGAAGCACTCTCACCTACAGATCTCCCCAAGTGCCCAGCAGAAATATCTGCACAATACTGCTATTTAATGCTGCTGAATTTAAATGAGCTTCTTCCCAAACTTCCTCATGCATGTGCTCAAAGTCTAGAAGAATATTTTCTATATAAACACTGCTTGAAAAGGGATGGTATGACAATTTTCCCACATACATATTTAAACTGTGAACAAACATTAATTCAATGGAAGCTAATACTTTGCATTTAGAAAACGTCACAGCAACTCTTCAGTTGCTCTAAGAGTCATTCAGGATTTTTTTCTTTTCCATTCATTCCCATTTACTTTTCCTCTTATAAAGTTGTGATTAATAAATACTATTCTTTTGGTTTTGCTTTGTTCACTTTGCATTATTTCATAAAAGTCTTCTAATATTTCTCAGTTGTTGATCTTAGTTGCTTTATAGTATTCCATAATGCACCACAATTTATTTAACCAGTCACCTAATGGACAAATAGGATGCTTCCATCTTTTGCAATTACAAATACTGTAGCTAAGAAAATCTTTGAACAGATAACACAATCAAAAACAGACCAAAAAATAAGCTATCACGGTATATTCTCAACAAAGGAATTAATAGGTCAAATGTATTACAATATCTGTACCTTTTACTGCATAGTGTTAGACTACTTTCCCCAAAAAGCCTACTGGTTTGAAATTCCATCAGCAATGAATTAATGTACCTATTTCTCCACAATCCCACCAGCACTGAATCTCATTGCTTTTATTTCTGTCAGTTCGATATGTGTAAAATGGTATCTGAAGGTTGGTGCTAATCAGCAAAGGTGAGCAGTTTTTCAAATGACAACTTGTTTTTGTTCAGTTGTTTTTAGCTGTGTCCAGCTCTTCGTGACCTCATTTGGGGTTTTCTTGGAAAAGGTACTGGAATGATTTGCTATTTCCTTTTCCAGTTCACTTTACAGATATGGAAACTGAGGCAAACAAGGTTAAATGACTTGCCCAGGGTCACACAGCTAGTAAGTGCCTGAGGCTGAATTTGAACTCAGGTCTTTCAGATCCCAGACTCAGCAATCTTTCCAGTGAGCCACTTAGATGCCCATCAAATAATTAATAGTTAAAATTTTCTCTTTTGAAAACCATTTTCCCATTATGTTATCCATGTTTTCTTCCAATCATTGAGTATCTTCTCCTCTTTCAGATATCTTGATATTGTATCTCTTAAAGCTCTCAAAACTGTTATCCCTGGCACAGATTTCCTCTATGTATACTTGGCTTGGTCCTCTGATCTTTGTCTTCTTTACTGCCACTTTCTAGGAGAAGGCTGACAGGAGCCTCATCCTATTATCTTACTTCCTACAACTATTATCCACAGGTGTTCCCACCTGCTTCCCTTGGGAATAGCTGTCCCATACCTGCTTTCTGCAGCCCTACTGTCACAATGTCTTGTTTACCCACCAGCAGTAATCACATACAACAGAGCACCCAATGAAATCCTGCATGTCAGCCTCACCATGCTCCTTCCCAGAGGAAAAGTGTCTATGAATTTAAAAAAAAAATTATCAAAAGTGAAATCCTTTAAAAGGTTGTCAGCATATTCTGGAATTTCAGAATCTAAGAAGTAGTCAATAAGAGGCTGTGTGGTGTAGGGAATAGAAGGCTAGCCTCAGAGACAGTAAGACAGTTCAAATTCTATTGCTGACTCTGGGCAAATCACTTAAATGTTCAATGATCCATACAATTCTGTAAGACTATAACATGCAGAGCAGGTGATTACACATTAGCTCACTTGGAATTCCCTACACCAATAAAATCATAGTGCTAGTAAACTAAGTTGTTCCTTCATTTAGAAAAGCCAAACTGTTTTAGCAGTATTACTACCTTTAATGTAGATAAATCCCAATTGTATCGTCTATATCCTACATATCTAGACCTAATACTGTTCCCAAAATTTGCCTGCTAGACACCTGCTGGATGTTCTATCAGAATCTCAGGCGAATTAAGGGAACAATATTAGGTCTGGATATATAAAATTGGAAATTATTTATGAAATGCAGGATTTGATGAGCTCACCAGGGGAAAAAACAAAGATAGTGAAGGTCCAATAAAAAGCCAGCAGGGGTAGACAACCTGCTGCCTCCAGGCCACAAGTGGCCCTCTAGGTCCTCAAGTATGGCCCTTTGACTGAATCCAAACTTCACAGAACAAATCCCCTTAATAAAAGGATTTCTTCTGTAAAACTTGGACTCAGTCAAAAGGCCATACCTGAAGACCTAGAAGGGCACATGTGGCCTCGAGGCCACAGGTTCCCCACCTCTGTCTTAGAGGGACATACACTTAAAAGGGTGGAAGATGGAAGATTTTCCAATAAAGTAGACCAAGAAGTAGCAGCTTGACTAGCAGGAAGACAACAGAATCAGAGGAGCCAAGAGAGAAGTGTGTCCAAGAAGAAGGGGTGATCAACAGTGTAAAAAGTTGTAGAGATCAAGGTGGATGAGGGATAGGACTAAGCCACTGGATTTTAGCTGTTAAAAGGAGATACGTGGTAGATTTGAAAGATCAATTTCAGAAGTTGGATGTTGAAAGTAAGTTCTTTTTCATCTTTAGATAAGAATTCCAAATAAATAGTTTTTAAAAATACAGTTCTGGGAATACATATCCTTTTAGTTCTAGTAGATGACACTGCTTAACTTGGTGAAATAGTTTATCTGAATGTTAAATCCATACCTTTGTTAGTCCCTCATATTTTCCATAATCTGTACTCTTTAGCCACTCCATCAATTTGGCATATCGGAGCAAGTCTCTGTGGAAGGGATGGTGATTAGGCAATGTCAATTCAATGGAGTGCTGTGCAAGAGTGGAACTCTGGTCATGTCCCTAAAGAAAATAGAACTGAATTAATTATTCACATACATACAGAAACATCATGGCTACTAATGAATAACTGAAGTGATGATAGAATTTTGCAAGGCAAAAATGAAAAACTGAAAAGTCAGTACTTTTTTTTTTTTAACATATAGGCTACACATTGTCAATTAAGATTAACTCTACAAAATAATGATTTACTGGCACAAATGGCATTCTGATAATGCACTAAGTTATTTTTTAAATGTAACCATTAGAAAATTAAATGATTAGTTGATTTAATTAAAGCTCATCTCTCACATTTAATTTTATGATTTCCTAGATCACCTTTTAAAGATATACACACACATTTATATATCTACATGTATATAATGTACATACACAGAACATTAATAAACACATCAAATAGGGAGCTGATTTACAATAGAATGTGTTTACATTTATGGCATCCCTTTCCCCACCCCCTCCACAGTGTATTTGGCACACAGAAAAATCTGTTTCACAGAATCACAGGACTTTAGAATACGAAAGGATCTTAGGACTCACCTAGTCCCTTCATTTGAAAAATGAAAAAAATGATATGCAAGGAGGCAAGGAGTCAAGAGCTCCTGACTCATGTCTTCTCTTTTTACAAAAAAAATTCTGTAATGCAAAAAAAATTCTTCCAGGTTTTCTTCTTAACTATCTAGCTTTTAGTCACTGGCAATTTCTCTCACTGTTTGGGAGCCACAGCCAAAGCCTTATCTAAGGCAGCTGGCCTACTCCTCTTCTCTCTTTAATGCCTTTTTCCACCAACATGGAAAAATTCAATAGCATAAATCTGACTTTAGTGGAAAGGTCAGTTAAGTAAATAGTCACTGAAACGAAGAAACTCATGAGACCTTTGGAGCCATTTGTCTGCTGTGCTGGCATACTATCTGATTTGTTCTCATCAAATAAGATTATGCTTATGTGAAAAACATACTAAATTAACTTGGACAGTTACAAAAGCAAGACAGAGAGCTAAACTAAGTCACTTGAAAATCAGTTAACGTAGACAGCTTAATCTTTAATTTAATGTTAACCATCATTTTAAAATACCTGTTGCCATAAAGATCAAATTTTTAATAGTATGTACAGACAGGATTTAATTTTTTTGAATTGTTAAGAAAAAAGCTTACAAAGAAATTTGCTGAAAACAGGTCTGAATATATTTAAAGAATCTTACTGAATATTTAAGTTGTACTACCTGTGAGTTTCATTCTGTCTGCATTTTAGGTTAAAATGGAAACATGTAAAATTTCTAAGTGAAAATACTTTTTAAAGGATATGCATAAAGCTAAATCAGCAATTTAAATACAATAATCTACCTTCCTACATTATTTATGAATTAAATTCAAGCAAAAGATAATAAAATATCCCCAAAACTAAATAATTCTAATTTTCCATTTACTGCATGCAGCAGGCTTACTGGCTTGAAAAAGAATCATATTTTTATGCTTATTTTGTTTGTTTGTTTATTTTTTTTTTGGCTAGGCAATGTGGTTAAGTGACTTGCCCAAGGTCACACAGGTAGTAAGTGTTGTGTCTGAGGCTGGATTTGAACTCAGGTCCTCCTGACTCCAGGGCCAGTGCTCTATCCACTGCGACACCTAGCTGCCGCCTAGTCTCAATATTTTTGACCTAATGATTTTTTTGCTTCTACTCTCTTGATATATACATATCTTTATTTTTTGTTCCATCACTGAAAAAAAGGACAGCTGGATAAAGTCTGAACAAAACATATCAAGTAATTTTAGATAAAACTTGTATCCCCAATGCCTGGCATAGAGTAGATCCTTAAACAAACCCCACTTATTAAGTGAACTATGTATATCTAATGCAATCACAGGACTGGACAAGGCATTTTGCTAAATGTGAAGGAGACAAAGACAAAAGAGTACTTTGCACTCAAGACATCACATTCTAACAGGGGATATGTACACACATCTCCTGTAGGAGGTAGCACGATTTATGACATGGTACAAGACATATAAAGAATCTAAGAGGGAGTACATTCCAGGTAGGGGAATAACCTACACAAAGCCACCAGGCAAGAAATGCAAAGCTGAATTAGGCCAACAGACTGGCCAGATTGGCTGGAATGTCAAGGCAATATATTACAGTGGAAAGAGCATTGAATCTGAAATCTCTGGAACTCAAATCCTGCCTCTGTCATTTTCTCCTGTTTCCTCCTCTCTAAAATGATGAAGTTGGATTAGAGTGCTTTTAAGGTCCCTTCCAACCTTCTATCACCTTAGACTATATAAATAGGAGTAACATAAAATAAGTCTGGAAAAGCAGGCTGAAGACTTTAAAGCCTAAGCTGAGGAGTTTGTATTTTATCTTAGAAGCAATATAGAGTCACTGCTAATTTTTGAGCAGGGAAATGATACAGATAAGCCTATCTTTAGGAAGATTATTTTGGCAACTAGGATGGATTGGAAAGATGTAAAACCAATAGCAGGTAGGCCAATTAGGAAGCAACAGCTCAGGTGAGAGGTAATGTGATTGAACTATGACCAAAATGTTAAACATACATAAAAAAGATGTGTCTAATAGATAAATGTTGCAAAATTTGCTTCAGGAAATTGACATCATTCTGATCCACTGAAGTACTCTTCATTCTGACAGTTGGGCACTGAAAATAGGTGGTCTTCTACAGATTTCATTTTACCATATAATGAAATAAAGATCCTTTGACATTTATGTAAATTGATGGCAAAAGAAGGGTTTTCGTGCTTCATTATGTATCAAAATGTAATTTCATTTTTCTGCTTATCCTTTCTATGTATTAATTGAAAACTCAAGTTTTTTTTTCCAGTTTCTCTTCCCCTTAATTTTCATAGTATGATTATAGCACTAACAGTATAATCACTTCTGTCATGTTGACAGTGGTATAATCTCAGAATTAAGACTTTTCTGCAGAAATAAAGTAAAATAAGCAGCTATAAAAGAAACAGCCAAAGGAACATAAAAAATGGCACATGCATTTTTCTTTATGGAAATGGTTTCTCACTTAAATTATTCCTATTATTAATGTTCTTGAATATTAGAATTGTAATTAGTTGAGGAAGCCAGATTCTCATAGCTAGAAATATTCTCAAGTGCACAGAACTTTAATAAAAGTAGAAATTATTGATGGTAGACAATAGTTTCTGGGGGAGATGAATGCTAAGTGAATATCAGAGAAAAATCAATTACATAATTATGTACCATTTACACCCATAGTATTTTTCAACTTAAATCCATTATTTTTTCATAATCTACAAACTCACAATACCTTTGCTTTTAATACAGGTTAAAGAAAGCTTTCTTAACAATTTTTTTTAATGAAACAGAGGACATAATGGCAGGCAAAAACAGAAAGGGATTCTAACAAACTATCACAAGAGTCAACTTCTCAAAGACTATGATGGATTATATATTGTATGTTAACAACCATGCCACTGTATTAAACCAACATTTAATCATTCATCAGTGACATAAGGATTCCCAAATGCCTCTCCCATGCTCTAATGATCTATATGAACATAGAGATAAAATGGAAGTATCTAAAGCACTAAGGATAAATATTTTTCAAAGTCTAGTCAAATATATACCGAACAAAATTTGAAAGAATCCAATTAGTCTAAGTGGCCAGCTTTTCCTAGTACAAATGGTGATGGCAAAGGAAGGCCTTATTTGTTTCTACTAATTCAACCATCACATTGACTGAAACAATTTAAAATTCTAGTCCTCCAGTGGAGGATCCTACATCATAGTATGATTTAACATTTTCTATAAGTATTCCATCTCCTTCAGTTTAAATATCTTATCCATTAGAATGGGAATGTTCAAATGGAGCTAATAAAGCAACTAGGTTTACTTTCTATGGAGGATAGTTCACTGATTTTTTGCACAGAAGATGCCAACTTCTGTGAATATATTGCTTGACTCTTATGAGCTAACTTAATAACCTCTTAGGTCTGACATGGGACCTACCTTTTAAATTTTTCTTTCTTGGGGTGACTTTTGAATGTTTCAGAGATGAAGGTTTTTTTTTTTCTTACTTGTTTACATGAATTTTCATCTCTTATTCTTTCAACCAGTTCTACAGAGAATTGCAGACTAATCGTCATTAATCTGACTCTTGCTATATCATTCCTCCATACAAAAACCTTCAATGACTCCCTATTTCTTACACACTATTTTAAACTCCTCTGCCAGGCTTTCAATGTCTTCTGTTACCTGGTCCCAACTTACCTTCCCCTACTTTAGCCTTTCCACTGTTCCACAAACATAGCACACCTATTTCCATCTTTCTCTCATATGGAATATTCTTTCCTCCTAACTTTTATTTATCTAAATCTAGTTTACCTCAAAGTAGCTTCATTTGATCTTTCTAATTCTAATAGATTTGTTTGCTAAATCATATACTGCTCTAAATTGTTGGGTACTAAGAAGCAACATGGTAGATACAAGGCTAGCCATGGAGTAAGGAATGAACAAATGAAAAATCATTTATTTAGCATTTACTATGTGCAGGCACTGTGCTAACTGCTGGGGATACCAACAAAAGCAAGAATGACAGTTCTTGCCTCAAGGAGCTCATATTTTAATGGAGAAAGGCAACACAGTAAGGGAAACTAGAGGTGTGTTTGGAGGTGAAGGGCAATAGGCATGGCTCAGCATGACTTGGAAATGCCAAAAACTGATGTGGAGGCCTGGTTCTTAGCAAGACAAGGTGAAAGCTCATTTAGTAGAGCCCAGGCAGAATCCAGGTACAAGTGGGAGGAGGATGAGGAAGATAGCTAGAGTACAGACAGTATCATTTGCAAATGGCTGGGAAGACTGGGATTCCAGCCTAACCATTGGATTTGCCATGGACAAGTCACTTAACCTCTCAGTGCCTCAAGTAACTCTCTAGGACTATAAGTTGCAGAATAATTGCAAAACTGAATTGGTAGAGGGTGTTTTCATACAATAAGTTCCTGACATAGGTGAAATTATTGGTCCATACCTCACACTATCCCCCAAATTGTCTATTATTACTTTATATGTGTTGATCTTCTTTTGCCAGTAAAACAGTAAGCACCATACAGAAAAACAAGTATCTCTATAAGGAAAATAGACATTCTACACACATGAAATATCAGATTAGACCAACTTTTCAATCGATAAAAAATAAACATTTGAAATTCAAAACATTTCTGCTGGGGGGTGGTGGTGGGAGTGAAAAGGGGAGAGATAAAGGGAGAATGAGTTCCACATTTGTCCATTGGACCTGAAAGAGATCAATTAACATGGGATAAATCAAATACAAACAAGCCACAATTATTTTGAAACTTTTACTGCAATATAACATTGAAGTAAACAATAATTAGTTTCTACCATTTTTTCTCTAATTGAAATATTATACTTGAGTTTGACATATCTCCTAAAAGTACTTGTTGCAGCACTTGTTTTTAGGGTTCTAAGACTATTATTACATGCAACAATATGTATCAGCTTGTCAACAATGAGAAGGCTCATTTTAAGCAAAGATGTCAGCTTTTTAAGACAGAGGCATCCAAGTCATTTGTAGCTACAAACAAAAGAAATCTTCACAGAGACTTATAGTGTGGAAAGGACTACATTGGTTACAGTTGTATCCATTTCTGTAGACAGTAGCACTGTCAATAGTATATCCCCCTTCAGATTCTATAAAGAATCAAATCAAATTAAGAATATGAATTAATACTTTCTGTGACTCCTAAGTCTGTGGATTTACCAAAACAATTATTTAATTATATAGGAATAAATTAATTTATAGTTTTAAGTCACTAAGTCAAAAGAAATTAAAAATTGGTGCATTTCTCACAACATTCAGACCCACCTTTCTTCCTATCACAGTTTTAAGGCCCAAAGAATACCATCTGCTAAGGCACACAATGGCAGCTATAAATGCAGTTATTTGGCAGCTTTATACGAGTACTGTCAAGTTACAAATTTATAAAGCCAAGTCTGCAGCTTTCAGTTAGATTTAGCAAGCCTGACAAATAAAAACATCAAAACAGATTAGAGAAGCTTGAGTCAAACCCCATGTACTCACGGGAACTGAAAGAAAGTTGGACCTGCTATAGAGCTGAAGAAGGGCCTGAGTAAACTAAGTGGAGATAAAATATAGGATCATAAGTATTTTAGAAAGCCAAAAAGTTGAAAAAAAGAAAGAACCCAACAACTGAAATACTGAAAGGCAACAAGAACAAATTCCCTAAAAAACAAAATTCCAAAATACATTTTTCCAAATTGCTAAATTATACAATGAACTTTACATTATCAGAAATTACATACAGCTTTATTCACAGCTTCTTCCTTTAGCATTTAATTAAGCAATTAAGGAGCTCTTGAGGGGCCTGTGAATTTTAAAAAAAAATTTGATAACTGAACTTCAATACAATTGGCTTCTCCCTTGTAATTTTATGTATTTTATTATATATATTTAATACTATTCAAAGAAAAGCTCCACAGGTTTCAACAGATTGCCAAAGGGATCCATGACACACAAAAAAACTTAAGAACCTTGGCTTTGACACAATCAGTTATAGTTTTCTGCCCATATAAAAAAGTGGACAATTTTATTTACCTAAAAATATCAATTAGGATCATAGAGAAAAAAGGCTGTATAAGCAAGGAGAGCTGGGTGTGTGTGTGTGTGTGTGTGTGTGTATTCCAGTGGTCAATATTATTAAGGATATATATAACTGCAATAAAATTCGTGGTCATGTACCACAAATGACAGAAAACAAATGATCATTTTTAGCGGTATACATTATTCCAAGACATTAAAAAAAAAGGATCATCTCTAGTTTGTTGGGTAGATCCTTGATGCAGGGTTTATAGAAAAACACAGGCAAGGTCATATAATAATGATTAGAAGGTTTGGAGGATTTTTGATTTGCATGAGTGAAGAGAATGCCCACAATGATGAGCATGGATCCTCTTTCAAGTACACAGTATCTATCTATCTGTCTATCTATCTATCTATGTAGTGATATGCACATGGTAGTTTTCTCTGAAAATTTCAGAATACTATGTGAAATCATTCATATCACCTTTCAGAATGTGTCAAAGGTGAAGCTGTGTGTAAAACAACTCAGGAATAATTTTTTTTATATTGGATCTGTGATTTAATTGTTGTACAAAGTTCCAGGTGAGGAACTGCTATCAAAGATCAGCACCTTTTCTGCAACTTAAAGCCTTAGAGTTGCTGGGGCACAGAGATGTTAAATAACTCACCCAATGCTATAAAAGCAAATAGTTGTCAGAGGTGGAATTTGAACCCAGGTCATTTTGGCTCCAAAGTTTGCTCTCTCTCTACTTATTATGCCATGTTCCCTCTCCTGGAATAAATAAGCTTATTTAATCCTTTCTACATGATTTCTACAGGATCAAAGAAGTTACAGTTAGAAGAGACCTTAGAGATTATCTAGTCCAACCAATTCTTTCATTTTACAAATGAGAAAACTGAGGCCAAGAAAGGGAGAATTAACTTTCTAGGAATCAGAATTCTCTCTCAGAGAAATAAATATGTGTGTATGTGTGGTGCAAATGAATGCAGAATTAAAGGGACAAAAACCTAAGAATGTGTAAACTGCACTATAGAATGTGTTGCTGAGGTGGTTTTAAAGGGATATACAAATGATAATTTAAATGCATGATAATCTTTTCAGAAACTCAAGGTTTAAAATAAAATATCGATAAGCTTGGGAAAGTTTCAGCTTAAGTAGAAAAGTAAAATTACCTGCTGAACAAAAACATTGTTAAGATGACTGGCAAGCCTTCGGGCAAACTGTTCTCGCAAATCACCAAAACGTTGTTGCTGTTGTTTGACTGCGTGAAGCATATCATGTCCTGAAGAGAAAACAAGAATCCCATGAAAAAGTTAGCTATATAAAACACTTAATGTGAGACTTAAGTATTCAAGATGACAAAATTTAAAGCAGTAATACAATTTCAAAATTTGAAGAGTCAAAAGTTTAGTTTATCGACTCATTTGTTCAGACAATGTTAACAAGGAGATTTTTTCAAAGTCCTACGAAACTTTAAAAAGTAAATCATTCATTTAGGCTGGAAACAAAAAGCTCTAAATGTTTTCCCCCTTCTAATCAATCAACCAATCAATCAAATTAAATTAATAATGAAAAGCACTGTGCTAGACTGGCTAACAACGTCAGCGTAAAGTGGATTAGGGACTGGTGTGAAAAAAAAAGTTCCTTCAAGACAGCAGAAACGTGTGAAAAGAACAGTGGAAACCTACTAGGTGTTATCCTCAGGATCACAACATACGTATCATTTCATTTCCTTTCAAGTCAGTGAATTAAGATTTTTTAAAAAATAATGGATGTAATTATAATATCTGTACAAATCTGATTTAAGAAATATGCTACCTGGACGAAGAGCTACATTCATACACTGTAGAAGGGCATCAGCTGCATTGGTACAGGCTTCAATGCCTCTCGAAGAAGCAAGATCTCCTTCCTGAAGAGCTTTTATGTGACCTTTTGCCAAGTCCATGTGGTTCTGGAATACATGTAAAATATGAAGGTTATATACATATAACTTTAGGCAATATACTGATATTAGATTTAAAATATTATTCAAATTAACCATGACCGAGCAAAAATTCTCTTCCATACTGGAACTAGGCAAAAGTTTATTAATGGCTCACAGCTGTTACAGCTGTAGGGTATAATGTATTAGCCTACTCACCACAAGGAATTCTATCTCTGATAGGAGTTTTACATTGTTAGTGTTACTAAGATGAATTAAGTGGTTGCTTTCTGAGATTTGATCCATCTGTTCTTTTACACTTTGTAGCATTTCTTCATAGCTGCTCAGCTTCAGTTCAATCTGATCCACCTCCTTAAGAGCTTCATCCAGCAACTTCATCAGGATATTCACTTGTTTCTCAGAGGCCATGATTGACTGGATATTTGCCTACAAAGTAAAGGAGCATATTTGAAGGACCCACTAAATTGGTGGTGTCAAAGTCAAAAAGAAACAGGCTGCATAAGGACTTAGGAATATACAAATTAACATTATCTATGCCTACTGTAATTCTTATTTTGTTAAACACTGACCAATTACATTTTAATCTGAAACACTGTTTCGCACAATAACTGTGTTCATGTCATTTCAGATCTTTTTTTTTGTCTCTCCAAATAAAACGTAAAATCCTTTCATTTCTTAAGTTTCCTGACAGAGCCTAGCAGAGTTCTCTGCACAAGGCTAAAATGCAGAAATAAAGTTTATTACTGAGATGCAGAAATGTTTATTACTGAGCTCTTTCTTTCCTGCATTTATTCTGATTAGTACAGCCTGGGTTCTCTTCAGTTGTCCTTCCACTGGAATTTAGGCTAATGTCATGTTTAACTAGGATGATATTGATGCAAAATTTAGTTAAAAATTATTCAATAGACATATAATTCAAATGTAGCCATTCACTAGCTAACAGATCTCTCTGGGCCTTGTAATTCCTTCATTTTTAAAATGAGGCTTGGACTAGATGATTTGTAATGTTCCATCTGGTTCTAAAATTCTACTATTCATTATAATTTTAAACTGTTGTTCATTCTGAATTTTCCATAAATTGTTTCCTTATGTTTCCCTCCACCATTATGTATGGCATTTTAAAATGTATTTCAAATTTAACATGGCAGTTTCAACAGTGTCCTGTTTATTTGTCCCCTTCTGAATGTCCTTCTGCTCTCGTTTATTTTTTTAAATGATTCATAGATGCTCTGTTCTTCCTTTTCTTCTTTTTAAAAAAAAGTATTTCTATCACACTTTCTCACTCCCAAGTTCCTTCCATTTTCAAAAGGGTAATGTTTACCTCTTAGGCAATTCTAGTAATAACGAAGAAATCTTTAAATACCCCAGTAACAAATATAAAAAATTAATAATGTGCTGAATCACAAATTAGGTATAGGTAAATATGGAAAAGCAGAAATTTTATAAGCCAAAATTATAGATAAGTAATGAAATAAGGTTAAGAATGAATAAAAATATAAAGAGTTAAATGACAGGCCCATAAGAGAACTAATTTACTAAACAGAACCTTGGTGAAAAAGAAGATTTTTTAAAAAATGAAGACAACATAGAAACTACATATTAGATTCTATGGAATGTATCTATACCATTATTCAAAGGCAAATTTACAGTGTTGAATGCCTATGTTAGGAAAGCAAAGTGAAACTTAGTGAATTGGGTGTATACTTTACAAACCTGGGAAAAAGAACAAAGCAATAAACCAAAATAAAAAATTAAAAGAGAAATAATCAAGATATTAGTTGAAATTAATATGGCCAAAAAATTATAAGTAAAACCAAGAGCTGTTCTGAAACCCCAAAACTGGTCAACAATTAGCAAATCTAATCCTTTTAAAAAAGAAAGTTATAATTACCAAAATTAGGAATGCAAAAGAGGAGATCATGATGACTCTGACAAGGATCGCTATCTACCAGGGTTCCCCTTTACCACAAGGGTTAAGCTAGTTTTTTTTTTCCCCTTAAAGGTGACAAAGCTTTTCTTGGGATTTGATTGGCTAAGGTTCAGGCTGCCCTTGAAACAGCTTCCTGGTCACCGTAAGGACATAAAAAGGCCCATCCATATGTAATCAACACCCTTCAGACTTGATGAATGTCATCTCACCCTGCCCTGCTGACCAGACATGTTTCCAAATAGAAATGAGAGGGGCCATGTCTATCTACCCAACCTAATTGCTGGAGTATCCTTAACTTCCTTTTGTTAACTGTTGAATGATCTATGAATGCCTCATTTCATTCCAATATTGAACCTGAACATGGTATTGACCTGAGACAGGCTTGCCTCTTACAAAAGAAACAAACAAAAATATCAGAGAATACTATATATAGTTCTAGATAGATGAATTTAAGAATCTAAAACAAACGACCAGCATATCATATTAATAATGGCAAAAATAAAGACTTTATCATTGTATCATCAGTTGTAGGAATAGCCTTAAAAATGCAACACTGACTTATGCTAAAATAAATAAATAAAATACAGGATAGAAAAATCTTTCCTTAAGGTGATTAAAAGTATAAATTAAAGACCATAAGTTAATATTTTATAGTATTCCCATAAAAAGCAGGTGAGAAATAGATTACAGTGTTTTATGATTTGCTATAGCATCATCAGAATACTGTTCAATAGGCTGATCTGTGTGACAGAGAACAGCTTAGAGTCACTAAATATAGGGTACAGTTTCTTTCTTTCTTTTCTTTTTTTTTTTTTTTTTGGTGAGGCAATTGGGGTTAAGTGACTTACCCAGTCACATAGCTAAGTAAGTTTTATGTGTCTGAGGCTGGATTTGAACTCAGGCCCTCCTGAATCCAGGGCCAGTGCTCTATCCATTGCACCACCTAGCTGCTCCACAGGGTACAGTTTCTTAAAGGCAACTCAGGTCTGCCTTCATTCAGGGCCACCCAGCTGTCGGTCGACAGGACTTCATTCCCTTTCCCTCCACCAAGACAGAGGCACTGATGGACTTAACTCAATGAACTGTACATTCAGCTGTATGCTTCGTCATGGCAATATACATTTTTCATCCATTTGCTTTTTCCTACATGGAGAAGCCCTCTTAAGTGGTCATGGAACAGGCTGAAGAAACTGTGTAATACTCTGGAGCTTAATGAAATTATTACATTATCCCCTAAAAACAGGAGCCTCATTATCTATAGCAGGGATTCTTAATTAGCTTGGGGTCCATGAACTTGTTTATTTTTTAAATGTTTGGATAGCTATTATATAGTCATATTAGAGATAACTAATATAACTAGTTTCTTTTGTAATCCCATGTATTTTATGTAAAATTTAGAAACAAATATTCTGAAAAGGGGTCCAGATTTCATAATCCTGTCAAAGGGATCCATGACACAAAAACGGTTCAGAACCCCTAATCTGGAGGAGGTCTCTCTTTGACTTGGACTCTGAGCATTATCAATCTATCCTCCACAACAGAGACGATGTCTCCCTGATTTATGCCTTGTTTGGTACTGACAAAAATGTTAAATAAAGTTGACTGTTATTCCATCTATCAAGAAATCTTGTGTAATCTGAAGAGACATAAAATATACTTTTTTGAAAGAGATTTTCCATTGTTAAAATATATAGCATATATTTATGATTTCATATGTAACTTTATTCCTTCTTTTGTATGTTTACTTATTTTTTGATGACGTAACCGTCTCTTACTTTAACCATTTGCTTTATAAAGGATCTGCTCTGCATTGGTCAGATCAAATTCAAAGTATTCTGTTACGAGGTGAACATAATCCAGGGGATCTCATGAAGGAACTGGGGATGTTTAATATGGAGGAGGCAGAACATGATTGCTGCATTCAATCCCTGAGGGGCTGCCAAGTGGAAGAAGAATTAGATTTTTCTAGGATTGACCCCAGAAGGCAGAACCCAGAACAACATAAAAAAGTTAAGAGTAAATCAGATTTCTGATTATTATATGGGAAAACTTCTTAACAAACTGAGCTATTCAAAAATGCAAGGGTTGCTGCTTTGGGAAGGAGTTGAGAATTCAAGGTATTTCAGCAATTAATGGGTGAGCACTTATGGATACAATAAAAAGAATTCATTCTTTATGTAAGTATTGAACTATTTTTCCTCTAAAGTCTCTTCTAAGATTTCATGACTCTATGAATACTTCTGTAGTTTATATTTAGATAGACCTTTTTTTTTTTAATAAGAGTCAGTTCAAAAACATATTTTGAAAGATAGGGAAAATCATTAACATGACCCTATTATGACTGTTCACATTTATGTAGCTTTTTGTAACTTGCAAACCTTATCGTACTTTATCCTCACAGAATCACGGTTTGGAAGTGACTTCAGATATTATCTATCTAAACTAAACTTGAACAAGAATTTCCTCTGCAATGTAGCCAACAACTGATCATCTACCTGAAGATCTCCAGTTAAAAGAAACCCATTAACTCACCAAGCAGCCCATTACTGGTTTTTCCTTACATCAACTATTCAGATACTTACTAAGTTTTGTCTACTGATTGATTCAATGTATCAGCTTTGTTATATTTGCAAATTTAATAAGCAAGTCATATAGACCTTTATCTACTTGGCACTGATAAAACCCAGAGCAGCACAGCATTAGTGCAAGCATCAGAGATCAGGAATTGGAGGACCTGGGTTCAAACCCAACTCTACCACGTGTAACTCATGTGATCTTGGGTAAGTCACTTAACCTCTACAGACTTCATTTTTCTCATGTATAAGGGGCTTGGATTTCTCTAAGGTCTTTTTATCTCTAAATCTATGATCTTTGATCAAAAGAACACATGGAGCTAAACACAAATCCCTACAGCACTCCTCCACAGAGGATACCTTCCAAGCTGAGATGGAGTCATATATGATTTCTCTTTCTGTTGATTTTTATAATCATCCTCATTTTACATACACAGAAACTGAGGTCCAGAAAGATTATGTTACTTATCACAGAAAAAGTAGGTAGCAAACCCTTGACTCTAAATTTTGTGCCCTTCTCACTATTCTCCACAACTCTCCTGCTTCCTCAAAGCTTGCTCTTTTCACAAAAGCCCTTCTTACTACAGGTCCTTCATCTCTTTTAGCTGAGGTTCTATTCCCATTTTCTCCAACCCAAAAGATACTCCTTTGCACAAACCTGTTCTGATAACTCTGATTGAAAAGCCCTGGGCTATTTATCTCTGCCTTTCCTCCTTCTCCCTACTTCTGTCATGCCATTTAGAGTGTCTCTTCATAAAAGGGAGACCTGGGCAACTGCTTCTCATTGGCCTTGTTCCCTGTTAATATTCTGCCTTTTAACAACAACAATAATAATAGATAAATGGCACCAAGGAAATATTTTGCCTGCCTACTCTGAAATAGCTGGGTAAGTTCATGAAAGAGATAATGCACTTAAAGATAAAGTAATAATTATACTATAAAGCCTTAAATAATCAAAGGCAATGATTTATGTATATAACCAGGCTTCTCAATCCATTGAATATTAGTAATTCATATTTTACAAGAAATTCTTACCCCATCTAGCACCTGCAGCTCTCTTGATAACTTTTCTGCAAATGCTTCAGCATTAGAAATAGCATATTCACAGCCTTCCATCATTATCTCAATATCCTGCTCTTCTCTTGCATTTAACTCTTGGTACTCATCTACAGCTTCTTCATCTCCTCCTGTCACACTCTGATTCTCTCCACTTGGAACAGATTCTTAAAGAGTAGTGAAGGAAAAACTGAAATTATGGAAGCCAAAAATATGAAGTACAAATAATAGTAATTTATGGTAATTTACATGAGACTAGATAGGATCAGCTATCAACACAGGTCATATTTAGTAGTATAAAAAAAAAAAGAAAAGAATAATTCAGAGTCCATAGAAGCAAACCAAAATAACATTATTTTTGTAAAACACTTTATATCCTATGGAGATGAAGCACTATGTAAAAAGATACAAATAAAAAAACCCACAAAACCAAAGCTACTAATTTATAAATATTACATGTTTTAATCATGACATTCAAAGCCATAGCTGAAATCTGAACCCCATTTTCTTACCTCAGATAGTTACTACTCCTTAATTAAAAACATTGACCGTAAATTCTGAACATACAAAAAGTATCTTAGCCTACTTTTTGAAATAATATTAAATAAGAACTGAGAGATTTACTATAGTACCAATCTCTTGCAGTGTATCTTAGGCTTTGAACATGGTAAATGAACTTTACATATTTAAATGGCATTTTACATACACTTTTAAAATGTCTATGGATCTGCTGAAGAAATTTCCACAATTACTTTCTAGACAAGAAGAGTAACAATAACATGAATTTGAGAAATTTTCAAAATGTAAATAGATGTCCTCAGTGTTTTGTAATAAAAAAGTTTGGGATACTTTCTGAATAATGATATCAGTTAAAATATTTGAGGGAACCTAGATACTTGGAAATCATTGTTTCTAGTTAATTTTATAAGTATATTAAGATCATGATAGGAAAGGAATGGGGGATTTTTAAAGGTTAAAAACCAGAGTATTTCATTTCTGCATATTTGATGGGTAGCTTCCAATTTAAATAAAAAGCTCTGAGTGACCCTAATATTATTCAGATATAAATTGCTAATTTGTATGAGAAGTACATCTGGGTAAGTAAGACCTCTGATACATGGTATGCGCTTATTATTGACCAACAAGACAGACCAAAACAAACAAAAAAAACTCCAACAAAAAACAAACCCCAAAACAAAAACAGACATAAAACAACACAAGATTTAAGTGCTCAAAATGAGGACAAATTAAGTGAATTCTACATAAAAGCTAAGGCTTCTGCCATAAATCGTTATAGAAATCACTAGGTAAATGTGATTTGATATATTCTGAACAGGGAGTTATTTTACTGAGATCATCTTAACTTTATAATGGAAAATTAAACTGTTATGTGACTGATAAGTACCTAGGGATGAGGACTGCCTAAATCATTCTAGACAGTACTTTATACAAACAGGCATTTTAACAAATTCTTAAGATGATAAGATTAATTATTGTTAAAGCAGTCTTTTCTTTCCTAAGAAACAATACTTTAGAAGCCAATGATGAAAATACTGTCATTAATTATGTTGCACTATGGATTTTGCAGCAATGACCTTGTCCCAACATACAACTTCATAAAATATATAACCAACAGTACATAACATCAAATGGTAAATAGTTAAAATTATACAGAAGAATAAGAAAAGGTGTTACGCACCTTCTGTAACTTTAGGCAGTTCTGGAGAATAAAAAGGTATGAAAGAAGCAGAGGAAAGTAAGCAAAGAATATTAGCTGAGTGGCAAAGTATACAGGTTTAATGTGTATTTTTTTAAAATACTGCACTCATTTGAACTTCATGGTAACATAATGTTTCAAAAGACAATTTAATATTCAATCATAAGGGTAGATTACTAAAGGAATGGAAAGGTCAAAAACTCTTCTCAGTGTTCTGGCCAATTCAAATTATTTTTGGAAATAATATAAGTCCTATACAAAAACATAAATATAGTCAGAAATTGACCATTATTTTCCTTTTACTTCTCTGATTGTTGTTTCTTAATAGATTTATAAAAATATGGGATTTCTTGTTCTTAGGAGGAAAAATCTAAGAAATAAATAATTTATGTTATTTTGGAGTCTTGCCCAGCTATTTTCACATAAAGAATAAATGCTTTACATATAACTACTTGACAATGGGTTAGTCACAAAAGATTCCAGTTGTATTAGAAAGACTAAGGGTGAGGCAATTAAATGAACACAATTGGTATTGGATAAGGCTAGATTTTAAGGACTCAAGTAAAAATATTTTATTTAATTGAATAAAGAATAAATGCATAGTTCAAAAAACAACAGGAAAACTTCAATGACTTCCTCTCTTAACAAATCCCTATTTCAAAATCTTATATTCCTGGGAAGCCACAATTCCTCAGCATGAATCTTTTGTATAATTTCTCCAAAGAAAAACAATTTATGTAATTTCATTAGTGTTGATACATGAAGTGCATTAAGACTCATCTATCTTAATGACAAGTTAGCTCTAAAACAATTATGGAAAAAAGTAGTGACAGTTTTTAAAAGCAGGCTAACTCATGTTAGTTGCAATGAACAATCCTGGACTCAGAGAATAGATGATGAAACACTTAACCTTCTTCTCACAGAGACCTAGGAAATTATGTGGGTTAACATAACACTGTCAGATATAATCTGTTGTTCCATTTTGCTAAACTGTTCTTCCTTGTTAAAATAGAGAGTTCAGTGAGGGGAAGTACAGTTTGGGAAATTACCACACTGTTAACACAAAACATCAATAAAAATAATAATTTTAAAAAAACAGTTATAAAGATCATCTAGTTATCACAATGTTGCAAAGAGTAGAGAGTTTTCTTAAAGAAGACTTACCAAAATCAAAAATGAACTGTAGTTCTTGCTTTATGTAAGTGGACCATTCAGCAGACCTCTAGGTAAAGTGATTTTTACATAATACGAATTTGCCCACATGGGGAAAGAGGAAGGGACGGAGGATGGAAGTAGAGTACTGTGGAGTAAGGGGGCTGGTACAAGGTTCAAAGACACATGGGGCAAAGAAGCAAGAGCAGGAGGAGGAACATGTAGGGTTGAAGGCAGGGTAGAGAATATGTTGGGGCCTGACATGGACAGAGACAGGAGAGAATGGGCAACATGCAGGGGCTAGGGACAGACACAAAGTACCCAAGCACTAATAGAAGACACGTGGGGACAGGTCACATGGGTGGGTGGGCTGAGCAGAGCAAAAGTCTCCTCTCTCAACACCTTGAGGTCTCAAGCCAATGCCCCCCACCACGCAGTGGCAGCAGTCTCTTCAGTCTCTCAGTGTGTTGGTTCTGCTTTCACTTGGACAAGTTTTTTTTGGGGGGGGAAGGGAAGGGGGAGCAGAGGGAGTAGAGTGAGAGGTCAAGGAATGCCAAGCCAGGCAGGAATGGAGACAGAGCACAGTACTGTATGGTAAAGTTAACAAAGGTGGTTTTTTTGGAATGAGGATTTCTTTCAGAATTCTTTATCTAAAGTTGAATTTGTGTAATGTGAATTTATGTAAACTGTCTGTATTACCCAGGTATTAATTAAAGGAAATGAAACATCACAAGATTTGTACTCACATCATATCAAGCACACAGACATTTAGGGAGTTGAAAGCTACACCCTGAACTCAACTAAAATAGAAATTTCTATATAAGGCTGATGAATGAATGATTCTCAAAATATGTCCATATAGTCCTCTAGGTATTCTTTAGGCTTGTCTCTTGTGGTGTTAATATTTATGATGTCTTAACTTTTGTTTCTGGCATGGTTTGGTTATGATTTTAATGAGAATTGGAACCATTACAATGTCCTATTAAAATCAATAGCACTCTTCCCGATTGTTCTGTTAAGACTGTAAGGCAGGTGTTACAAGAATTGAAAACGTCTGAGAACCACTGTTCTATGGAGCATATCATCTATGTACCTATTGAATTTAAGGAACAAACAAGAAACATATACTGTGATAAGACATTAAGTCCACATTGAAAAGTGAAATGTTAATTTTAAGTTTCTTTAAATGATATATTAGAAGACAACTTTTCCATTCCTATAGTATAAAGAGCTCCATTTAATGTTCAATGTGAGAAAAAACTTGAAAGTTTTCATGCCACAATTTAAAACACTTTTTTATAACCAGTAAAACACATTCAAGAGAGCTGCTAGCTTCTACAATGAAGAAGAGATATATGGGACAGTGGAAGGAGCTCTGGACTTGAAATTAGAAGAGATGGAAAAATTTTAATCTGACATTAATTCACTGTGTGGCCTCAGGCAAATTACATAACTTTCCCGGGCCTGTTTCTTCATCTGTAAAATGAGGGTTGGTATTCAAGATTTAAGATTAACTTTTCGCCCCATATTGGACTCCTAGGAAAGATGACTCAAACTCATTTTCTCCCACTCCCACTTGTTGGACCCCTTAAATTTTCACTCAAAACTAAGGCATCATGTGCCATAAATCCATAGCCCATTTCTACCTCACTAACTAAAAAGCAGCCAATAAATGGCCAAGTGAAAGTTTACTACAGGTGAAAAAAAATTCATAGAGATTACAGAGAAGGAATGGTGAAAAAGTAGAATTCAAAAGAAAGGGACAGAATCCAGTGAGTATGAATGCAGTATGAAGTTACCAATTTCCACTTTTAATGCAATTTATGGGGAGGGTGGGGAGGGAGCAATAGACTATTATCAAATGTTAGCTCTTTGTTCATCTTTATAGTAATTTATTTCAACTACTTTCTTCAATTGAGATAAAGAACACAATTCAAACTTACACCCTTAAGGCTATGCTGTTTTCTCCCACTATTTCTTAATATAAAAGATTTTTAGAAGTAAAATTTCCTTTGTATATCTTTAAATTTTAATTACATTAAGACTTTTATGCTACCTAATTAAACAATTTGAATACTTTGTCCACAGAGTTACTATTCTGGAAACACATGTTGAACACAGGAAATCTACTACCTAACTTAAATCAGTTTCTTAATTAATTTAAATAGTTAAAGCAAAAATACATATTTATAATTCATTTGTTTTTATACATAAATGTTAATTGGACTTTTACCTTCTAAAAGTTGTGAACTAACATTGACGAAATCAATTTTCTTTCGAAGATATCTCTGATTCAATTTCCAAATACAGGAAATAAATGCATTCTTTTCTGCAGTGCTGCTGGCAACCCACTTGTATATTTTTTCAAAATGTAAATCAAATTCAGGATTCTCCTGCAAATAAACACAAATGGAAAAAAGCATTTGTGATCATTAACTTTTTCACTATGCTATATGGATAACTGAGAAGAATAATAATATTTTAAAGAAAGATAAATAAGAAGAAAACTAAAATAATATTTTAAGCAAGAAGTGCTCTTATTAATCGTATTTTAAAACTAAAGAAGTGATTTATTGATGTTAATAGCTCAGAAGAGATACTGAATTAAAACAATGAAAAAGCTGTCATATAGAACATATGGGAAATGAAGAGTTCAATTTTTAGTTCAAAGTTGTGGGTTAACTATTGAATAACTCGTGCTACTCCAAATAGTTTACCTTTTATACAGCTTAAACCCACAAATTAATATTAAGGGTGGACACTGGGAAAAGAGAAACCACTTCTTCAATCCCTATAATCAGGCCATCTCTTTTCTCCAAAGTGTAAGATTATTGCTCCTCTGGTTATATAAAAGCTAATTTGGATCACCAAAACCTGTTTGTCGAGTGCTAGTTTCTTTTGAGGGAGAAGGAAAATAATACTTATTTCTGTAGTTTTCCAGCTGGTAAGGTGCTATAGACATAAAAATACATATATATGTTTATCTATCTGTCTGGGTCTGGGCATTTATAGGATCACAGATATGGAGTTGGGAAGGACCTTGGAGGTCAGTACACTGAACACCAAACCTCAGACTTCTGGTGGCTCCATTAAAGTACAGACACTCCATGAGGTGCAACTAGAATAGCCAGCTGGTAATCTCTGTCTTTAATATTTCTTCCACCAATAAAGTGCTTGCTGAGAATTAGATGAAACAAAAACGTATGAACACATATAGTGTTTTACATTTTTAAAAGCTCAAAGATTTTTGAAAATGTTATTTCTTTAAGTCTTTATGAAGTAGAAAGGTAACAAATACAGAGGAAACTTTTTAAAATACTTACGTTGCATAAAAAGGATTAAATGTGCCTTTTCAAAACAAATATATATTATATCAGGCTTTTAATAGACATAACTATGATGTATCAGAGATAGGATACGATTTCATACAACAACATTCACATAATAGCTATCTGTAGATTAATAAAGAGATAAAGCTTAATAGTCAGTCACAAAAATTAAAAATCTATACTACCAATGAAAAGATACTCACATTAGGGCTGGCAAAATGTAAGAATATTTGGCAACTGAAACAAAACTTTATGGGAAATGACAGCTTTACTGGGAATATTTCCCATAATACCATAAAAAAGCTGAGTGTTCCAGCTGCAATACTCAACAGATCAATTGTGATACCAAATGGCTATGTATATTTTATATACATACACACAGAATGCACAGGGTATCTCCATAAAAAGAAAAAAAAATCCCTTAAGCAGTGAGCAGTAGCAGTGAGATGCCAGCTGTGAGGAAGCATTTAAATAGGCATTCAGCAACATGAATGAATTGTGCAAGTCAATGAGGTTACAAAGTACACAACTACTGAAGCAAAAATAGTTTAGGAATTCATATGACTTTTTAATAAAAGTGGGTCGTGTGTTTCTGAGAAGGACCTAAACAGAAAACCATAAAAACTAAAGCCTACCCCTGGCACTTGCCTCATATTCTTTTTAGATTTTTTAAAAAATATATATAAAACAACAATTTTTAAAAATCCCATTTCTATTCTTTTCCTAAACCCTCCTGAAAAGATCTTTGTGTTTTCCTGGGAAGCATGCAGATGAATGGCATTTTCCCAAGTTAAGAAACATGCAAAACACATCCTTCTGAAACACATGGGTCTCACCCTCTTCTTGTACCTTACTTGTCAGCTTGTAACCTTTTCTCAGTGCTCAGTTCCTCAGAGACATTTGCCAGGATAATAAAGGTCCATCTCTATTTGCATTATATTTCATCTGTTTTATAAACTGTTTATTCTTCTGCAATTTTTTTCAACATATGTTTGTAGCAAGGACTAAATTTATCTAAACCTTGATGTCACCCCATAAAAAGAGTGATTTATATTAAGAGGCACATGATTTTTTAAAAAAAATCTGAACCAATAAGGAACTCCTAGTGTGGAAACTCCCTCCGGTGATACAAACTGCCAAACTGTCTGTAACTCAGTCTCAGTGAGTTGCCTAGGATTCAGGGAGATGTTAAGTAATTTGATCACAGTCACAAGCTAATATGTTTCAGAGGTAGCACTTGATTCCTGCTGATAGAATGGCCCTATTTCTACACCATGCTTTCTCCTTTTATTAGATTTGAGATGGGGAACATATGAATTATAGGTTGCTAAATACTTGTACTTTTTGTCTTGAGTCTAATTATTCAATTAAAATGCCACCACGATGAAATTTTTATTTTTGCATGTTTTGCTTTTGAAAAATTTGAATTCAGGGCAGCTGGGTGGTATAGTTGACAGAGCACCATGGACCTGAGTTCGAATCCAGCCTCAGATACTTACTAGCTGTGTGACCTTGGGCAAGTCACTTAATCCCAATTGCTTCCCCTCAAAAAGTGAATCTTAACACAAAGATAATAATATAAAAAGATTAATTTCTCTTCCTTCCCTTTAGGGAAAAAGAAAATCAGTGACTTCAATTAAATCAGCCTATCTAGCAGACAGGATTGTAAATTACAAGTAGACAGAAACCATGTTTTAATTAATACATTTTGCCTGACAGTAAGTTGCACAGTAGGCATTTAATAAATATTTATCAAATTGAACTGAATTCAAATAACTTGACACTATTTTCTCATTAACTGCCATTTAGTCATCCTGGTGAATCATACATGACTCTGAGTGCAAATATTATATGTTACATAGTTGTGTAGTCCCACATTATACCAAAACCACTGAGAAAAAAAAAAACATTCACACATTACATTAACAACATGACATTCTCTCTTATAGTAACAACGTTAATATAACATCATTACCAGAAATGTCATACTGTTACATTAGCATAATGTATACAATAATGTAAAATTTTAAACACTACACAGTTAATAAAAATATATGAATAAATTAGTCAACAAGTATTTACTACGTGCTGATTATTTCCCAGGAACTGTTTTAAGCACTGGGAATACGAAGAGTACATTTGCTTTAGTTTATATGAATTTTGCTGTATATCAGGATTATAGCCACAGTAGCCTTAGGAAATGGGAAAAAGCCAAATCTTTTGGAATAAAGGATAACACAGCATACATAGTAGAATGAAAAGAAGATAGGAGGTCAAAGGGAAGGAAAGAAAAATATCAAATAAAAAAGATTTACTAACAAATTAGACTAGAAAATAATTTTGGGGAAAATTAAATTATTAAAGCAAATTATTTTTTAAAAATATTTAAAAAGCCCAACTATAGCATAAGTCAAACAGCAGTTAATAATTGTTAGTAGCAGTGGTGAGGCAAAAGAGAAGGAAGAATGAATGTTTTTTTAAAACAATTATTCTTAGTTCCCATGGGCCAGTAGCCACAGAAAAGACAAGCTTAGATAAGCCTTGAAGACATAAAATTTTTTTATAAAGTAAATGGCATTTCATAAGCAAGCCCAGGTCAAAGTCCTAAGAATAAAAGACATACTTTAATGGCATCTTTGGCATCCACCACAGCAAGATCTCGAAGGGCCCATGCAATCTGTCTTTTGTAGAAGTCTCCCTTATCAGATTTCTTCACTTTCACCACATTCACCTGTACTGGGCGTTCAGTTGTCACTGTTGAGCAAAATACATAAGTACTTTAATTAGAAATATTTTTTGGCCTGATATCTTTCTAACATATGTATCGCCCAAGTCATCTCTTTATGTCAAGGAGATAGTACACATTTTTGAATTGCAGGGTAAGATGTACTTTCTGAAATTTTTACTTTGTAATCAAGAATTTAAACTTATACCGTTGCCTTCTGAATACTTCTATATCTTTGTATTTAAACCTATGAAATGAACATTTTCTTTTATGCAAACTAATGGGAAATTAATTGGTTGCAGCTGCAACTTTAAAAATTCAACTGAAAATGAGGTTTAATATGAAGAATAAATTTCCCTCGCAGAAAAGATATGACATCAAAGGAATATCTTCTGTAAACTGAAATACCCACCTGTGGCACACAAAAAACAGTTTTTCTTCTTTTTCCCTGCTTTGCAGACATTCACGATGCTCAGTAAACGTTCATCATTTGGTGTGAAAATATCTCTTTGTAATGCATGCTTGATTGCAGTCATTTTTTCTTAGCTGAAAAATTCAGAATATGAATACTGTACAGCATACCAATGAATCACTTTAAACTAAACTTTACCATTTAGTTTTCTCATTGAAGAAAAAAATACTATGAATGCCCAATGGAAAATTTAGAAAAATGTTTTTATACAGATATCATTACAAGATGTCAAACAGCAGTTAAAAGTCAAAACAGAGAAAGTGTTTTATAACAGTATTTCATAATATCGACAGCTACTCTAAAATACTATCCTTATTCAAACTTATTCTTATTTTTTCAAAGTTGCCATTTTATATGATTTTTAAAAAAAACAAGTTTTTCTAGCTATGTAAGCAGATGACTAAAATGTTAAAAAAAATCTTTGAATGACATGAAGTAGGATTAGATCACTGCTTTTCAAAATAGGGTCTAAAGAACCCTACCAAACCTTTATAATTCCAATTGGGCTTCACTGTCCTAATTACAAGATAATGGCACCTCTGGCCTTGGAAACTGCTTGCTCCATTTCTTCCCATTTCATTGGGAAGAAGCAGAGCCATAATTTATTGGCTTTCCCACTGACTCAGGGTCCTCTGCCCATCCATGTTTCAGTTTCCTGAGAGCTGATATTACCCATCTCACTGAGCAGTCCCAATCACAAACTTTACCAAAGACTGAGAAGCTGTCACTTAACTGGGGGCTTCAAAGCCTTAAAACTGGTTAGAGTTGGAGAGATCTTCGAAGTCCCTATCTCTGTGGATGGTACCACTATCCTCAAAATGTTGAAATTCTCTTTGATTAAATCTTCCATATTCAGCCAACTGCCAAGTCCTGGTGATTTTATCTCAGAAATTCTCAAATTCCTCTACTTTTTTGCACTTCCGCTATCCTAATCCAGGCCATCATTGCCTTTTGTCTATACTATTCTAATATCTTTCCAATTGGTCTTCCTGTCTCAAATTTATCCTTCACACAACTTCCAAAGGAATCTTAATGCACAAGTCTGTTCCTGTCACTCCCTTGCTCAGTCTTAAGTGGCTCCCTATTGCCTATAGAATAAAATTGGTGGTGGTGATGTTACAGCATCCAAGGCTTTAAAAAACAAACAACAACAAAACCCTACCCCGACCTATTCTTCCAGTCTAATTTCATACTATTTAAACTCCAGGCAAACTGGATTATCAGTTATTATTCTGATCTTGACCTGCCCTTTCCATTCTTACTGCAATAGTAATATATGCTGTCTTAAGACACAACTTTCATCACATCACTCTTTTGCTCAACCTTCAGTGGTTTCCCATTCATTACAGGAGCAAATTTGAACTCTTATCTAGACATTTAAAACCACCTACAATCTGACATGCCTTATGTACACAGCAATGCAACACCCTGAAGGAGAGATAAGAGGCATGTGCCAGGCAAGCTAAACCACCATTACTACATTGAACTACCACCTCCCCTCAGACCCCGGTGGAGACACCCAGGACCCTGAACCCAAAAGCTTGGAAATAGCAATACTTCCTGCCTAATGACCACAACCTTCATTCTGGAAAGCCATCCCTGTGGAGATGCAGTTTGACAACTGCTCCTGTAGGTGCACTAGGCCATATCTTTTAAAAGCCCAGAAAAGAAAAGCTCTTGCCACCAAAGTCCGTGGCTCAACATCAGAAAATGACATGATTTTATCAATGGAAATACCATTAAAGAGGCATTACCACCTGCTTTGCCACTTCACCCTAAGGATCATGGTATCTTTTCATCTGATACTGCTAAAAATCTACATATGTTGTCTCTCCCATTGAATACAAGTTCCTTGAAAACAGGGGCTGTTTTACTTTTCTATTTGTATCCCCATTGCTTTAGCACAATGCTTAAAAAATTGCTTAGTGCTTTTCACATATTAAATACTTATTCATTCATTCCCTATTCCAACCATCTATTCAAATTCTAACCATTCCTTTTGTTTGTTTGTTTTTTTGGTGGGGGCAAGTGGGGTTAAGTGACTTGCCCAGAGTCACAGAGCTAGTAAATGTTATGTGTCTGAGGCTGGATTTGAACCCAGGTACTCCTGACTCCAGGTCCAGTACTCTATCCACTGAACCACCTAGCTGCCCCAAATTCTAACCATTCTTCAAAATCCAACTAGAATCAAAGCTCTTCCCTGAAGCCAAGCCCAAATGGATCATAAATCAAAGATTTGATGCAAGAAGGCCCTTAGATGTCACCCAGTCCAACTCTTTTTACAGATAAGGAAACTAAGGGCCAGAGATGCTTCCTGGCCTGCCCAACATCAGTTAGAACTATTCCAGCCAATATAGAATTTTCCCTTAGAGCTCTCTAGTATTTAATGTACTGTACAATCAGACACTTAATCATATTGCTCTTTCCACTAAAATCTTAATCTGATACCTCATCATGGCACAGGGGTGACTCTAGGCTCTCCATCATGGTAGACTGCAAACTCTGGCAGGCCCTAATCTGGAAAGACATTAAGTGTAGGCCTGGTTATACTTACACTTCTGTATTTCTGTCATCTGAAGACTAGCATAGCTAAGTATGGAGACCCTGAATTAGACAAGTCAGCCACCACATACCGTTTTTTTATCTACAGTACTTCAAAACCACTGCTATGACAGAGAAGTTGTAGTCTGTCCTGTAAGAACTAATGCCTGCCACTACTGAAACTAAGTATCCTTTAAGTATTTTTCTCTATTTATTTCATTTGTATTTGTCTTAACTCCTCAATTACATCCTAAGATTCTCTGAAGGCAGAAACTGTCTAGTATTTAGGACCACAGATTTATAGCAAGAAGGGATCTTAGAAATAAGAAGAAATAGGCCCAGAGAAATGAAGTGACTTGCCCACAGTCACAAAGGTACTTATACGTAGCCTTGTACAGTGCTGGGCACATGGAACACTATCAAAAAATACTTGTTGACTTGAATAATAAAGTAAATAACGGCAAGGAGGCTAACAGGTTTCCCCATAGCCAACATGGCATATTAGCAGGAATGTTATAAGGAGATCTCTATTCTAGACCTGACTGCCCACTACTTCAACGTAACTTACAAACTCTGAATTATAGTTTTTCTCTTTTGTAAAATAAGTGGTTTGTACTAGATGAACTCTCGGGTGCCTTCTACCTCTAATAATTAGTGATTCTAATTAGTAATGAAACAAATGAGAAAACATAATAGACCTCACAGAGGATATGCAATTGAAACAATAAAATGTTTTCCTACTCTTCTCTACCCAGCTGGAAAAATGGGAAAAGTACAAATTACCCTATAGGTAAAAATACCCAGTTGGCCTCTGGAATAGCTCAACTCTGGCAATATAACAAAAGTTTCTAGCTAGAGCCATAGAGAATCTAACTCCCCCCTTTCAAACATGAGGAAACTGGGGTCTCTGAGAGGCCAAGTGACCCATCCAAGATCAATTATACTTGCTGTGAGATAGCAACAGCGCCAGGCTAGAACTCACAGTTCTGGACTCCTATCCAGAGTGCTAGCCACCACACACCATTTTGCCAGGGCACGTTTAGGGGAACCTTGCATGATTCCTTATTTGCTTATGGCATTTCTGGAAGAGAGGAGAACTGAATGCTCAAAGGACTTCTGTGCAGGGTGCATTCACATAAGGGAAAACACAGATATGCTCTAGAGAAGGAATTCTTAACCCCTTTTTGTATGCACATCTTTGGCAATCTGGTGAATCCTATGTATAACTTCCCCATAATTTATTTGAAAAATATATAATCGAAGGAAATGCTAATTTTCAGTTGGAGGTTAGTGAAAATAAAGATATGTTTTTGTTTCATTTTGTTTTTCCCCACATCCAAATTCAAGGTCCCCCTAAAGCTGATTCACAGATCCTGTTGGGGGAGGGTGTCCACTGATCCCAGATAAAGAACTACCTGGATCGGTAGAAAAAGAGGACTCCGGAGGTATGAGAAACGGGTATGTGAGGCAGTGGATAAAGCGCTGGAGTCAGGAAGTTAACTATGGCCTTCGACACTTACTAGTTATGCATGTTGCTTCACCTCTGCCTCAGTTTCCTCATCGGTAAAATGGGGATAATAACGTCGAGGATCAAATTAGGTAGTAATTGGAAAATGCTTAGCACAGTGCCTGGCACACGGTTATTGTTGTTGGGGTGGACAGGTGGCAGCGGACAGAGTGCCGGGATGGGCCTGGAGTCAGGACGACTCATCTTCCCGAGTTCAACTCTGGCGTTGGACACCTACTAGTTCTGTGACCCTGACCACTGTCACTTAACCCTGTTTGCCTCAGTTTCCTCATCCGTAAAATGAGCAGGAGAAGAAAATGGCAAACCACTCCGTATCTTTACCAAGAAAACCCTGAATGGGGTCACGCAGAGCCTGAACAACAGAAATTATTATTATCCTGGGCCTGAAGCTAAGCCGTGGTGCAGGCCCAAGCAGAGCAGGAGCTGCTCCGCAGGGAGCCGGGGGAGAGAAGGCGCGGCCAGACCGCTCCCCTCGGGGCCTGTGCGGGTGACAGGGCTGGGGCGACGCCGGGGAGGGGACTACCGCGTCTCCCGGAGACAGGAGCGGCACCGAGGTGCGACCGTGGCCCTTCCTGGAGCCACCGCGCACGCGCTGCAGCCCCAGCTTCCCCCTTACCCGTGGTGCGCCGGGCAGGCTCCTCCGTGAGGGGACCGGGCAGGGGCCAGGACACGGCAGTTACCGCTGGCGCTCCGTGACCCTCAGGCTCCGTCTACCAAGGAAGCGCTGCATGAGCTCCGGCCCGCCCACTTCCTACATCCGGTCACGTGATTGGGAGCCGCGCCGGAAGAAGGAACCGGAGAGGGAGTGGGAGAGGGAGTGGCAGAGGGAGAGGGAGAGGGAGAGGGAGAGGGGGAGGGAGACGGAGACCCCGGCTCGGACACACAGATACGGACAGACAAGGGAACAAGGATGGGAGACCCGGGAGGGGGGGCGGGGTCTGAGAGTGGAAACCCGACGTAGCTGGAAGGCCCGACCTTGAACTGGACACCTTCGGCAGTCTAATGAAACCTATAGTCACCTTCTCAGAATGATATTTTTAAATAATTAAAGGGAAGGCTAAATTTGCTAGTGAAAATCTAAACAACTAAAAAAAAACCCTCTGCCTTAGAATGTAAACTTCTTGAAGGTTGGGAGTGTTTGCTTTTTGTCCTTGATTCCCCATCGCCTGGCACCTAGTAGATATTTAATAATGCTTGTTGATTGATTGATTGATTGATTTGAGGTCTTCCAGTTGAGTGAATTGAATGAACGTTCAGTGAACCCCCGTTATCGAGAAGCTTGCTCTGATGAAGAGTTTTGCACCACTTGAAAGATTTAATTATTCCAAATGTCTACAGTGTTTCATCCAATGAGAAATTCTGAATGTTGTTAATTTACTGACTCGTTTAAAATGTGCCCAGTTTTACCTTCCTTCGTACAGGAAACATTAAGTACTGTACCTGCCTTGTGCAAAGCACTGCTTGAGGTGCTGAGCCTATGAAGATTTAAAAAAAAAAACGCCCCATGACCTCAGAATTTACAATGTAACTGAAGCCTAGAGTTATCGTTTGCCTAAGGTTTGAACTTTAAACAGAGAGATACTTGTTTTGCCAGTTTCTTTTTGCTGCTGTTGAGTGATTTGTTCTCTTCAGGGCACAAAAGATAGGGGGTAGAATGCTGGATGTAGAGTCAGGAGGACCTGGGTTCAAATTCTGCCTCTGACCTTGGTGGACTATTCACCTCAAACAACTCCCTACAGCTTTACCTATCAAATGATCAAAGGAGTTAGTTCCTCACACAGCACAAATCACCTTTTTGCCTTCTTGGCTGAATCCTTGCTATGGTCGATCACATGAGGATTACTATTCTCTGGGACTGAAGACCCTCCTTTGCACTGAGAGGACCTTAGTCCAACTCATTGTTTATACTTTCTTGATGTTACCACTGATCCTTTGGAATGGGACAGGCTGTAGTTGGAGGTTCACTGCCAGTGCCTCAATCTGGGCTCTCTCTCTCTCTGTCTCTGTCTCTCTGTCTCTGTCTCTCTCTCTGTCTCTCTGTCTCTGTCTCTCTCTCTCTCTCTCTCTCTCTCTCTCTCTCTCTCTCTCTCTCTCTCTCTCTCTCATTTATCTATGTGTGCTGTATACACATACATCCAGAAAAACTCCTAGACAACCTTTAATTTCGTTTATCCATGATGTTCTGAGGGTAGAATTAAAAGATCCTATTTTCAGGAATCAATAACAATTAGGCTAGCCCCTGGACTACAAGGCTTCCTTCATGTTCTGTCCTTTAATAGACTATCTCAATTATTTTATCAAGTAGTAGAATTACTCTGTGTAACAGGTGTTTGACATTTAAAATATTATTTTTTATTGGTTTTTTTATGTGAATGACCTTATTTCTATAAATGGAAAGAAATCTAAAGGGCAGAAACTATAATAGTTGGCATTATGTAGACTTTAGGGTGTGCAAAGCACTTTGTATAGATTATTTTGGATTTGAATTCAAATTTTTCCTGACTGAAATTCCAGTCTTCTTTCCACAATACCAGACTGCCTCTCTGTATCTTATACCTCTTTTGTATCCCTAGTGCTCAATATAAAATGGGATCATTGAATTTAGTTAGCTGACTGATTTAAAATGTACCCAGTTTTGCATTCCTTCATGCAGCAAACATTAAATTCTGTATCTATCTTGTGGAAACCTCTGGAAGGAGCTACAGATGTAACTTAGTCTGACAGCTTCCTTTTATAGATGAGAAGACTGAGATCTAGGTCATAGTTTTAACCCAGATAGTCTTACTCCAAATTCAGTATTCTTTATAATACCAAATTAGGTGCTCAATATTTGTTTGCTTGTTAATGGTGAAGGAGGAAGGGAGGGTTAAGAGAAGAAGCAGGAATAGGCAGGAATATTGTGGAAAGACCTCTACCCCTATACAGATGAAGAACATAGATTTGTATAAATTATACCACAGATAAAATAGAATTTTAGAACTGGAAAGGGTGTTAGAAATCTGCTTCCAATCCCCTCAATTGCACTTTTGTACTTGAGATTAATTAAATAATTTTGCTATCAGTAATATTCAGTGGAATAGAGAGCCTGTGTCTAACATGCTTAAGAGGTTTAAATACAGTAAAGATTCTTGAAATCAACAATGTCCTTTTCTAACATTTCTGAGAGTAAGTTCCTCTCCAAACAATCCACAATCTACAAAAATTCACACAATGGGACAGAGATGTGAGGGTCCTGGCAAACAGTTGAGTGAGCAGGTCATATTACTTCAGAAGACAGGCATTTGACCTATGGGACATCAGCATTTTTTTTTTAAATTTTCTGGTGGTCTGCTGTCTGCCAGCATGCTGCCATCATGGAGATTTGCTTGACTTGCTTGGTGACTTCAGGATTCACAAGAATGAACGATGGGTAGATGTAGCTATTGTGCCAAGCCCTATGGGTTTATGGAATGACCTTTCAGAATGAAGAAAAAGGGTTTATTTTATCTCTTTCTCTGCAGAAATAGAAACCCAACTCTACAAACTGTTAGTGCACCCTTTGAGTCCCTTATTCAAGTTCCATTTGATGGCTGGAAAAGGTGGCTGAAGTCTCTTCAGGAGTATAAAAATTATGAGTTTATCATTTTTCTTGGATATTGTTTTCTTTACATTTCTTGTTTACACTTAAAATTCTTAGCATTATTTCCTTTTCTGAAAGTTTGAAAAACTACACCAAGACCTTTGAGAGACCCTGTATTTCCTAGTATTCTTCAGTTATCTATGTATTTGTTTAAGGAAGGAAGATTTTCACAGATGTCAGAGTACTGATGTCACTGGCAACAGCACATAACTTTCTTGAAACAATAAGATAGTGCTGTTTCCAGAATTATTTATTTGTAAATGTCATGAGATGGGGGTGGAGGGGGGGAGGGACAAAAACTTTTATGTATTTTGTGGTAATTTTTTAGACTTTATTGCAAATGTGAGTGGAATATCACTACATGACCTGAACTAAACCTCTGATTTCATTTATTTAGTCAACAATCAACAAGCGTTTATTAATGGCCTACTGTGTTCCAGGGACTGTGGTGAGTGCTGGGGATACAAGGAAAGGCAAAAACAAACAACAACAAAGTTGGGAACTCAAGATGAGATAACACCCTTTCCCAATGCAAATCAGCACCTTTTCTTCAATGCACACACAGTCTTAAACAGTTGCCCCGGCCACTAAGAGTTTAAATGACTTGTTTAGGGTCAGCCAACCTATGTGTGTCAGAGTCAGGGACTCTAGGACTGCTTGTGAGGCTGGCTTTCTACTCGCTTTACCAGACTGCTTCTCTGTCTATCACTACATAATCCTTTTTTTTACTGTATTGTAACTGTTACATAAGAGCATACTCCCATAGAGGGTCAGCTTCTCTATCCATTAAATGTGGATAACAAACATGGCCATCTAAGTGATTTTTGTTAATATTTTTTAGATAACATCTATAGAGTATTTTAAACAGCAAGATAAAAACCATTCATAAAAAGTCAGACTTATCTATAAATAAGAGGACTGCAGAAGCTGGATTAGCATTCCCGTCACTAGGAGTCTTCCAGTAGAGGCTGGATGGGGTATATTGTAGAGGACGTTCATATGACTTGAACTAGATTATCCCAAAAGTGGGCAGTTAAATGGCACCATAGTGCTTAGAGTGCCTGGAGTCAGAAAGACTCATCTCCTGAGTTCAAACACACATCTCAGGCCTCAGACACTTACTAGCTGTGTGACCCTGGGCAAGTCACTTAACCCTATTTGCCTTAGGTCCATCATCTGCAGAATGAGCTGGAGAAGGAAATGATGAACCACTCCAGTATCTTTGCCAAGAAAACCCAAATGGGGTCCTGACATGACTGAAAAACAACTAAACAGCAACAGTCCCTGAGGTATCCACTGTGATTTTGTGGGCCTTGTAAGTCATGATCTATCTTTATGAAACTATCTGGGCATATTAAAGAACATGGTTAATAGTGGTTTCATAATGGTAACATGATTTTTTAAAATTACCTATTATTTCTGAGTAGAACAGTCCATGGTTCTGAATCAAGACCCTTCTACAATAGTGGTTCTTAAAATGAAGGCCTTAAGGGGCCTGCTGACTGGATGCTTAAGTATCAATGTTTAACTATGACATTGTCAATACTTTTGTTTCTGGCAATAATTTACTTTATAATACATTATTTATAACATTATTATTATTACAAAATGATTTATAATACAATAGGCTATTATTGATGTCTTCTGTTTCTTACATCATAATGTTTATTTCCGGTGTCCTTCTCCCTCCTCCTCCTAGAGGGCTATCCAACATAACTAATAGTATTTTTTTTAGGGAGGAAAAATATCAGCACAACTGATAGATACATTGAAAAAATCTCAAAATATGTGCAATGTGTAATACCTGTGGACCTCCCGTGTCCACAAAGGAGTGTTTTCTCATATTTCTTTATTCAAGTCCCACTTGATCTATGTGATTTTGTTATATTCATGTTTTTTTTACTGTGTGTTTGTTCTTTCAATTTACATTGTTTAGTTACTGTGTATGTTGTTTTCTTAGCTTACTTTACTCTGCATTAGTTCATATATATCTTTCCATGCTTCTCTATTTATTACACATATTTTTTGTTGATTTATTTATTATTTATTTTTGAATAATATTTTATTTTTTTCTAATTACATACAAAATCAATTTTCAACATTCACTTTTTAAAAATTCTGGGTTCCAAATTTTTCTCCCCAAGATGGCAAGCAACTTGATATAGGCTATACATGTGCAATTGTGCAAAACACATATCTATATTGTCACATTGTGAAAGAAAACACAGATCAAACAAACAAACCATGAAAAAAAATAAAGTGAAAAATAGTATGCTTTGATCTGGATCCAAACTCCTTCAGTTCTTTCTCTGGAGGTAGACAGCATTTTTTATCCTGAGTACTTTGGAATTTCTTGGATTATCATATTGCTGAGAATAGCTAAATTATTCACAGTTGATCACCATACAGTTGCTGTTAATGTTTACAATATTCTCCTGGTTCTGCTCATTTCACTTTTCATCAGTTAACATAACTCTTTCTAGGTTTTTCTGAAAGCATCCTGCTTGTTATTTCCAATAGCACAATAGTGTCCCATCACAGTCATATATTCAGCTGTTCAACCATCCCCAATTCTTTGCCACCACAAAAAAGAACTGCTATAAATATTTTTGAACGAATAGGTCCTTTTTCTTTTTCTTTTTTTAAAAAAATCTCTTTGGGATACAGACCTAGTAGTGGTATTGCTAGGTCAAAGGGCATGCATAGATTATAGCTCTTTGGGTGTAGTTCTACATTGCTTTCCAGAATGGCTAGATCAGTTCACCATTCTACCAACAGTGCATTTTTGTCCCAATTTTCCCATATCCCCTACAACATTTATCATTTTCTTTCTTGTCCTATTAGCCAATCTGATATTGATATCAATACTGATAGGTAAGAGTTGTTTTATTTTCTATTTCTCTAATCAATAGTAATTTTTTTCAATATAAATATCAACGTCAATTTTCAATACCAATGATATTGATCACTAGAGCATTTTTTTCATATGAATATAGATACCTTTGATTTCTTCATCTGAAAACTACCTGTTCATATCCTTTGGCCATTTATCAGTTGGGGAATGACTTGTATTCTTTTGTTTGACTCAGTTCTCTATATATTTGAGAAATGAGCCCTTTATCAGAGACACTTGTTGTAAATTTTTTCCACTAGCTTTCTACTTTCCTTCTAATCTTGGCTGCATTGGTTTTGTATGTACAAAACCTTTTTAATTTAATATAATCAAAATCATCCACTTTACATTTCATAATGCTCTCTATCTCTTGTTTGGTCATAAATTCTTCCTTTATCCATAAATCTGACAGGTAAACACATATTATTTCTTACATTGCAGTAATATTTCATTACATTGAAATTGGGAAAATATTATTCAAAAGATATTCTATTAAATTAATGTACTAAAATTTATTAGTCATTCCACAATCTATGGGCATCTGCTTTGTTTCCAATTCTTTGCTAAATATGAAGTACAAAAAGTACTACTATAAATATTTTGGTGTATATGAGGACTTTCTTCTTATTGAAAACAGCATTGATTAAAAAAAATAACTATCACAGGCAAGGCTCTAGGATACAATACCAAAATGAAAAGCATTCATTGCTTTCATGGAGCTAACATTCTTATTAATAATATTCATGATTAAAAGTTGCCATTGGTAAATTGCATAAACCTATAGAGGGAATACAGTAGAGATACTAGAAGACGTATAATGTCCTTGAAGGTGAAAGGAAAAGGGGACAGTAGAGGATGAGATGGATATATAGTATCATGGAAACAACAAACATGAACTAGGATAGACTTTGGGAGATAGTGGAAGACAGAAGAGCCTGGTGACATGGGTGTACAACTCAACAACAACAGAATAGTTTAAATTTGTAGGCAGACTTCTGGCAACTTTACGTATCTAAAACACAGTCACAATCTTGGGAATGATCAAAAAAGGCCTATGTGTAAGAGGAAAATAGCTGTCAAAAAGTCTAAGCACTTTACATTTAGGAGAGGTACACAATTACCCTAAAGGTTTATTAGTTTAGAACTGTGGGTAAGAATTCATGTTACTGATTTTGCAAGTTTGGCTATCTGACTGGAGAGGAGATAAGAGAATCACTAACTAGAATAGCAAAGTATTTGGGGGGAGTTCTGTGAAAATGCAAGTTTAGCCCTACCTACCTCAGCAGTTGATGAAGAGAGCAGCATATTTTAGTAGCATGCTATAATTGCTATTTATGCTGATCATAAGATTAGATTGGAAGGGATCTTAGAGATCATCTGGTCCAATCCTTTTATTATGCAGATGAAGAAACAGTTCCACAGAAAGTTTATGATTTGGCCAAAGTTACACAACTAGTAAGCGGCAGAGCTAGAGTTTGAACCTTGTCCAATTTATTTAAGGTTTCTTTGCCCTCATTTCTTCATCTGTAAAGTGGGGATAATAACTTTTCCAGGGGTGGTGCAGAAGACAGAATACTGGACCAGGAGTTAGGAAGAACTGAGTTCAAATCCAGCCTCAGACACTTACTAACTGTGTGATCCTGGGCAAGTCATTTAACCCCATTTACCTGAGTTTCCTCATCTGTAGAATGAGCTGGAGAAGAAAATGGCAATTCATTCCAGTATTTTTGCCAAGAAAACCCCAAATAGGGTTACAAAGAGTTGGACATGACTAAAACAACTGAATAATAACAACAAACTGTTGTGAGGAAAAGTAGTTTGGAATAGAGTGCTATGAAAATGATAGAGTCAGAGTTATTGTTAATAATAATATTAGTAAATAGTTCACTTAACAAGGTCTCATCTTTAATTAAATACTCTGAAGAACTATTGAAGCAAGTATCTGACACTCACCATTTTCAGTTCCTTCCTTGCCTGACATGTTTCCCCTCAAAGTGACTTGTCCAGGGTCATAAGTGACCTCTAGCAACTCAGACAGGGTAGCATCCTTTGCTATAAATTCCTTGTTGCTACTGCTTTCACATGCTCTTGACTCTAATGTGTCCAAAATAGAACTTATTACTTTTTACCAAACCCTCCTTTGTCCTGGAAGAAAAGATAGAAACAAGCATTTATTAAGCAACTACTATGTATCTGGCACTGTGCTAGGACCTTTACCAATATCATCCTATTGGATCCTTACAACAACCCTGGGAAGTAGGTGCTTTTATCACCCCCATTTTACAGTTGAGAAAAATGAGATAGGGGTTAAGTGACTTGTTCAGAGTCAAACAGCTAGAAAGGGTCTAGATTTGCACCCAGGTCCTCCTGACTCCAGGCCCAGTACTCTATCTACTATGCCACTTTACTGTTACTGTTGAGAGTATATACCACTACCGTCTTTCCAGTCACACAGGCTCAGAACTGACTCAACACTCTCACTTACCCCACATATCCAATCTCTTGTCTACCTTCTTATTTCTATTTTCTCAAGATCTCCTGTAAGGATCACCACCCCAGTTCATGGCATTATCAACTCTCTCTTGGACTATTATAATAGCCTTCTCATTGGTCTCTCTGCATAATGTCTCTCTTCACCCCAACTTATTAACCACTCAGGTGCCAAAGTTATTTTCCTAAAGTGCAGGCCTGACCATGATCCAGTGGCTTCCTATTACCTCCAGGAATGAACAGAAAATCCTTTGTTTTACCTTTAAAGCTTTTCATTACTTAGCCCCTTCCTACCTTTTTAGTGGTCTTAACATTGATTCCCCTCTACACAATCTACCCAGCTATACTTGCTTACCTATTGTTCCTCACACATGACACTTTTTTTCCCAACTCCATGTCTTTTCCTGGGAAAAATCCTCTATGCTTAGAATGCTTTTTTTCCTAGCTTCCTTGGCTTCCTTCAAGACTCAGCTCAAATCCCACTTTCTTCAGGAGGCTTTTCCTATTTCTCTACACCTCCACCCCCAATGCTAGTGCCTTCCAATTTAGATTATCTTCATTTATATGGTATGTATCTTGTATGAGTCTAGTTATTTGCATATTGATTCCCTTGTTAGAATGTGAGCTTCTTAAGGGCAGGGATCTTTTTTTTTTTTTGGTATGCTCAATGCTTATCAAAGTGCCCAGCACACAGTAAGCACTTAATAAATGTTGGCTTACAGGCTGAATGAGAAACTGAGGAGAAAATAGCACCAATATGGATCAGCATTTCCCCACCTTGTATTTCTTTTGATGGGACAATAGATCACATAAATGAGCATCATTATAAAGCAATCACATATGTATTATCGCTCATAATCTGAACTTCCTTACCAAGTGGTAAATCCATAGTTTAAAAAAGATAAAATGTCCACAAAACTGAGTTCTGTTTCTTGGAGATGGCCAAGCAAGACCTTGCACAGGAGATAGGTGATTTTTCTAGCTCTTGTACAGTACAGGTTTTTATTATTTTCTTTGGAAGAAATGTTTTTAGTTGCTGCTCCCGAAAACATTTAATAATAGGCATAGTTTGTAAAATTCCCTTTACAGTATTGCTGCCTGGTATAAATTCTGACTTTATTTCCTCTCCTCCCCTTTCCACTTCTCTCCCAATGGAGGAATTCTGTACTATTTTCTCTTTATAAAACCATTATATGGTATATGCATGGGCAGCTAGGTGGCACAGTGAATAGAGTACTGGGCCAGAAATCAAGAAGGCTCATCTGGCTGAGTTTAAATTTGACCTCAGCATTTACTAGCTGTGACCATGGGCAAGTCATTTAATAATATTTGCCTCAGTAAAACGAACTGGAAAAGGAAATGGCAAGCCGCCTCAGTATCTTTGCCAAGAAAACCTCAAATGGGGTCACAAAGAGTTGGATACCTGAAACAGCTTAACAACAACAAAGAATATATGCATGCATATAAATTGCAGCATGCAATGAAATGTAGTTCTACCATTAAGCTCTGACTTTAGATCTGGGCACTAGATAGCACCTATTTCTTTGCCAGGAGAGAACAGAAGAGGAGATACTATCCAAACCCTATGTGTCTTTAGCAATCTTGACAACTGTGATTCTTTTCTAGTTCCAGCTAAAATCAGTTAATACCTTTGATCTCAGTGTATACACATAATGTATTTTAAGGAGGGATGTGTGTGTGTGTGTGTGTGTGTGTGTGTGTGTGTGTGTGTGTGTGTGTGTGTATTTCTCCCAGGTTTTGGCTAAAGATGTACCCTTTTTAGGGTTGTAAATGTCCCCTCCGTCTATAGCATAGTGGTAGGGAGGGCAAGAACTGTGCCCTGTAGTACTTTGGATCCATATGTTTTTGACATTCAGTTCTACCAACTTCCTTCCCTTTCCATGCCTTCCCCCACCTGCCTTCCACCAAAAAAACAAACAGAACAAATCTGTCAGTGGAGGGACAATCTGCAATGTCAGGTTCTAAGAAAAGCACTAACAGTAGTATCACAACTATCTTCTATGTCCTTTAAAGTATTATTGGAACTGACAAAAAAAAATTTGGATGTCAGAACAAGTGGTTGTTATTTTAGATTATTTATCTATAGTAGTTGATTATTTTATGGGTTTTGCTTCTTTGGGAAATTAATAGGTAACTTTGGTTTTAACTGATCTTTGTTTTGTTTGGTATAGCATAAAACATGATTAAATCTAAACTAAATTTCACTCAGTATAAACAAGATAGCTCTAGAACCTCATATTTATGTATACACAGGTGTCTATAACAATATTTGGAGTGTTTAGACTGACCTCCTATGAAAAAAGGTCTGAAACGTAACTGTAAACTCTGGGAATTATAGGTCTCCCTCCCAGAGAGACTTAAAATGTAGTGCTTTCTGAACAGGGTGGGAGTAAAAAGTGGGCAAAATTTCCTTCAGTTATTGAATGAGAGTGATGCTGGGAAAAGGAGATGCACAGAAGCAAATTCTGAAGGAAGAAAAAGAAAGTCAGATGGGCAGAACATGTGCATTTTGAATGAATGCACAAGAATACATTATTGAAATAGCTAAATCTTCTCTGCCTAGTCAAAACTCTTGTAAAGAAATGTGACTTGAATTGTTTCTCTCTGAAGGACTAATTAAACTGAAGTGCTTACTACCACCTCCCACTTCCAGAAAATGGCAGACATTTGCTCCCAAGTTTCTCTCTTCTTAGTCTTGTTTATAAAACCTCATTTAACTCATATCTTTGACAGTGCCTTACCCTTAACATAAAATTATGATCAATCTAAACTTCTCTATAATGCATGCCTATATATTAATTGAGGGCAGTGGAGAGAACAGTAGAAAATGCCCGTGATTATTTTGCTATAGTTGGGACAAAAATGGGTCAGAAAATTAGACATCTCTCTAGAATGCTAGACTTTTCTGGCTGGGGTAAGCCAATTGTGGTAGAATTTTAAGGTTCTGGTGTTTATTAATAGCTTTTAATAAACTCGTAAATAGCAGAGAGACAAGATCCACATGAATCAGGATCATTCCCTTAGGCTAAACTTTGTTGAATCAGATTTTGGTATAGCATAGAACATAGGCACATTGGGGAAGCCTATGTCTCAGAAGTGAGGGACTTTGGGTAGATATGTAGACTAAGAGAAGGTTATTCCTTGGTTCTATCTAGTGGGAAGAGAAAGGCATAGTTTGGAAAGAACTCCTCGCTTCTACATTACTATGGTGGGAATGAAAGCCCTCATACAGCCAAACCTCCACAGGTTGTACATATTTTCAACCACTACATACATTTCATTTAAATATTTTTAAATTACATAAGATCTACCCATTTGACAACTTTTATCAGCCTCCATTTGTCAGCACACCAAACTACAGATTGAACTGAAGGCATATCTTGATACTCTCAATACTCTTTAGTAATTAGATAATTCATTTTTCATTCAGTAAACAACTTTATTTATCATTATTAGTTGACTCCTTCAAAAGTTACTAAGGAGCAAATAGGTAGGCAGACAGAGAAACAAAATGCTGAGTAGTTAAGAGTAAATAGAGATCTCACCTCATTCAATCAATTCTTTTTCTTTTCATAAAAATATAAATACTAACAAAGGGAGAGGAATCAAGACTTAAATAACAATATTTAACCTGGAGATTTTTAAAAATAGGATACTGGTGAATGAAAGCAATATATAGTATCAAAGTGGCAGGGGACAGAGAGAGAGACACACGAGATTGAAAGCATAGAAGCATATTCTCATAAGGACTAGACAGTCCTTGTTGTTGGAAGACCAAATTGAATCATCATTTATGTAGGTAGCATCAAAGTTCACAATTTGTAGGTCCTTTTTAAGATAAGCATGATTCAACTTGTTTACGGTTCGGGCAAAGGCATATTTAGAAGCACAACTATAAGCTTCCAAACGGTAGACTTTCTTGAAATGTAGATCAAAAAATGGGTTATCCTAAAAGAGAGAGGGAGGAAAAGTCATTACTTTTGTCATAATCACTGAGACAGATGTTTCCCATTGCAGGGTCTGTCATGTTTACTAGTCATTTAAAATATCAACATTAGGGATACTTTTAAAAGCCAGAAATAATCCTTCTAAACATGTTCACTCCAAAATTAATGTTCCTATCTGATACTTCTTCCCCCCACCCCTTACCAATGAACTGTAAAGTAAAATAATTCTGGTGGTACACACTTTTCTTCCCACATATTTTCCCCCCTCCCCTCCCACAATATAAATAAAACATTATCTGGGACTATGAAATTACCAAACCTAGTCCTCCTTCCTTCTCAGTGTATGTGGATTTATTTGAAAATAGAAAGGCATGTAATATGAACCTCCCTAAAGAATCCAGGGAGGATCAAAAGGAGCATTCTCTCTTCATCCTCTGAATGGTGCAATACTTTACCCCTCCCAAGCTCAGAAATATATCCAGTGTGTCTTTAAGGCCTTTGAGAAATCCACTGGATTCAGTCAAAGGAGTTTTATGTTAACTTGGAAAAAAAGCATTGTGTTGCAACCACATATCCAATGTAGAGATAATGTAATTTATTCATTACTAGAAAAAGTTTTCATCCTGATCTAAAGAATTAAGAATGAAAACTACAAAATGAAACATAATTTAGGATTAAGTAGATGGATTGTTATACCTCAATAAAGTACACACATGATTTCATAACTATTTAGCCATTTGGATATAGCTGAGACACAAAAAAGTGGTGCTGACAAATTAGAAGGGAAATTAGTTTGCAATGTCATGGTATTGCAAATTCATTGAAGAATAAATTATTTTTTCAACAGGGATAAAAGGGACTGGTTTGTCTTCTAAAATAAAAACTTATTCATAAGATTGTCAATACCAAATTAATAATGGTTTGATTAGATCCAACAATAATGTCAAATGACAAATGAATTGGCTTGCCTTTTATGACAGGATTAGTCTTGTATCCTTCAAAGTCAGTAGATTGGTGGCGTATAATATAGAAAGCTTGATGCTCCACATTTGGGCAAGAAGATGAAGAAGGAAGGGATTGCCTGACAGATTAGGAGCAAATAATGTTCACAGATGATGGGAAGAAAATAAATTTTGAACTTTTTGCTTTTTTTTTTTAGCAAGGATAAATGATCTTTAAACTGGTAAAGATGGAGCAAATATGGTTAAAAGGATTGACACCCTTGATAAGAGGATGGGGAAGTTGCTTTAAATGACTCTATCTGAGCAAAAATTGTTTACATTTTGGATTATTGAAGGAAGTTGAGGAAGTGATAATACAATGATTGTCAGTAATGTCTGAGGAATTCTGGAGAAAGAGAGAGAAAGACTGTAGCTGAAGAAATTTATCCCAAATTTTAAAGAAAAAAAACATAGATTCTGTAAATTACAAAACAGTAACTTTGACATCAATCTCCTCCTACAAACCCTAAATTGGATTACCTAGCATTTAGAAAGAGAAATAGTGTTACTTGGAGTCAGGGTAGATTCATTATGGGACTAGTAATGCCAAATTATCCAAATTTCTCCTTTTTTAAAAAAAATAGGATTATTAGACTGGTAGAGTAAAAGAATGCTGTTAAGTATATCTTCATTTCAGTAAAGCATAAGATCACTTATTTCATAATATCTTTGGGGTCAAAAATAGAGAGTTCTGCATTGGTCCCTAGGAGAAGGTAGAAGCCAATTAAAAAGAGGAGAAATTCTTGACTGGTTCTGGGGACTTTGTATTCTTAATAGTGTAAATTAAACTTATTTTGTGTCTAATGCCTTATGAACTCTAATGCTTAAGTAGAGAGCTTGTACACTCCCTTTGGGAGGGGTACATAGGCTGATATTCCCAGGCATCCCTAAGAAGCAGATCAGCCAGACTGGCACAATGAATGAGATGTTGGATACCTTTTGGAAAGTGTCAGATACTAACATTCCCAGGTTCCATTTGTATGGGAGCAGTCAAGCCAGGGAAGAGAGAAGTCTTCAAAGCTTAGACCCAGGCCCTTTCTATCAGGAAAGAGCCTCAGATATAAGCATTATATAATCAGTTCTTGGCACTATATTCACATTGACAAACTGGGGCAAGTTTGAGGAGGGCCACCATGGTGTTTAAGAATCTAGAAACCATGTCTTATGAGACTTATTGAAGAAACTGGAAATAGATATTCTGGGGGGGGAAATGACTTAAAGGAAGCATGATAGCCATTGGATTTATTCTGTGTAGCTTCAGAGAGAAGCACTGATGGCTGGAAGGTATAGGGAAGCATATTAAAACTCAGACTGAGGAAGAACTTTCTGACAATTAGAATTTTTTTTAAAGGAAGTGATTAGAAATGTTCAAATAGAGGTTATATAATAACAAGAATGCTACAGATTCCTACATTGAATGGCAAGTTAGATTGCATGACCTCTATGGTTTCTTCCAGTTCTATGATTCTATTAATTTAGTTGTGATCCCTGCTGGAGGTAAGTGGAGGTACTGAAAGTTCATGTGGTTGTGAGGGGTGGGAATGAGGACAGGAAGCCCTATAGAGCTTACAGCAGAGGGTAGTAAACTCAGCTAACTTAAAAGTTAACCAGAGAAGACTTTGAGATTGACAGGGAGATTGATTGGGGAAATGGAGACTAGATATTATGCTTAATAGAAAAGGTTTGAATATTAATGCACAAAAAATGGAAGAAAAATACTGACAAACTCTTTTCATCAAAAGATCACCCACAAAACATAATATCTTAACAATTATTGAGTATCAGAAATATGTGTGGATACAGAAGTTTAGCAGGATATTTCAATATTTATATTATAAAACAGCACTTACAGTATCTGCTTCTTTTCCATCAATCATCTCCAGATCATTCAAAGACCATTTTTTGGTTACTTCATATTTTTCATCTAGACCTATTCTGTAGTGTTTCACGATAATTATTTTTACTTCTTCTCTTTTAGTCACTGCAAGATAAAAACTACTTAGTTTTCATAGGCTTTCACATGACAATGGAATAATTCAATATAATACTTTTCATTGATTGCACTCAAAGTGTTTTACTTTCTGTATTTTAATGTTTTTGCTGCAACTTTATGAATTATAGCAACATTATCATTTATTACAAATAGGGAAATTGAAGAATCATCAAGCTGGAAAGGACCTTAGAGATCATCTAGCCCAATCCCTTCATTTTCAGATTAGGAAACTGAGGCCCAAAGAGGAGAATGGATTTGTTCAAGTATTTGGTAGCAGCTGTCGGAGTCAGATTTTGAAACTGACTCTTAATTCAGCGAACTTTTGGGCATACCTGACTCCCTCTGAATTGAAACTTTTTTTAGTCCAACCTGATTTCATTGATGTATGGAGGTATTGGTAAGAAACTTTTTCTGCCAATACAGATAGATAATCGCTTTCTATGCAGCTTACAGTCTCAGAGATTTGCCTCATGGCACCTGAAAGTTAGATGACTTATACAGGCCTGCACCAGCTAGTATGTGAGTTGGGACCCAGATTTGGATCTTCTCAACTCTGAGAGCAGCTCTGTCTCTCCACTACTCATCTTAAATGTACTATATTATTTTTTAAATCTGGTGAGATATAACATTAGAAAATAAGAAAAACTTCAATTTCTAAGTGAACATCACCCTGGATGAAAGCTCACCAGGGGGATGAAAGCTAAGAAAAAGTCTTTGGATTTTCCCAGCAGGAAATCACTGGTCACTTATATGAAAGCCATTTTGGTATAGTATTGAGGACAGAAACTAGATTATAAGAGAAATGGAGAAGAGGAAATGAAGGTGATAGTATAGATTTAATATTGTAGAAGGCACACCAAAAGGTGAGAGTTAATGGAGTTAAAAAGGTAGATATAGGGCTTTGGATTCTTCTTTTTGCATGGAATGAATTGTGAATGTATGAAGGTGGAAGGGAAGGACTTTTTTTCCCCCAACATAATCAGTCTATTAACCAGTCAGAAGAATGGAATAAAAATAGAAATAAAAGCCATGCAACCAACTGAAATACAAAATTATAAACTGAGCTGGCTAAAATAAGTGCCTCGAAAGCAGGGACTGACTTCCTTTTCACTTTGCATCTGAAGACCTAGGATGTTGCTCACACACAATAATAAATGCTTTTTGGGTGGATTAGATTTATGAACAAGAAAACGTTTTTTTTCCACCAGGTCCTCACAAAATGTTTATCAAAAAACTCTGGTAAAAACAGAGAAACCAATATTTGGATTTTGCTGAACATAATTCCAAAGTCAGTCAATTCATCCCAACTCCATGGAAATCAGACACCATTAGAATAAGCGTGAACAGTGGGGACTGTTTTACAAGTTCCCAACAATAGGCAGTGGCTCTCAATTTACTCCTCTGATCAGGCCCTGTTGACTGCCTGTTGGGTAGCACACACTCACTTTGTCAGTGGCAACTTCTGCTCCTTTTTATCAAAAGGTGCTATTAATAGTTCAAGTGCCTTAATTGTTCATTAGGGCTCCCATGTGCCGTGTTCATCCTGCTTGTCCAGTACATGTGCTGGTGCTTCTGGTAAGCCCGCCTCACTATCTGTCTCCATTCTTGGTAGAGGTTGAGTCCTTCTATCCACTCTTGCTGTCCTCTTCTCCAGGAAGGCATAATAAGTCCTTTTGAAACCATCTCTGTCTTAATCTCAGTTTCACTGATCTCTAATATTTGGTTTTCCTCTAGTACATGGTGCTAGCTTTTAAAAAGCTGGGCCATACATGGGGAACATTCGAACTTCATCAATTTAGGTCTTTCTTTCTTGAACAGTATTGAATGCTGTCAGTCTTCTAAGTTGTCTTTGGTATTTGTGGGTTGAGAAGTCTGGAAACTACCACAGCTCCCCTTGATTCAGTCATCTGAGGCCTGCTCCAGGTTCACTGAGGCCTAGTCTTCACCCACACTGAACTGCACTCCTCTCCCAGTCTGGCACAATAGACCTTTCCAATTAACCATCCAGGTTGTCTTGGGCTGGAAATTTGTTTTACTCTGTCTTTTTGTGGGTCCTGCTGCTCTAGAATTTGTTTAGAGCCATTTTTCATAGGTATTTGGAGGGGTTTGGGAGAGAGCTCAAGCAAGTCACTGCTTTTACTCCACCATCTTGGCTCTGCCCCGCCCCCCACCAAGGAAAGGAGTTTATGGAGAAAAACACCTAAAGACCTTAAGGACCAAGAGGATAGATGAAGGGGCCACATCTTGGAGGAGATGAGAAGGGATTGGGTTCAAAGTACAGATAGCAGTGTTAGTTTTAGAAAAAAGATAAAATTGCTTTCTCTGAGATTAGCAATGCCCAGCTCACAGGCACTTAAAAAATGCCTGTTGATTTGGGTTAAAAAAAAAGTGATCAGAAGGCACAGCCAGTGACATTCTGAGATGAAAGTATGTAATAACTTTGATTAACCAATTAATTTAAGCATGCTTACTGACAAAAAGATTTTGGATTTGCTCCCAATGTGAACCAGTTAGTATTATATTTACAAAAACTATATCACATGTAGAGCTAAGTGTCTCATAAATATTTTCCCACTGGTCAAAATGGGGATAAAGCAGAAGGGTATGGATGGAATTGTTCAGAAGCACTGAAAAATGTACATGTTCAAAACACATATGCAATTAACTTTGGGTAACTGTATACCCAAAGAAAAGGATGTTATTATAAATAATTATTCAGAGACTTTTTTATTCAAAACAGTATAGTGCTTTAAGGTTTGCAAAGTACTTTCTGTATGTTATTTCATTAGTTTCACACTATAAAGAGCAAAACCAAAATAAGTTTTAAATTAGTTTTTTTCAATAAGCAGAAAACTTCTGAAATTTTAACATTTCTAAGGCATCTATTTTATTTTCCATTTTTATCTCTCAGATCTCTTTGGATAACATGTTCAGAAAACTAGTTTGCTAGTACTTAGCACAGTGTTCTTAAGCACAAAAATTACAGTTAACATTTATCTACTCTTTTAAGGTTTACAAATATTCCATATACATTATCCCACTTGGTACCATAAATATTATTGTCCACATTTTACAGATGAGGAAACTGAGATTTGATGATTAAATGACACCAATGACATAGCAGCTAGTAAGTGTTGGAGGCAGAATTTGAACCTGTCTCTTCTAATTCCATTCACTATACTGTACTACATCTATAAGTGCTTAATAAATGTTTGTTTAATTGAAATTGATCTTACATTAGTGGTTAATAGTACCACTGAGGTCAAACTAAGAAGAAACTAAATTCTGTGGCATAAAGGAAGCATAAATGCTTTAATTTGGCAAAATAGCCTCTTTGGTGCCTATGAGACTCTAAGAATATTCCTAAACCAAGAACCAAAGAGTCCACTTTAGCTGGAGTAGGCCCAATCTGTAATCTCCATGCATGCATTCTGCTGCCAACAAAATTAAATTTCAATAAGTGTATTAATGCAAGAGCAAAATGGAAATTTATCACATTGTCTTAAAACAGAAATGTGTTTAGATAGACAAAACATCATAGGATTGGTTTTAGTAGCATCAGAAGTAGAATTGCATAATAACTATCAGTGAGTAAAAGGGTATTCTCCCAGGGAATTATAGGATCAAGCTAATCTAGGTGCAATGTTTCAGTTGGCTTCTTTCTTTCTTTCTTTCTTTCTTTCTTTCTTTCTTTCTTTCTTTCTTTCTTTCTTTCTTTCTTTCTTTCTTTCTTTCTTTCTTTCTTTCTTCCTTCCTTCCTTCCTTCCTTCCTTTTTTTTGCATTATAACCTTCATTTCATGCTCATCATTTATCTTAATTTTTAATTGTAGTACAGTTTCTGCTTTAGAAATGCCTTTTGAAATGCCTATACTTTAGCATACTGAATTTAAAGGAGTTAAGTCAATTGAACAAAAAGGAGTTGACCAATTGGAGTAGAAGGTATTTCAATTTGTGGCAAGCTTTATAGAAATGCTCCTACCAAAATGAATGCCTGATATTTAACATTTAGCGGTTAGTGTGACATTGGACAAGAGTCTTTTGTGTGAATCTGACTTATAATAGAGGAATTTATATTTAGTGTTTGGACTACTAATATTGTAGTGGTTGCTGTGGTTACTTTGGTCACCAACAAATTAACCAAACCATCTGACACTAAAGTGTGAGGCATTGGGAAAATTGATGAAAGTGTTGGGGTTTATTGAAAATGTGATCACTGGAATTCTGCCAAGCAAAGCATTTTTTTAAAAAAATTTTTTCTAGAAGAGCCAACCTTGTATCTATGCTAGATTGGATCATCAAGTTGGGTTTATGGAGATTATAAACAGGATGAAAGAGAAGGGTGACTCTGTTGGGAACAGTAGCCCTAGGGGATTCAACTTGAACTTCCTGATAAGGCTTCTGAAAAGTGTGTTTCTTATATGCAGGGATCCAAAAGTGATCTTGTACTGTACTTGTTATTGTTGTAATTCACTCTAATTTAGTCCTTTATATCCACCAAAGTTAGGATAAAATTGGGCATGGTGAAGTGGGAGAAAAAATGTTGGATTTGGAATCAAGGGACATGGATTCAAATCTGCTTTGCTAGTTACTATCTATATAACCTTGGGCAAATCAATTAATTCTCTGCACCTCAGTTTTGTTATCTATGAAATGGGAGTGGAAGGAACTTGATGACCTCTGTGTTCCCTTCCAGCCCTAAGACTGTGATCTTACTGACGTGGCTTAGATTTTAGAATTGGTAGTTCATCATTACCACATGTGCTGAGGGTCCTAGTAAGTGTGTTGGTCTTTGGGAAAAGTTGGCTCATTTGTAATTAATTCATTGATAATCATGACAATGTAATCTATCAATTCTAAGATCTAAAATTATAAAAGTTAACAGGAGAAAGTAGTATATTAAAATGGAACCTTAGCCAAAATCAATGTTAATACCTATAATTTTATGTGTCAAATATATGTGTGTATTTTATAAGGATATGGGCTGGATCTGTGATTTGAATCTAGAGGGAACATTTAGGTAAGGAAACTCCTACTGATGCAGCCAGTCACTTTCTCTGAAACTTACATTGTTAGAGAGTTAGCTAGCACACTGAGAGGTTACACAATTTGTTCAGGATCATGAGGCCAATATGGGTCAGACAGAGGCTTGACAAGTCTTCCTTGTTTGGAGACTATCTGGTATGCTCTAGAGAAACATTAATATGAGCTACCCACCATTTTAAACCAAGACCCTTGCTTGACTCAGATCTGCAAGTACAAAACATTTCATTTAAACTCCCCCACAGAGACTTTTAACAATATCCCACAAATGCAGTTTGGTCTTGTAAGTGTGCATGTGTGAGTGAGTGAATCCAGACAAATACCTTTTGAAGGGGAAATTGGTCATGAGGTGCAAAATCTAGTTAAATAATAAAAATGTTTTATATAATTATTTCAAACTTTCTCTTATGAAAATGAAAGCTCTTCATGAACAGAAAGTATTATACTAAAGCTCAAGATACCTGCCTTGAGTGGTTAATGGTATTTTATTGCTATTTCATCTTTAATCTTCCCATTCTCCTGAATTTAATCTTGTTAAAAGGAGCATGACTGCTGTTGTCAAGACACACTCTGTTCTTATGTGTTTTCTTTTTGTCTGCAGAACTTCTGCGGGTTGTCAAAACTAGTCCCAATTTAAAAATTGGCCTTGGGTTAATGTTTCCAAATTTACCTAGATTCTTTTCAAATGTATTTAGTGGTCTCCTCTTATTTCTTGTTACTTGACACACAGAGACCACAGTATTAGAAATGATTTAACAAAATCATTCGTCACTGTAGTTCATGGCATTTTTGTTTGCTATCTGGGTTCTGCAGTCATCACACAGAGGGGGAGAGATAGTAAATGTGCACAGAACTGACCTGTATTGTCTTCAGAATCTTAGTGTGTGTCACTAATTTTCAATTTGGAATCTTTAGAAATATGAAATGTTTTTTAAAAAATGTTAATGTATTTCTAAAATTAAATAACCTATTTAAATGGTTTAAAAAGTTGCTCCAACTTATTATTAAAAAAAAAGTATTTTCCTCATTTTTTGGGAACTTGGCTTCCTCATTAATTAAAAAAGAAGGATTGAACTACAGTATGGTCTTGTAAGGTCCCTTCCAGTCAAACAAGCTATCTAATTTTATGTGTCAGATATGTGTGTGTTTTATAAGGATATGAACTGGATCTGTGATTTGATTGATAGAGGGAACCTCCCAAGTATGTTATACAGTATTATGTTACATATTACCGCTACAATCCTTCTCGCTATTTCCTATCCCACTTTGGATCATATTTTGTTAAGCTTTATTTCTTTTTTATTTTTTGTTGGCGAGGCAATTGGGGTTAAGTAACTTGACCAGAGTCACACAGCCAGTAGGTGTTCTGTGTCTGAGGTCACATTTGAACTCAGGTCCTCCTGACTCCAGGGTTGGTGCTCTATCCAGTGCACCACCTAGCTGTCCCTTCTTTTTCATATGTTAATTTTTTTAACAGCAAAAATAGAAACTCCTTGAGGGTCACAACTATTTCATTTTTTTATCTTTGTATTCCCAGCACAGCACCCATTATGATGTCTTGCATATAGTAGGGAGAACAGACCTATGATATCACTGGCATAAGGAACTCTTACTCCCTTTTTCAATGAGGTAGGACCTTCTCTGCATATAAAGTTGCCTACAGTATTGACAGGTTAAGTGACTTGCTGAGAGTCATAAAATCAGTGGGACTTGAACCCAGGTCTCCTCTCTCATTTCAAAGCTATTGGGCCATGCTGCACCTCAAATGCTGAATTTAATTGAATGTGACTCCATTTCACGTCTTCAGAGATAATTTTTTACTTTTTTTTGTATTTCATATCACTGTTTTAGTGATTATCCTTAGTATGGTGTTCTGTACATAAAAGATTTGAGGCGCCTGGCCTTTCCACAAAAGAGGTAGCAAAGTACTTAGTAGAAGGTAACCTCAGCAATACAGGGAGTGAATTCTGAGAAGAAACCACAAGATGAGAGTGTAGTCTGCATGTAGTTAGAAAGAGGTTGCTGCTTCCTACTATATTTCCTTTCTTCTGGGAATCCTAATAAATTGCAGAAAGTGAGGATAAAAAATAGGTGGAAGAAGTATAGGAAGTATGGGGAATATCAGGGTATATCTGACTTAGGCACTTATCAGGTAAAATTTCAATATTGTCATTCAGTCACATCTGAGTCTTTGTGAACCCATATGGGGTTTTCTTGGCAAAGATACTGGAATGGTTTGCCATTTCTTTTTCCAACAGATTAAGGGAAATGGAGGTTAAGTGAATTGCCCAAGGTCACACAGCTAGTAAGTGTCAGAGATTGGATTTGAACTCAGGTCTTCTTCACTCCATGCCCAGGTTGCTATCCACTGACCCTCCTAGCTGCCTCCAAAGTTTCAATATTCATAATTAAATTAGATTTTGATCTACTAGGTGAGGACACAAGATATATTGTTGACTACAGCTGAGCAAGTTTATACATGTGTATGTATATCTATTTATATATCTGTTTATCTACCTATCTTACAAGTACATGTGCTTTTTGGTGTATCACAGAAAAAAACTGATTACAAAAAGCAAGCAAATTTCAGAGAGGGAAAAGATAGCAGCTTGCTAAGGGAAAAGTGTACATTCCTTCTGAGGTCCCTGAAACGGAAACAAACAAATTAGCTGATTTATTCTCATGGATTTTGACAATCACAAGAGTTTTAGAGGTACAGAGATTGGGAGCTATATTAAGCAAGGGAGTATCATATAGAAACATATAATGACATTTGATTTGGAGTTAACTTCCCTTCAAAACATAAAAGAATCTCTTTTGTTACTTATGAAATTATATAGGTTTATACTGAATGAAATTTACTAATGTACAGTTTACTAAATGAGAGCTGGCCTGGTACAGCAGATACAGAGCTTGGCTTCAAGTCATACCTCAGACATATAGTGGCTATTTGACCTTGGATAACTTATTAAATTTCTCATGGCCCATAGGCAGTTCCCTAAGGGGCAGATCAGATACCTAACTTCATTGGTAGAGGGAATTTCTTTACTGAGAACTCCCTATGCCAATGAAATCACAGATCTAGTCCAAAAAATAAACCACACTAAATGTAATCATTTCAGTCATACCAACACATTTCCCTTATTCTAATTACTGTATTGTTGAACTTTAGTTGCAGTTATGCTATGTTATAGCATATTAAAACTGGAAAGAAATTGTTTCATTTTCTAGATGAGGAAAACTGAGGCCTAAAGAGGGTAGGTGAGTTTCACAAGCTGATACAGTCAATTGGTGGTGGATACAATATTGGATCTGGAGTTAGACCTAAGTTCAAATCCTGCTTAGAAAGGTACTAGCTATTGGCCCTAGGGAAATCACTTAACCTCTTTCTGCTCAGCTTCCTCATCTGTGAAATGGGGATAATAGCACAGAGTTACTGTGAGGATCAAATGAGATAACATATGTAAATGCTGGGTAAACCTTGAAGTACTATATAAATGCTAGCCATATGAGTATGGAGCTCCTCACTCCTAGCTCACTACCTTTCCCCACCTTCTTACATTTCTGAAAAAATGTTCTCAAATTGAGGGTTATGAAAGAGTTTGAAGAGAATTCAGCAGGACTAGGGAAGTGGGCTTAGATCCATTCCGTATCTAAAATCAGGATAGCTTTCCTCTCCCTCTAGGCACCTCTTTCCCACTGAAAATCCCATTGTCATCATCTCTCCATCCCATCTCTACCCGTTATCATCTGGCTCTCTGTTTTGTCTGTTCCTCTGTATCCTCAACTCCCATCCCCTCTTCCTTACATCTTAAATAGATGGACCAAGGTGAGAACCCAGTCATTTCCGAAGGGAGCCCAACACCAGCTCCTGCTGATTTCTCTCCTAAAATAGTCTGTATCATATCACTTAGCACATATTTAGTTGTAGTTTTTCCCCCTTCACTACAGTTCATTTGGGGGTGGAGGTGAAATACATTATTACTTCACAGCAGCCATTGTAGTATTTATTAGCTTCATGACCTTGGACAAGTTGCTTTCACACCCTCATCTGTAAAATGGGAAAAATAATAAATCCATTACCTATGAGTGAGGATCAAGTCAAATCACATGCATTTATTAAGTACCTACTATGTACTAGGCACTCTGATAAGCACTGAAGATATGTAAAAAGAGGCAAAAATAGTCCCTGAGCTCACAGTCTAATGGGGGAGACAACATGCAAACAACTATGTATAAACAAACTACATACAAGATAAATTGGAGATAATCAACAGAGGAAAGGCACTAGCACAACAAAGGAGCCAGAAGAACTTCTATGGGATTATATTCTGTCTTGGGTTTTTATAGAATTATTTCACGTACTGTTTCTTAAATTCCTTGAGTGCAGAGACTATGTCCTGCTCTTCTTAAATCTTTTCTCATATTGCCTAACACAGGTGTGAACATACCATGGGAGCCTGTAAATACAAACTTTCACCATGGTTTGAATCAATTCAACTAAATGTTGAGTTGAATTGACTAGCTTGATGACTTTTAAATCAGGAAAATAAGTTTTTTCTTACATTTTAAGTGAGATTTGGGAGTAGGAAGAAGGTAAAAGGAGTCCTTTTGAGTTACTGGAGACATCAAGAGACTCATGAGATGAAAAAGAATTTGAGATTTAGCTCTAAACGTTCTATCACATAAGATAGAGAACACAGATTGGGTCTGTAATTTCAGTGATACAGAGAACTCTGAGATAAGTAAATGCCTTCTAACAATGTAGATCAATACCTTATCTGCAACTTACAGTCTTAGAGATTTGTCCAGAGCACTGAGAAGTATGGGCCCTGGGTCCCATAGCTAGGGCCTGAACTCAGCTCTTTTTCAGGCTCTAGACCAATTCTCTATCTACTGTGCCACACTGCCTGTCATATGACCTAAGAATAGGTAAACCCATTCTAGGAAATAAAAGAATGTTAACTCCATCAGCTAGCATTTCATTACAAAACATATTTGGCTAATTGGATGTACAAGTTCTTATGATTCTTCCCTCACGTTATGAAAGTATATTAGTGTGCAGTGCTAGATAATGGGAGGGCCATTACCACTGTACAATCCCCTCCGTTTACCCCCTCTGGGCTTCAGTTTTATTCTTCATAAAATGGGGAGTAATAATACACTATCTACCTCACGGAGCCAGGGATACAACAGACCATTTAAAACACTTTGGATAAAGCTCCATAGAAATGGATACTATTGTTATTATGACTCAGTTTCAATAATGGAGTACTAAGTATCTAGCTGTCTTAAGATTTGGAGGGTAGTGGTTTGTGCGTGATAGTTGAACTAAGGTTCAGCGCAACTGATTATTTTATTAGGTTCCCACAATTTGCACTCATATCTCAAAAATCGTTCGTAAATGATCTTTTATTGTTTGCTGTAAAACTAATGAAGATTCCTTAGTACCTTGTTGAGAAATACATGACTATTTTTCAGTTATTCTGAAGGGTTAGCGTTGCTGTCCATGGATAACTGCTTCCCTGGTAGCAATGAACAGTTGTTCAGAGATACACATACCTCAGCTTAAACACCTTCCTGGGATGGACAGTTTATTTATCAGGACAAATTGTAGGGAACTCTTTGCTCTGACCGTTTTCCTTATTCTAACGTGCACCTCCATTTTGTTGTCTTTCACTTCGTTCACTAGAGTTTTGATTTTATCTGCTTGTTGGATCCCTTTGACTCATTATTGCTAACATCATTTCAGGACACAAACGTTCCTCTTGCCTTTGACCCCTTTCCTGTACCCTGTATTGGATAATGTGATAATCAATTTCTTTCTGTTTCCAAGACCCCCCCTTTGTCTCTAACTAACTCAGTTTGTCTGGTTCTGGACCCTATAAAAGCATGGCCCAAGAGGCCTCAGCTAGTGCATAGACATTTTTCAGCTACACCATGCTCATAGTTGGGGGTAGGAGAAGCAGAGACAGAGTAGGGGAGTCCACAGTAAGAGTATTTGAAAACTCTTAACACCTGTAGACGTTCTTCTGCTCATTCACAAACGATGATAAGCTAGCCTTTGAGAAGATTGTTGATGACTTAAGGAAGGGCCAGAGGAAAATCAGTTTCCTACATTGTTTTCTTTCCTCCTACTCCCCTGAAAAGCTAAATAGAGAAATTTTGCTATATACATAATTCAGTAATGATTAGTATTCATATCTATATGTTGCAGGTTAAGCAGATCATAATTAAGTAGTTAATGTAGTCAATATAGACTAGTTAATATAGAGCTTTAGAATTTTAATTGCTGCTCCTATTTGCACAACAATATCATAAATATGCAGTTTGGGATATAACATCCATATACAATACTGATTATCAATTTATTTTTTCTGTCAATGGGTTTTGAACTTAGGTGCCTGGTGTATTGCATATATGTATATATGCATATACGTATATATAAATTGTATTAACAGATGTACTACTGTATGCAGTTTTCTACATTTTCAAGGTCCTGTTCCATCCAGGCCATTAGATTGTTAGCTATCCATTACCCTGTGATCTGCTTGAGAGTAGGGACTGTCTTTTGTCTTTGTACCCCAGTGCTTAGCATAGTGCTTGGCACATAGTAGGTGTTTAATAAGTACTTACTGACTAAATATGCATAAAGTATAAATATTAGAGAAGCAAAACCCATTATGAACTAAGTGACTCCAGGCTGGCGGGCAATTTGCCTTCTTTTTATTATTTGCCTATTTTTTTTACTTTTCTATAATCATATTGTTTTCTTATTGTTAAAATCCCTAAAGCAATTAATGTGCAATTATAAATCATACTATACTGAAGAGAAAGTTTAATTGTCACTACTTCTCCATCTTCACAGCCTACTTACCATCAATAAAGTATCACAACAGAGAGCTCTAAGATAAAGTTTTTTTAAACAGTGTTGTTTTTAGGGGGAAAAAAAGAGAGGTAACATATCATAGTAGATAAAGAGCAAATCAGTCTTGAGGTCCTGCAGATCTCGGTTCTGCCTCTAACACGTGCTAATTCTGTAACTCTGGGCAAGTCACTTAATCTCAATGCTCCAGGAACCTCTCTACTAACGCTCTAAGTGTAGAGAAATTGAGGTCTTACTCAGGTAAAAAGTTTCCACACCTGGGAGTTCTACCAATGAAATCACAGGTTCAGTCCCTATTCCTTGAAAAAAATAATACAAAAATTAGTTCCCATCTGAAAATTAAGGTCCTATTTCTTGTTCCTTATGAGAAAGGAGCAATTCAATTCCCTAAATGGGTAGTAATTGAATGGAATAGCCCAGCCCCTCCATTACCTAAAATTGTAAGGACAATTCTTTGCTAATCTTATGTTAATATAATGACCTGAAAGGAGAATGCACAGGATAGCCCCTTGGATATTAAGTAACCCAGTACATTTTCAGATCCATTTATGAAAATTAGCTAAAAGATTTTTTCACAGCGCAAGATTACAGTGAGTTTTTTGGATTTTGATATTTAGTAGAACCTTAGTTCTCAGCACTAGCATGACTGAACTTTTGCTCATCAGTAAACCCAAGCACAGTAACTGTCAAGTACTAAGTACATTTCCCTCTGACACCCATTGTCTCACTGAATGCTCATTGCAATGGGGCTTTCTTAACACAAAGAAGAACACAATCAGTAAGTTACCTGATACACAGAGGTAGTACCTATCCTGGGCTGGGAACTCAATTTCAATAAATTCATAGAGATGCTGTGAGAGTGGTTTGAACAGTTTCTTCTCCAAGTCCTCTTTTACCAGAGATGACATTTCCTTCGGTTCAACTAAGATGGGTGTCTTGGCTCAAGCTTGTTTTCTATCTTTCTTTCTTTGGCTCTCTGGATCTCTTGTTCTGGGCTGCAGCTGGTCTGTCAGTATCACCTACTTTTTGCCCCTCAAATTCCCACACATCCAATCTCTATTTCAGCCAGAACCAGGAACCAGGATTCAGAGCGATTTCCAACTTCTCAGACCCCTCACTGTAGCATCAGCCGCAACAGTGGTGACTCTATCATCACACTTCAGCATGCAGCAGGCTTCCCTTGGCTGTTCATCTGTGGTTTGTTGATGGAGAAATATAGTGGTAAGATCAGCAGGTATAAATGTGGAGCTCCTTGGCTTTTCCAGTCCTGAAGCTTCCCTCTCCCCTTTCATATCAATATTCAGAGGAAGACCACTTCTTCAGTTTGATTCCATTACACAGAGCAGCTGTCTGGCTGTATTGATTGAAATCATCTTCCATTAAGAACTTTGCTATCACTGGCAAGAGAAAAAGCAGCATTGCTTGCTCCCAACACTCCCCACAAGTAAGGCTTTTTCTTTCCTTTCCCTGTCCTGGAGTGCTGTCAAACACTTTCCTTTCCCCGCAGGTTTGCATATAGATTGCCTCAGAGGAGAGAAACAGCCAATTCCTGGTTCAAAATCACTTCTGAAATTAGAGAGACTTCATTATTAGTCTTAATGACACTGTTTGAAAATCCACTGCAGTTCTTAAGTGGGTGAAATGATACTGTACAGGTGGTGGTTGCAAACAACGATTCCTCATTTCCACAGCGGACAGAATGAGTATTCTGCGTGTTTAGATTGTATTAAGAAGGATTTAGGTTAAATAAATGAATATATGACAGGTATATGCTTTCATCTGTGTGGGGACTCCCCCTTCTAATACAATTCATAATCTATCTGTGACTTAGTAGATAAGACCTAGGGAGTTGGTTAGCCTAGATACCAGAAAATATTTCCTGACTATAATGTTCAGTCTTCCTATCTATGCCACCACCAGAAAAAAGAACAATTTCTTAGTGAAAGTAATATTGTGGTATAAAAAGAGCCCTTTGTTTGAAGTCAGAGGAATTGGGTTCAAATCCTTCCTCTGCTACTGTCTGTGTGACTACGGGCAAGTTATTTAACTTCTCTGGGCCTCAGTTCCCTCATCTATAAAATTGGAGGGAGAGTTAATTCCTAAAATCCTTTCCAACTCTGAGTCTCTGAATTCCTAAAGTCATGTTAGGCACACATGTTCATCATTAGCTGATATTGGTCAATATAATTGTTTCATAACCTGTAGCATACTCAAATAAAGTAGACTTAGTTATAGCCAAACACACCAATCAGTTCTTCTAGGTCCATTTAGGTCCATAGATATGGCATTTGAAGTAGAAGGAAGTAAAGGAACACACATTTATTAAATGTGTACTAAGTGCCAGGGACTGAGCACTTCACAAACATTCCATTTGATCCTCACAGCAATCCTGGGAAGAAGGTGTTATCATTATTGTGATTTTACAAGTGAAAAAAACTTTAGGCAGACAAAGGATGTGACCTCACATAGTTGGTAAGGAAGGAAGATTTTGAATCTGACTCTAGGCCCAGCACTCTATGCTGTGGTATAAAATGATACTAGTATGCATTGTTGGAGTAAGGAACAGAGAGGCCCTATCCAGCATGATTAGATAGTCAAATCTAGAGGCAGAGAAATTGAGCTAATGACTTCTCAGAGTTCTAGCCTCTTGGTTGCATTTTTTTCATATTTTTACTGCCAATCAAGAAAGTTAAAAAAAAATCACTGATTTTTGTCATGTATTTTCAGTTCCTTCTTAATATTTCTGCTGTCTTTTTTCTGGTTCTACATGAGAGTAGATCAAAGGTGGGGTTGCAATTGGCATCCCTCTGCCAGTATGCCAACATGATCAGGGCAGGAAACTTTGTAGTAGTGTTCTAAATTAAATTAAAAAATCAATTACTAGGGCATCTAGCATTAAATTTCAAGCAAATGGCAGTAGCGATGGCAGGGAGGGGATAGAGACAGAAGGGACAAGATAAGTAGCTTGTCAATGCATGGGCAACAGAACCTAAAAGGCAAATAGGAAAATGAAGTTGAAAGTCAGGCTGGATGGCCAAGAACTGGGTAGGAAAACAGGTTTGAAGATAAACAAAGAATTTGTGCACAATGTTTTATGCTCAGTGGGATGCCTTGGTGGGTAATAGCTTAACCTTGTAGTCTTGATTCTCCAAGTTAACTTCAGAAGTGGACAGTTCTTGGCCACTGCCAGCATTTCCCACCTGCGAAAATATTTGTGTCTACTCTACTCTTGGAGAAAATTTTACGCTAAAATGCTATTAATCATCTTTTTTTTTTTGAGTTGTTGATTTTGTTATAAGCATAGTTTAGTTAAAATGAGAATATCAATCTGAGAATAACCTCTCCTAAAAATATTGCCATCTTTAAGAATATAATAGACTCCAGTTTAGCTAAGCAAAAGTTTTTATGACATAGGATATGTTTAGGTGACCTCTGAGCATCCTTCAAAATCCAGCACAAATGCTACCTCTTCTTTGAAGCCTTCTATGTAAGCAATCTCTCTTTCAAATTCCTATAACATTTTGTTCATATTCCTGTGCATTTATCAGATTCTATTCTGTATTATGGCTATTTATGTCAACTATCAACTCCCCTAACTCAATTATAAACTTCGAGGTGTCTAACTTTTCTTCCTTTCTCCCCCAGTGCTAAGCATAGTACCTTACACATTATAGGACTTCAATAAATGATGAAAATTGAATGAACACATTTAACTTGTGTTGAAAGCAATTCATATCTAATCAAGTAAAATGATTACTGTGCTAGTGACTTAGTTTGAAACAGATTTTAAAAATCAATACCTTACTTTGCATAGACATTGGAGTTTCTTTAAGGAAATATTTCCCCCTAAATCAGGCAACTTTCTAGTTCCCTTTTCCAAGATTTTTTCCCAAGATTTCTTATGCCCTAAATTAAAATCTTGGGCCACAAATATTTTGGAATTAGATTTTTAAATAAAATTTTATTGGTGGCTTTTGCTTTTACATAATAATTTCCAGGTATAACTTACTCCTCCTTGCTACCCAGTGAACTTTCCTTTGTAACAAAGAAAAACAAAATCAGTTAAGTAAAATCAACCAATTCAATGATTATATTAAAATAAAGCTTTAATCATTTGTATAGAAATATGTCCCATAGTAAAATATGAGATTCTGTGATTAAAAATCTAAAAAAAAAGACATGAGATGATATATCTTCAGAAGTAATGCATCCATTAATAGTTATAGTCTATCAAGAAAAATATAATATAGATATTTCATAAGTTAATGAACATATTTAGTCATAGTACATATAATTAAAATTTTCAGAGAAGTATTTGTTCTTTTTTTTAAAAAAAGTAAAATATAGAACCAAAAAGGACTTTAAGGACCATCAAATCATAGAATGATAGACTAACAACTTTATTTTTCACATAAGGAAACTAAAGTTCAGAGAGGTTAAATGATTTTTTTAAGGCCATAGAAGTCTTAAGTAATACAGCCAGGATTTAAACCCTCCAAATCCAATGTCCCTCTCACTATACTAGGGTGGCTCCAGGAATATCTTCCTAGATGTTTCTTTCTTCCAAACAGACCTATTCAAACTTATTTGGTGGGCTTGTTAAACATTATGGATCTCATTATTCATCCCCCCCTCCTTCCCTTCTTCCATTCCAGTGTTTATTGTAAGAAGATTAAGTATAGGTGGAAAGGGGCAGCAAAAGTGTTTTAGTTATTCAGATACTGGAAAGCCTGGTTATAGAGCATCACCATGGACAAGAATCTGAGTATATGAGTATATGAGAATATGAATATATGAGTATATATGAGGAGGCTCCACTATACGTTATATTAACACAAACAAGAAAAGTAGGACTTTAGCTTTGTTTTCATTTTTATACATCACTTTCCTCACAAGTTTATTTGTTTTGTTTAACAATAAAGAAAAGTGTATATTTCAAAGTCTTGAAAAAAGAGGGGTTTTGTGTCATTTTCTTTTTTAAAATTTAAAAAAGGATAGAGTAGCCATTGTGTGTGAATTGGCCTTGGGGGAGGCTTTGAAAAAATAAATAATAACAACATAAAGGAGAGGAAAAACAGTTCTAACCACCTTGGGGGGAAGGGGGAGAGGCAGGGAAGGGAGGGGAAGTACACTCTGAGCTGAGCCAGGCAGACAGGAAGGTGTGCTTACAATGTATATCCCTCTGTTGCCTCTACTATTATTGCTGCCTCCAGTAATGAAATGTGTTACTAGAGTGAACCTCCCTGTTAATAATGGTGATACAGCACTGGGTTCTGCCAAACTTGGCACTTTTTTCTTGGTATGTGCCAGGTTGAACAGTGCCAGTCTGATTGTCATATTTTTAAACTTTATTGTGAAGAGCAGGGCTGGGACTGTTAGCAAAACTCACTTAATCATTTGTTACACAAAGTTCTATGATTGGCTTCTGTAATTTCCTATTTACTTATCCCAGGCTGTGTGTGTTCTCATTTAGTGCTATACTTACTTCCTTGGTGATTCAACTTTAGTGATGTTATTTTTATTTTCTGTACTCATTCCAAGTGCCAAATGAATTTACTTGTGGGTCTTTCCTTGTGCTGTTTTTTCAATCTGGCATCAGTGTGCTTATTTCTGTTCTGCTTGCACCTTTTGGGCTTCTGTCCCAGGATTCAGAGGTGTTAGAATATTCAGATGGCAAAAGGAAATGAAGTGTGACTCCTTTCATTGTGGGCCCCTTTTCCTAAGTGTCTGCCTGTGAGTCCCTGTTGAGAACTTGCTGAGAGGCCTGCTGTCTCACTTAGACTTTGGGCTATCACCAATACTGCAGAGAGTGTCATGATGAGGATGTTTCAGTGGTTCATAGCCAGTGCCAGAGTCCTCATTAAGAAACTCTTCCTCTGACTCAGCCATATGGGGAACATTACATCTCCTGCCCGGAATATTCTAATGTTGTTTTAAAAACAATGGATTTATAGAGACAGAACAGCTTAAAAATAAACAAATAAATACATGCTTAAAGGACTTTTTGAAGAAAAAAACCTTGCTCACTAAAAACTGAGTAGACGTTAAAAAAAACTACCTCTAATATGAGGAATCTAGAATTATGTTTCTTTTCCATATTATCTTTCCTTTTCTGATAATAAGAAAAAGTTGGAACAGTTAACTTTCTAATTCTATTGAAAAATATATTTGGCATTAAATATCTGGTTTCCCAAAGTACATAATTTAACTTCCTATAGGGGCTTCTTTTTCATGTTAAAAAGTAATGAAATTTGAGAAACAACATGGCATAGTCCTATTGTCCTGCAGAGGCTAAAGAACTGGTCTTGAGTCAGGAAGACTTGGGTTGTATCTGACACATACTAATCATGTGATTCTGGCCAAGTGACTTCTTAGCACTCTACACACCTCTCTGGGATGATAAGTTACAGAATAGGACATGGTAATTATAAAGACCATTCTTGATCCCAGAGAACAGGTGATGAAACTCAGCTTCCTCCTTTCGGTGGAGAGGTGGGGGATAATGGATGTGGAATGATACTTACAATGTCAGGTGTGCTTTGTAGATCTTTGTTGTTCAGTCATTTCAGTCATGTCTGACTCTTCGCGACCCCTTTTGGGGTTTTCTTGGCAAAGATACTGGAGAGGTTTGCCATTTTCTTCTCCAGTTCATTTTACAGATGAGGAAACTAAGTTAAGTAATTTGCCCAGGGTCACACAGCTAGCAAGTGTCTGAGGTCAGATTTGAACTCAGGTCCTCCTGACTCCACACTAGGCATTCTACCCACTATGCCACCTAGCTGCTGTGTAGATTGGTTTCACTTAATTTTTTTCTTTGTTACAATAGAGTACTCAGTGAGGGAGGGAGTATATCTGGAAATGATGATGATATAAAAACAAAAGGCACTGATGATAAAATATGTTTTTTTAAATAATAAAAATGTTCTTATAAAATGCTTCTGTTGAGATTCATAAATAGCACATAGCAATAATACAATATTTAAATGTATTCAAATAAGATTTATTTTATTTTTTAATTTAAACATATTTGATTGGAAGTAAATTGTATTTCTTGACCTTTAACTAATGAACATCATTAACCTCTGCTTGTGCCTTTATTTAGTTTTTTTAAAGGCCTTATCACAAAACTGTAGACTGGCATTCTTTTGAGCTTCCCCTCCCCCATCCTGCCCTCACATAAAGATGCCCCAAAACTCCAAAACTCCAATTGTGTAAGAGCTGAAGAAGGCCTAACTTTCCACTTTTTGATGCTGATGGTCCCACTTCAGAGACAAGCAGTTTTTTTTAAATTTAAGTGGTTTTTGTCATGATGAAAATATAACTTTGGGGAAAACCACCCCTCTGATCCTAATGTAGGTTTATATCGGAACTTCTAATTATCCAAGTACTGAAATGAAATTCATTCACTTATTCATGTATTCATTCAATAGCTATTTACTGAATGCTGACTATAAATTATCAAACAAAATTAATTTTAATTGCATGTAGAAAATGAATATATATCAGGCCACACTTTTTAGGAGGAAGGGAATATTGTAAAAACACAATTGAGTTTTATGGTCTAAGGAGGTTGACTTTCATTGAGCCAAAGTTCTATATAGGAACTCAAAGAAAGCATAACAACAATAACTGACATCTGTTTAGTAATTTCAGGTTTGCTGTACTTCACACATTTTATCTCATTTGAGTGTCAGAGCCATTTTCAAGTGGATACCTCGGGGATTATTAGAAGCAGTATGGTTCTGTCAGAAGGATTTAGGATTAGGACACAGGATTCAAAGTAAAGGGACCTAGCCTCAAATTCCAGCTCCGCCATTTACAATTGATGGGACCTTAAGCACATCACGTAATATCTCTGGGCTTCAGTTTCCTCATTTGTAAAATGAAGATGTTGGAATGGATGACCTCTCAGGTGCCTTTAGGGCTAAATCGATGATCCTTATTCCACAGATAAAGAAACTAAGGCTTTTTGCTTCTATCCATACAGCTAGGTCTTCCTGACTCCAAATCTATCACCTAACTTATATGTTACACTGCCTCTAAGGAATTAGAATTAAATCTGGCAAAAATAATAATATCATTCCTGAAATCTTGGGAAGCTACATAAGTGATGACAACTGTATGGTCTTTTGGCCACTTAATCAACTGACCCACCCTTCATATCCCATTTTAATTCAGGTCATTTCCAGTTCTAAATCTAGGATGCTATGAATCTTAAAACACTTTCCTAATTTTCACCTCTCTCCCTTTGATGTTTTGATCAGAAAGTATAATCCAGATTTTAATGAATGGTAATGCAATAATTGGGCAGCAAGGTGGCAGAGTAGATAGAACTCTAGGCCTGGAATCAGGAAAACTCATCTTCCTGAGTTTGAATCCAGCCTTGGACACTTACTAGTTGTCCCTGGGCAAGTCACTTAACCCTGTTTGCCTCAGTTTTCTCATCTGTGAAATGAGTTGGAGAGTAAAATAGCAAAGCACTCTAGTATCTTTGCCAAGGAAATCTCAAATGGGGTTACAAAAAGTTGGACACACTGAACAACAACAACAACAATACGATACTAATTGCCTTTGAGGGAAGTTCATTTTTTTGCAGTCAAATAGTCCTTATGTTTTCCAGAACTCCATTTACCCTCCCTCAGAGCCAGTCTCCTACTTAGGTGCCCAGTACTTAACTAGCATTTTCTTCAAACAAAATAACATTTATCACTTCCTTCTAAGTTTGGTTCAATTATTGCTTTTTCTAGAAAGCCTTATCTAAATTCAAGCCCATTTTTAGCTGTAGCCAGCTCAGATCATGCCTTGATTTTTTGTCACTCTCAGAACTCCTGAAGTCAGTTTGCAATGCATTCATTTGCATTCATTTGTCTGTTTCTTAGTAAATATTAAGTTATATTGCAGGCATATACACCCTGTTTTCTGTTGTTTTTTCTTTTTTATAGGTTTGTCTTTGCCATGTCCTATCCAAGCCTAGAATAAGACTATACACACTGTAGGTAATCGCACAAAAGCTTGCTATCTTTAGGACACGGGAAAATGAAAAATTTGTTCTTAGCTCTGTATTTTCAATTACATGCCTGGCACATAATTAGCATTCAATAAATGCTTATTGATTATTAAATAATTGATTTTTCTCATAATAGTATGCCATTTTAGAATATTATTTTTGTCCTTTGAAAGTTTTCCTTCTTTCTTTTTGCAAAGTTTTAGTCTGGTAGGTTTGAGCTTACTGACAGGGTTTGTAAGAACAAAAGAATTTGAAAACACCTTGAGATAAAGATAGTTATGCAGGGAGAAAATTTAAAAGTGCTTTCTTCCACCTATAATTTGAGTTACAGCTAGTGATTTAGGATTATGAGGAAAAGACAGCTCACTCCCAAAGACTGAGAATTCTAGCAACTCCTTAGAGCAATATCCGATAGAGCAAGTATTATTTTCCCTACTTTATGGATGAAGAAGCTGAGGCTCAGAAAAGTTCAAGTGGCTTGCCCAAGGTTACACGAGCAAGAGTTAGAGCTGGTCTTTGATTCCTGAAACACTCTTGGAGTCCTGTGCGGTTTGCATTATACAGCAGTGCTGCTCTACATATAATGTCCAATACATTGCCCCCACTCTCAAGGTTCTGACAGTTTAGTTGAGAGATAAGACATAGATATAGATATAAATCTAGATATAGATAGATTGATAAAGATGTAGCTAACTAGCTAGCTGGAAATGGAGATAAAGAGGTTGGTAGAGGGAGGTAAATATGAGTAAATTAAAAGTTAACAATATAAGGCAGTATGTAAATGTTAAATGAATGGCATCTTAGAAGAATATATTTTATTTAGAATTCTAAGCTTTATAAATCTTAGATTACCTTCTGGGAAAAGGCAATTCATCAGTGTTAAAAGGACATACTTATGACAGACTCCCTTAACTCTTTTTTTAAAAACAGATGCCATTAGTATTGATGTTCAGCTGATAACTAATGGAGCGGCATTAGACTGACTTCATCTATAAATGCCTTATTCTGTGTTCTGGAGCACTGTGAGTTATTTGGTATTGACTACAACAGCTGCTCATGTATACGTCATTTTCCTGACAGCAGGCAATAAGATTAAAATTAATGCTGTGATAGAGTGATAGAAGTGGAGTGAAATTCTTACCATTGCCATGGAAGATGGACATGGTAAAGATTTTATAGCCCAACTCCCCAAACTATTGCAAATCCAGTGTACTCAATCTATTCAGCAAGGCAGAAAGGGAAGGAATGTTTTTTTCCTTTTTTTTTTGTTTTGTTAAGCAATGGAGTTAAGTGACTTGCCCAGGGTCACACAGCTAGTAAGTGTTATGTGTCTGAGGTTGGATTTGAACTCAGGTCCTCCTGAATCCAGGGCTGGTGCTCTATACAGTGCGCCACCTAGCTGCCCCTGAAGGAATGTTTTTTACAGTTTTTAACAGCAGACTTCCAGGGATTTAGGGAGCAATGCTGAATGAATGACTCAAAAATTCTCTTTAACTGGAAATTCTTTTTTTTTTAAGGCTACTGGGGTTAAGTGACTTGCCCAGGGTCACACAGCTAGTAAGTGTGTCAAGTGTTTGGTTTGAGACCGGATTGAACTCAGGTACTTCTGACTTCAGGGCACCACCTAGCTGCCCCTTAACTGGAAATTCTTAAAGAAACATAGCGAAAGTATGTCTCCCATGAGATAGAAATTATTATTAGAAGTAATGATAATAACTCACATTTATATAGCACTTTGCAATTTACACAGTCTTTTCCTTGCAATAATTCTGTGTAGTAGGTAACTCAAATTATCTCCATTTTATAGATTAGGAAACTGAGGCTCAGTGCAATTCACTATGAATTTATTAGTTGCTTACTAAGTGCCAGGGACTGTGTTTACCCAGGGGCACACAGCTAGTAAATGTCAGAGGGAGGATCCAAACTTAGTTCTATCTGCCAACCTAGTGCTATTTCTGCAACACTTGGATGGAAAAAGAAGAAACAAAAATGACGTCTGTAGCATTCTGATAAACTCAACAAAAGCTCTGTGTGTGTGGAGGGGGATACAGGCTGGAAGGAATCTCAGAAGTCATCTAGTCCCATCTTCTCATCCTACAGATAAAGATATCCCAGGGAGGAAAGTAATTAGGCACAGGCCCCACAAGCAGTACATGAAAGAGTGCTTTGAACCCAGGTTCTTTGATTCAAAATCCAGAACTGATGACTTCAGAAATACATCGCAGAACTTTGTGAACATGTGAGATGAGTTCTCAAAGAATCCAACATTTTATTGTTTTAGGAGGATGTTCAGAAAAGGTAAATGAAAAAAGAGAGATTCTCTTCTCATATAAGTTTTTTCCCCTTAGCTCCCTAGTCCCCTTCATTCTCTCTATAGCTAATAATAGTAGCTAACATTTATGCAGTGCCTACTATGTGCCAGGTGGTTTACAACTATAATCTTTTTTGATCCTCACAAGAATCCTGGGAGGTATTATTGTCCCTATTTTACACATGAGAAACCTGAGGCAAACATAGGATAAGTGACTAGCCCAGGTAAGCGTCTTAGGTCAGATCTGAACCTAGGTCTTCCTGACTCCCGGTACTCTATCCATGGCACCTTCCAGCTGTCCAGCATCTAACTGTAGTTGTTTGCTTTGTATTTCTATCAAAGCATCTAGAGCAGAGAGAAGTGGTTGGTAAATTCTGATGGTTTATGGCAAAATTCTCAATGAAGGAAAAAGCTGTGATTTTGTGACCAAAACTAAAAGTTTGTAATGGTTAACTGCAAAGTAAACAACCAGGGTTTTAATTATCTGTTATCTCACTACCACATTACAGTGAGACATCAGAGACACATAGCTTAAATTCTAAACTTTTAATATGTAGTCATAAAAGCATTGTTTTATTTTTGAATGTTTTAAGGAAGACTCTTGTTTTTGTAAACATTCGCTTCCCAATACCATGTATTGCCCCATAGAACGGTCCTATATAATAAATGTAATGTTCCCTTTGGGATCACTTTCCAAACTTATGCTGATACTAGTAAAGTGGGTGGCTGCTACTAATTTCAGGATTCTAGGAGTAATTCTGTGGGTGGCTATCCTCCTAACACTTGCTTATGAGTACTTACTGATGTGTTTTCCTTAGCAATCAGGCAGGAGACTAAATTCTTTAGCAAAGACATTTTGCTCAAATATCATAATGAGAGTAGTAGTTACAAAGCATTTTCTCCCCAAACCTGAGGCACACTTTCCCCTTAATCACGCACAGTATCTGTCAGGGGGAGAGTTAAGAATGAATTTAAAGTTCATTGTTAGTGAGGCACATGTGTAAGGGACAAATGTGCCCAGGGTACCTTACAACTGTGGAATGTCAGGGCCTCAATGTCTTTTCTTTCTCTGGAGTTCATTGTGTTTCTCATTAAGTTCACTGTAGGTCATGTTATCATACTGGAAGCATGTTGGCAACTTTGACAGAAGGAGAAGTTTGAAAGAGGGGTGAGAGGAGCAGAATTAATTCTGTTTTGGACATGTTGTTTGAAATGTCTGAGATAGCCGATCTGAAATGTCCACTAGGCAGCTAAGCTGATGATAAGGGATTGAAGTTATATTGATCTAGAAGTCATATGCCTAAGGATGATAATTAAATTCATGGAAGCTGATGAGATCACCTAGAGAGAGAAAATAGAGAGAAGACACAGGATAGAGCCCATCACCACACTTCTATTTCTTTTTTAACTGACCTCTTTGTTTTTCCTCCATACCAGAACAGATACTTGGGTTCTCTCTGATTGTATCATTTTCTAACCCTAAAGTCACCAATTATTTTCCCCCTGGAGACTAACACTATTTATTAACTATTTGGAAATTATCTACAAAACAGGAGGAAAATAGAACATATATATGTACATGCATAAATATATATATATATATATATATATATATATACATACAATATTAATGGTTTTGTTGTTCACCATGGCAAAAAAATTCTATTGCAGTATATTTGGATACAAATTAATTCTTTCAATATTTAATTTATTAAAAAATGTTGTCGAACATACTTGCCAGTTGTGAAAAAGGCCATATTTTCACCTAAGTATTAAGACAACTTTGCATTTTTGCCTCTCAAAGAAAAGTCTGCCTTCATCATTACCTTCTTACAAAACAACCATAGAGCTAAAGGAAGTTACAATTTTGAAAGCTCATATCATGCCTGAAAGCATCTGAAAGCATTTTGAGTGTCTTAAAATTTAATATTAGACCAAATGAAATTATTTGTTAGCAAATGCTTTGGGAATGCTTTTGGGAAATGACAATAGAGTAAGTTTCTTCAAATGTAAAATGAGGATGTTGGACTCTAAGGTTCTGTCCAGTTCTAACACGGCCTGAATCTGTGAACCTAGAGATAGATTTTCTTACAGTGAGTTCCAAAGGAAAAACAAACCACAAAATACTGCCCCTAAATTTGTTTTTTAGAATGCTATAAATGAATTAATAAAAACCACACGTACCATAAAATAAATGTATAATTTATAAGCATTTATTAAATATTATATGTTTTTAAAATGTTTATAATCATTACTGACATCTATATAGCTCTTAAGTTTACAAAGCATTTTACATATAAATCTCATTTGAGCCTCACAACAACCCTTTGAAATAGGTAGTATAGGCATATTATGCCCGTTTTACAGATGAGGAAACTGAGTTTCAGAGTGTTAAGTGACTTAACCATTGTCAGATGACTGGTGAGTGTCAGCATTAGGATTTGAACTCAGGACTCTTGACTCCAAGTTCAGAGCCCTATCTAGGCTAACTTTTCTTCCATGCTAACTCTTCTCATAAAGCATCATCTGTGTACTTTGGGTGGTGATGGTAGTAATTTATACTTGTCAATAAATAAAATGTAAAGCATCTGGAGAATATAAAAATATGTGTGTGTATTCATGTGTATATTTGTGGGTGTGTGTGTACTGCATAGGTTCTACATAATACAGTAATGTTTTAGCAGAATAGAAAGAAAATGTCTACTTTTTTAAAAGGAAAAGTAAAGCCAATGAAGAATTTGATTTAAATAAATTTAATTGATTTTAAAGGCATTAGGGACAAGGAGTTTTGCTGTAAGCCTTCCTACAAAAGCAGTTATTAGATAGCTAGGGGGCTCCATGGTTAGAGTGCTAGGCCTGGAATCAAGAAAATCTGCATTCAAATCTGACCCTAGATATTTACTAGCTGTGGGACCCTGGGCAAGTCACTTAACCTCTATTTGCCTCAATTTCCTCAGCTGTAAAATGGGGATTCTAATAATAGCATCTACTTAACCCAGAGTTGTTATGAGGATAAAATAATTTTTTGTAAAGTGCTTAGCACAGTGCCTCGTGCTATAAAAATGCTAGTTGTTATTATGTGTACTTCCCAATGTCCTTATTCCCCCTTCTGGGTTTATAATGTCTTTTTGAGGCTTATAAAAATTTCAAAGCAATTTTCATGACCTGGACATTAACTGAAGGGAGCATGATGAGCAATGAAAGAATAAATGAAAAGTGGGTGGTGTATAGCCTCAGAAAGACGCAGTTGAAGGTCTGAACTGACTGGGTATGGGATGGGGGACATGGTGTGCCCCATGAAAGCCTGTAAGGTGGGACAGGAAAAAGGTGATTGCTATTCACTCATTTTGACCCAGGCTGGAGTTATGGGTAGCATTTTAAATTGAGGAGAGCAAGTTAGCAATGTCTTTCTTTACAAATTTTACAATTACTTAAGTTAATCTTTGGCATGAGAGGCTGGCTGTGTGTTAGGCCCAAGAGCTAAAGATGTGATGGCTGATCTGAAGCATCCCATCTTTTTTTAAAAATTAATTTATTTTGAATTATCAACAATCACTTCCATAAGCTTTTGAGTTTAAAATTTTTCTCCCTCTCCTTCTCCACTTCCTTCCCCAAGACGGCATGCAATCTGATATAGGCAATACATATACATTCCTATTAAACATATTTTCGTATTAGTGATGTTGTAAGGAAGAATTAAAACTAATATGAGGAGCCAGCAGAAAGAGGAAACAAAATACCACAGAAGGAAAAAATAGCAAATAGTATGCTTCAATCTGCATTCAAACTCCATAGTTCTTTCTTCTTTGTGAACAGCATTTTCCATCATGAGGCCTTTGGAGATATCTTAGATCCTTGTATTGTTGAGAAGGGTTAAGTCTATCAATATTAGTCATTGAACAACATGGCTACTACTGTGTATAACGTTCTCCTGGTTCTGCTCACTTCACTCAGCATCAGACCACACAAGTCTTCCCAGGTTTTTCTGAAGTCAGTCTCATCATTTCTTATAGCACAATAGTATTTCATTACATTCATATACCACAACTTGCCCAGGCATTCCCCAATTGATGGGCATCCTCTCAATTTCCAATTCTTTTGAAGCACCCCATCTTAAGCTAAAAGATAAATTAACAAATGGAGTCTTCCTTAAAATAATAAGTATCATCTATCTAAAACCTTCAGCAAGCATTATATGTAATGGGGACAAACTAGAAGCATTTCTAATAAGATCAGGGGTGAAACAAGGATGTCCATTATCACCACTGTTATTCAATATTGTACTGGAAACATTAGCTTTAGCAATAAGGAAGAAAAAGAAATGGAAGGTATTAGAAAAGGTAAAGAAGAAACGAAGCTATCACTCTTTGCAGATGACATAATGATATACTTAGAGAATCCTAGAGAATCAAGTAAAAAACTACTTGAAATAATAAACAACTTTAGCAAAGTTGCAGGCCATAAAATAAGCCCACATAAATCATTGGCATTTCTATATATTGCCAACAAAGCCCAACAGCAAGAGATAGAGAAATTCCACTGTAGACATTATAAAATATTTAGGAGTCTACCTACAGAAACAAACTCAGGAACTCTATGAGCACAATTACAAAACACTTCAACTCAAATAAAATCAGATCTAAATAATTGGAAAAACAGCAGTTGCTCATGGGTAGGCCGAGCTAATATAATAAAAATGACAGATCTACCTAAGCTAATTATTCAGTGCCATACCAATAAAACTACCAAAAAATTATTGTATAGAGTTAGAAAAAAAAATAACAAGATTCATTTGGAAGAACAAAAGGTCCAGAATATCAAGGAACTAATGAAAAGAAATACAGGGGAAGGTGGCCTAGCAATTCCAGATCTTAAATTGTATTATAAAGCAGCAATCATCAAAACTGCTTGGTACTGGCTAAGAAATAGGGAGGTGGATCAGTGGAATAGGTTAAATAAATATGCAAGACACAGTAGTCAATGACTATAGTAATTTATTATTTGATAAACCCAAAGACCCCAGCTTCTGGGATAAGAACCCACTCTTTGAAAAAAACTGCTGGGAAAACTGGAAAAGAGTATGGCAGAAACTAGGCATAGACCAAATCTCACACCCAAAAATGGGTTCATGATTAGATATAAAGGCTGATACTATAAGCAAACTGGGAGAGCAAGGAATAGTTTACCTATCAGATCTATGGAGAACAGAAGAATTCATGACCAAACAGGAGATAGAGAACATTAAAAAAGCAAAATGGATAATTTTGATTACATTAAATTGAAAAGTTTTTGCACAAAAAAGCCAATGCAACTAAGATTAGAAGGAAGGTAGAAAATTGGGAAAGAATTTTTACAACCAGTCTCTCTGATAAGGCCTCATTTCTAAAATATATAGAGAATTAAGACAAATTTATAAAAATACAAGCCATTCCCCAATTGATAAATGGTCAAAGGATATGAACAGACAGTTCTCAGATGAAGAAATTAAAGCCATCTATAGTCATATGAAAAAATGCTCTAAATCATTATTGATTTGAGAAATGCAAATCAAAACAACTCTGAGGTACCACATCACACCTATCAGATTGGCCAACGTGACAAAACGGGAAAATATAAATGTTGGAGAAGATGTGGGAAAATTGGAACACTAATGCGTTATTGGTGGAGTTGTGAAATTATCCAACCATTTTGGAGAACAATTTGGAACTATGCCCAAAGGGCTATAAAAATGTGCATACCCTTTGACCCAGCAACAGCACTTCTAGGGCTATATCCCAAAGAGATCAACAAATGGGAAAAGGACCCACATGTACAAAAACATTCATAGCAGCTCTTTTTGTGGTGGAAAAGAATTGGAAATTGAGAGGATGCCCATCAATTGGGGAATGGCTGAGCAATTTGTGGTATATGAATGTAATGGAATACTATTGTGCTATAAGAAATGATGAATAGGCTCACTTCCGAAAAACCTGGAAAGACTTGTTTGGTCTGATGCTGAGTGAAGTGAGCAGAACCAAGAGAACGTTGTATACAATAACCGCCACCTTGTGCAATGACTAATATTAATAAACTTCACCCTTTTCAGCAATACAAGGATCTAAGACATCTCCAGAAGCCTCATGATGGAAAATGCTATCCACATCCAAAGAAAGAACTATGGAAGTTGAATTGCTATCTTTTTTTTCTCTTCTGTTGAGTTTTGTTTCCTCTTTCTGATGGTTCCTCCTATTGGTTTTAATTTCTACTTACAACATCACTAATGTGAAAATATGTTTAATAGGAATGTAAATGTATAGCCTGTATCAGATTGTGCACCATCTTGTGGAGGGTGGTGGAGAGGAAGGGGGAGAAAAATTTTAAACTCAAAAGCTCATGGAAGTGATTGTTGATAAATGAGAATAAATTAACAAAATAAATTAAAAAAAATAAAATAAAGCATAAATTAACATTTCCCAAAGGGAGAAGAGTAATGTCTGGGAAGATGCAGAGAAGGGAGCTTCAGCACATGACACAACTCTGCTTAGAGAAGTCTGCTTCTCTGCAGATGCATAGTGGGGTCAACAAAGCAAAAAAGTCTTTGCGTAGGAAGGAGCTTTGGTAGAGTCAGTAAAAATGTTCTAGCCTTTAAACAAGAAAATAGCTTCCCCAATCCTTTTTTCAACTAAAAATGTGAGTTTCCTGGGGATTTGTACCATTTCCCAATGGGGATGTGTTTAGAGAAGATTGTACCCATTTACATATTGGCAGAAGTTCTTGAAAATGATTTCATTTCTTGGTTTCCCACTGTTATTTACAGTGTTAGCCAAAAGGAAAAAATTTACTATTGGATTTATGGTTTGTGCCTAGTCTGTGGATAGAGAATTCTTTGGATTGAGAAACAGGCTGAATATTTATTAGCTTCCACAATGAGTAAAGTTGGATAATCCAGCCCAACCCCCAAGAAGATGTACATACACAAGTTTATTTAAAAAGAATAGATAGAAGGTAATTTTCAGGGAAAGGTCACAAGCATCTAGAGGAGGTTGGGAAAGACTCCTTGTAGATGGTGCCACTTGAACTAAGTCTTGAAGGAAACTAAGGGCTTCAGGAATCAAAACTGGAGAGGAAGTAGTTTAAGGTAGGAAGACAATTTTAGTTGTTAAACAGAGGAGTTTGTGTTTGATTCTAGAGCAAGAGGGAGGCCTCGGAGTTTGAGTAGGGGAGTGATGGTCAGACCCTTGATTTAAAAGAAAATCCTTTCGGCAGATGTTTGGAGAAGAGAGTGATTTGAGGCAGAGACAAATTAGGAGGCTGTTACAAGTTCGTAGGGGCTATGTGAGTTGAGAGAAAGGCAAATGTAGAAGAAGAAATGACTTTAAAACTGGATACACAAATATATGTAATGAGAACAAGAAGTTCAGAATGATTCTAAGGTTGTGAACCTAGGTAACTGTTGAGATGGTGGCGCTCTCAACAGATAGTCCTCATTCAGAAGACTCCTGGATGGGGTTGGGGGGCCGGGAGGGAAGATAAATTGCTTTCGACATGCTACCAACCAGTTCAAATGTCCAATTGGCAGTTGGTGGCAGGAGCTCAGGAGGAGTGGGGCTAGAGACAAATGCAGTACATCTGCGAGTCGTTTGCATAGAGATAGTAACTGAATTTATGGGAACGGTCGAGGTCATCAAATGACAGTGTGTAAGGGGAGAGGGTCTAGGACGAAATTCTGAGAAAGACATAGGTGGCAGGATGTGGAAGATGATTCAGCCAAGGAATAGGAAATTGAGAAGCAGGGACTTTCCATCCTCAGGACTCCAAGTCCTGAGACCTCCCAGTCCTGAGACCTCCCATACCTTAAGTTTCTCACATATTCTCTTTATCGTTTTTCCTGCGTTTCGGGTGAGTTCATATTTTTCCAAATATTATTTGTTGACAATTAGGAAATCCATAAACCACGCCTCCAAGCTTCCCAAGCCAAGCTAGTTTGACCTAAGGTCCGGGATTCCCCCGTGCTCTAGCAGGGACCCGGAGCCTGACCTTGGGCTTTCTACTGACTGTGCTGAGCCCGCTGTGCGCTCAGCCACCGGCCCCGGGCACTGATCGCAGCTTTGCTGGGCTAGCGCTGGGGTCTCGCAGAGTGGGCTGCTGAAGACTGGCTTCCTGCAGTCGCCTTCTTGAGCCCCTCCGGCTCGAGCGAGGAGAGGCGGTTACCTCGGAAACGCGCGCTCGGCGGGCTGCTGGCGATCTCCCTGGCAGTCGGTGCCTGGGCTCCGCTGTTCGTTAGTTCGCAGGCGGGACCTTGACCATGTCGTCCTTTTCGTCCCCCTACCCGTCTCTGAAGCCTGCGTGGTCCCTGCCATCTGACCTCTGGCTCCTCAGAGAGCTTTCTTCAGACTCCAAAGCCAGTACTTTAATTCTCTCATCCTCCCCCACTGAGGTCCTAGTGCAGGGCCGAGGGGCTGCTGACCGGTTCCGTAAGATGGCCAGAATCCTAGCGCACATCTGCGGGTTGACCCTGAGCTTGAAAAGGTAACAGCTGCGCCTTCCTGCATTGTCCTCCCCAGGGTCTGGGAGAAGAGCTTAGTCTTCCACCGAACTACTGAGGGACAGGAGAGGCTGTACCTTTCCTTACCTCTTGACTCTTTCGGAACTGAGCCCCGTCGGTGCCGCCCACTGTCGCCAGGGCTGCTCTGGCATGACAGATCATATGTCTCGAGACCAGGCTAGGAAAGCGATAAGGGACCCTTGGACAGGACAAAGGGTTGACAAGCCAGTGCTTGGCTTGCAATTAACCAGCTGGGTTTCGGTACTCTCCTCCCAAATTTACAATTCTCTTTGGACCGAAAACATAAGCCTCTGGCCAATGTATCACTGTCACTGGCCACTGATCCTTCTCACTCTTGCCAGCTGTGGAGCCTGGGCAAACACCCGGAGAAAAAGCCCGCTCTTTTTACTCTTCCTCCCCTTATCCGCCTTAAAACTGTACTGGCTGTTTTTTGTTCTTTTATCATGTCTAGAAATCTCTAGAATCAGACTGAAGAGTGATGCACAGTCCGAAATACATAAGATTCTAAAGACTGTTTCCTGTATCTATTGTAACTTGTAGAGGTTTACCAGATTACCTCAGCAAAGAATCCATTGCTATGAAAGGAAATTCTTATTCCATAGTGGTCACAGAGCAGGGGTCAAGATAGAAAAATATCCGAGGTCACTAATCTGCAGGGGAAAGAAAAATCAAGTGAGGGTCAAAAGAAATAAAAAGCATCATCATTATTATTTCATCTAGATGTGATTTTATCTGTGAAGAAACTACCTGGAGTGCCTGTAATTTATGAAGAGTTGTCTGAAATCATTGAGAAATTAAGCCACTGGTCCTCTTTACACAGCTAGTATGTACAATATTGTAAATAGGTCTTGTCACCAGGTATTTTCATCTCAAAGGCCACCCCCTTTTTTCAGACTAGGCCATGCTACTTTTCTAACTTAGTTTTCCTTTTTTTTGCCAAGCAAAATTTATATGAGGCATAAAAATAATAATAGCTAGTATTTATATAGCGCTTTAGTTGTTTGCAAAGCACTTTACAAATATTATCTCCAGTTTACAGATGAGAAAACTGACACACAGAGTAGTTAAGTGACTTCCCCAGGGTCACATCGCTAGAAGTGTCTGAAGACAGATTTGAACTCAGAAAAACCATTCTACCACTTAGCTACCTCATAATAAGAACAATAACATAAATTGAAATTTCTACGGCACTTTTAAGTTTTACAAAACACTTGGCATATATTACCATCTTTCACAACCCTGTGAGGTAGGTACTGCAGGTATTATTGACCCTATTTTACAGATAAGAAAAATGGGACTGAGGAGAAGGATTAAATGACTTGCCCTAGTAAAAGCCAGATGAAGACTTTATGCCTAGATTTCTGTGGACTCCAAGTCCAGGATTCTTTTTCACTGTATCACAGAGGTGGGGGTGGGGGGAGAAAAGGAAGGAGAAGAAAGAAGTAGCCAACCAACCTGAACCCACATCTTCTTCGCTCCAAGGCTATCCTATCCACTACTCCCTAGCCGCCTCTCTTTGGCCTTCAGAAAGCTTAAATAGGAGCATTTTTCTCTCAGTCTTGTGAAATAATTCACACATCTCCAAGGAGAAATAATTCATCATGTACCCTCAACCTTCTGGTGATAAGTCTTCCAGTAGAATTGAGCTAGATTGTCTCCAGCACAATGCTTGCAACTTCTCCAGCTTGATAAAACCTGTCTCTCAAGTTTGTGTCATGCTTTGATAGCCTTGGACAACCCAGGGTCACTTACAGTAGAACTTGAAAGAAAAAAATGAAGGATGTTGAGTCCTTAATAGGTTTATATTAAAGACATGTTCATGAAACGTTCCTGCTATACAGAGTATAAAAGAAATGCACTTACTTGGGAGTCATAGTCAAACGAAAGTAGAAATTTTGAATGATCACCCAGGAATTCAGGATGGAAAATTTAGGCAAACTTTTTTTTCCTTTTATTTGGATTTCTTAAGTAATTGCTTCTGTATAGACCTCCTCAAGCAAAATAAAATCAGTCTGCTGTAGTATGTTTGAATAAGACCAAAATTATACAAACAGGAGTTGAATGTGGATTTTAGAAAGATTACAAAATACTGACCATGTGGAGTTGGCATAAAGTGAAAATTCTGGCAGGTTATATTATTGAGAAATTCTGAGATAATTGGGGCAACAATGTATCTTGACTGTGTAAAATGGGGTTAATAATCCACTACCTACCTCACAGAGCTGTTGTGAGGAAAGCTCTTTATAAATGTCAAGACATTATGTAAATAAGAGCTATTATTGTTACTAATTCTATTATTATGTCAATCAATCTGAGATGAGTAGTTTTGCACATAGTAGGTTCTTAAGTAAATACTTGTTGATTGTTATGGCTGATCTGAAAACCAGGACCACTAACCCTACATGTATTTGTTATTCTAAACCTAGAATCCACCAAAAATTTCAATAAAAAAACATAAAACTTTCATTATTCGCAGAATTTTTTTTTTTAGGCAATTGGGATTAAGTGACTTGCCCAGGGTAAAGGTCAAGTGTTTGGTCTGAGGCTAGATTTGAATTCAGGTCCTCCTGACTTCAGGGCCTGTGCTCTATCTGCTGCACCACCTAGCTGCCCCTATTTGCAGATTTTTTAAAAATGTGCATATTAACTTTAACAAGAGTAACAAATATCCTGTTTACTTTTATGTCTCCATATTTCAGTAGTTGTCATAATGTGTGGATATTGTTGTTCTGATTTTGATTTAATCACTTTGCATCTCTTCATTTAAGTTTTCCTATAATTCTTGGTATTCTTCATGTTTGCCACTTTTCTTATGGCACAATATTCTTATGTTTCTATGCTACAAATTGGCCATTTCCCAAGGGATAAATCCATTGGTTGTTTAAACTTTTTCACTATTACAAATAAGGCTTCTAGAAAATTTTCTGCACTTGGGATTTCCCCCCATCATGTTAATGTATAGTCCTACTTGTGAACTCATTGGGTAGAAGGGATTGAGCAGTTTTGTAGCTCTTATTTTGATAATTGCTTTTTAGAATTATTTGACGTAATGCTAGTAGGTGACACTCAAGTTTGAATATAGGCTGGTACCTTTGTTGTTTTGTAGACAATTATGCTCTTGATTTCAGAAACCACAAATTACCACAGAAAGGATTAGCTATTTCATTTTCTTGTCTCCTCCTCTAGAACAGACCTTCTTGGGAGGGTAGACTTCTGAACAGAAAGAGTGACTAAGATGGCTAGTTGTTAATATCCCACAAAGAAAGACAATATGAAGAATTATTACTTTCTTGAGAAGACTTCTCTTTCATGCTACTTATATAAATTTGCAGAAAAGATGTTGCTGCCTTTCTTTTATATGACATTAGATATTATACATTGAATCAGTTTACTCTCATTCTGCCATCATTAATGTGCAAATACCATCCAACTTGTGATGGAAGCTTTTAGTTGGGTGCTAGCTATATTATTAAACATTCATTCTTCTGTTCAGATGAGTGTGTGGAGAGAGAGAGAGAAGAATGAGTCAATCTAAAGGTTTACTTAAGTTTTACTTGAAGTTTTCAAATATAATTTTATTCCGTTAAGATCAACTAGGCTTCTTTTTGGATGTTGTACCCAATGAAGAATTATATAACTATTGCCAGTATCAGGGTGGTGTAGTTGATATAGCACTGAGTTGAGGACTGATGATGAAACACTCTTCCTTATTTCAAAGAGAGATTGTGGACTATGAATAAAAAGGTAGCATATGTTACACATGATTACTGTGTCAGTTTATTTTGCATAAGTGTTTTTCTTTATCACCAAGGAGGATTCTGTGGGGTGGGGGAAACATAACTGGGAAGTGACTAGTGGTGGGGGAAGCAGCAATAACACTTAAGAGAAAGAAATCTGTTTAAAAGAACATTCTGAGTCAGTAAACTTTGGTTCAAGTCCTGGTTTTGCTATTTACTAGCTATACAATCTTGGCAAGTCATTTAAGTTCTCTGAGCCTCAGTTTCCTCAAATGTAAAATAATTAACAATACTTTGTATGCTTTTGAGGGTCACTTGAGATAATATAAAAAGAAAGCACTGTGTGAGATTTTTTTTGTCAATCATTACTTTAGGTTGGTAATTTGGTTTCAATTTAAATTCGATATATTTCCTAGAAATACCTAAACATTTAAATGTGTTAAAAAATATATGACAAGTGTGGGTCTTGATGTTCTCTAGTTATATCTCTGTGTATTCCAGAAGTGAAGAGGGTTTGAAAGGGTGGTAACCATGTGAGTGAAGAGAAGGGATCAGATGTAAGGGATGTTGTGGATACAGAACTGACCAGATTTGGCCACTGATTGGAAATGTTTAAATGTCAAAGGGACATATGGTTTGAAATGTTAAAGAGGCAGTTTGATATTGGAGGAAAACTAGAGAGAGAGATACTAGGGTTGCTTAATGTGGATCTGGTTATCATATGTGTAGAGAAGATAATTATACTCATGGTAGCAGATAAGGCTACTGAAAGAATGTAGAGAGAGAAGGTCCAGGACAGAGTCTTTGATTACTGCGTACAGACTGTAGGTTATGGGTGATAATCCAACAACACAGATTTGGAGTGGTGAGGTTGGAAGAGAAAACAAAAAAAAAAAAGAGCAGTGTGTCAAAAAAAAAAAAGCAGAGGAGAGGTTATTTAGAAGGAAAGTTTGGTCAACAGCATCAAAAGCTCCAGAGATTTCAAGAAGAATGAGAATTGAGAAGAAGCCATCACATCTGTCAATGAAAAGACTGTTGGAAACTTTGGAGAGAATAAGTTTAGTTGAGTGGTGAGGTCGGAAGCCAGGTTGCAAAAGGGCTGAGAAGTGAATAAGAGAAGAGGAAAGGGAGTTGGAAGTAGTCAGCTTAAAAAAACAGTTTTACTGTGAAAAGAGAAGAGAGATATAGGAAGATAGCTGGAGGGGATGGTAGTGTCAAGGATCTTTTTTTTTTTTTAAAGATGGAGAGATCTGTGCATGTTTGTAAGAAGCTGATAAGCCTCCAGCAGATAGTCACTCCTTATCTGTAAATTGTACATATGGGTCCCCACCCTATGTTAGGGTCCTTATAGGTAGGTCTTCTAGCTCTTAGGGCAGGAACTATTTCATTTTTGTCTTGATCTTCACCTTCAGCACCTCACACAGTGCCCTGCATACCTTAAGTATGCAGTGAATGCTTCTTTATTTGAATTAAACTGGATAACAGTGTAGCATGGACAGTCCACGTGTTATCCCTTGATGTTACTATAAGACCCTACCTCCTTTTCTGGTCATCTCTTTGATGATAACTTTTATACCACTTAGTTTGTGTAGTTTTATGTTGGTAATGTGCTGCAACCTACTATTATCCACCATGAATCTCTGCATTTTCCCTTGGAAAATCTAATTTTTTCTTCCTTGATGTTTGTGATTATTATTATTGTGGTTGTAATTATTATTTGTGAATAATCAAAGTCATATAGCATCATGGAAAGTATATTGGTGTTAATAGATTAGAGTTTTGTTTCGGGAAGAAGCTTGGGGTTCACTAAATCCACTGTGCAATTTCCCAATTGTCAATCTCACTCTCTTTGTTCCATTAAATTTGGACCAGGTTCAACCATCTAAAGTATCTTTTCAAGATATCTATATTTATATGTCTACATTTGTCTATCATATATAGCTAGCTAGCTTTCTATATACCTATCATCTATCTTTCTATCTGTCTATCAATCTATCAATCAATCTATCTATCTACCTACGTATCTACCAATGGACCATCAGCCTCTACAAGCCATCCATGCAACTACACATTATTGTCTAGATCATAGACAATCTTTATCCCCTTGGTTTTTCCTATGTGAATAAGTCTGGATGCTTTTGAGTCATTATAATTCTCATTTAGGAAGCTTTGTAACATTCCAGGGTTTGAAGCAAATACTGAGTTATATGTTAACTTATGGCAGATACTGTCAAATTCTTCATATAATTTTTTCACTTCATCTTTTGCAATGGATATTGGTGCATAAATTGTTTCTTTCTTTATAGTGGTCCCTTGTCTATGTTTATTATGAGTACTAGAAGGTGAGATGAGTGATTTTCCATAGGAAAAATGATTCTTATTGCAGAATGAAATCATTTCCTTTATTTACCTCTCTGAGGAGAAACCATGAAACAACCTTCCATTTAGTTGTAACTTCTTTATGTCTTCCGGCTTCATTTATAGTAATGGGTATAGTTAAATTCTTTAAATACTGTATCAATGCTATGCCAACCAAAATACCAAAAATCATTTTATAGAGCTAGAAAAAAATAATAACAAAATTCATCTGGAAGAACAAAAAGTACAGAATATCAAGGGAATTAATGGAAAGAAATGCAAGGGAAAGTGGCCTAGCTGTATTAGATCTTAAATTGTGTTATAGAGCAGCAATCATCAAAACTACTTGTTACTGGTTAAGAAGCAGAGTAGTGGATCAGTGGAATGGGTTAGGTATGTAAGACATATCACTCAATGACTATAGTAATCTACCATTTGATTAATCCAAAGATTCTAGCTTCTAGGATGAGAACTCACTATTTAACAAAAACTGCTGGGAAAACTGGAAAATAGTATGGCAGGAACTAGGCATAGACCAACATCTTGCACCCTATACCAAGATAAAGTCAACTGATATTATAAGCAAACTATATAGTATATATTATATAGTTATAATATTACATATTATACAATAATATATTACATATATTATATATTATAAGACTGATATTATAAGCAAATTAGGAATGCAAGGAATAGTTTACCTATCGGATCTATGGAGAAGAGGAGAATTTATGACCAAGCAAGAGATGGGGAACATTATGAAATGCAAAATGGATGACTTTTATTACATTAAATTAAAAAGTTTTTGTACAAACAAAGCCAATGCAACCAAGATCAGAAGGGAAGCAGAAAGCTGAGAAATAATTTTTACAGCCAGTGTCTCTGTTAAATGCCTCATTTCTAAAATATATAGAGAACTGAGTAGAATTTATATGAATACAAGTCATTCCCCAATTGAGAAATGGTCAAAGGATATGAATAGGCAGTTTTCAGAGGGAGAAATTAAAGCTACCCATACTCATATGAAAAAATGCTCTACATCATTATTGATTTTTTTCTTTCTTTCTTTCTTTTTTTAGGCCATTGGGGTTAAGTGACTTGCCCAGGGTCACACAGCTAGTAAGTGTGAAGTGTTTGGTCTGAGGTCGGATTTGAACTCAGGTTCTTCTGACTTCAGGGCCGGTGCTCTATCCACTGCGCCACCTAGCTGCCCCCCCCCCCTTTTTTTAAACAAAAAGTATTTATTTGGAAAATTTTCCAAACTAGCCAAAAAATGGTACTTGTTGCCCTGTCCACTCCCCTTCCCCCAGCCCCTATGGGGCAGGAACACCCCAAAACATATCTGAGGTGCCACATCACATTTGAGTTATCAGATGTTAGCCAATTTCAGAATCTTTGGTCTGCAATATGAAGAAAATGTTAGTTATTGTTTGCAAGGAGTGTATCTAATTTGTCCTTTGTCCTCATGAACACTATCTTTGCCAGCTTGGCTAGCAGATTGGCTAACATGACAAAACAGGAAAATGAGAAATGTTGGAGATGTGGGAAAATTGGAACACTAATGCATTATTGGTGGAGTTGTGAACTGATCCAACCATTCTGGAGAGCAATTTGGAATTGTGCCTAAAGGGCTATAAAGTTGTGCATACTCTTTGACTCAGCAATACCACTTCTAGGTCTGTATCCCAAAGAGATTATAAAAATGGGAAAAAGACCCACACGTACAAAAATATTTATAGCCACTTTTTTTTGTGGTGGCCAAGAATTGGAAATTGAGGGGATGTCCATCAATTGGGGAATGGCTGAACAAACTGTGGTATATGAATGTAATGGATTACTATTTTGCTGTAAGAAATGAGCAAGTGGACTTCAGAGACACATGGAAAGACTTATATGAACTAATGCTGAGTGAAATGAGCAGAACCAGGAGAACAATGTACATGGTAACAGCCACATTGTGCGATGAATGACTTTGATAGACTTAGCTCTTCTCAGCAATGGAAGGATCTAGGACAACTCCAAAAGACTCATGATGGAAAATGCTATCCGCATCTGGAGAAAGAACTATGGAGTCTGAATGCAGAACAAAGCATACTATTTGCTCTCCTTTTCTTTTGTTGTTTTGATTTGTCTCTTCTTTCTTGTGGTTCCTCCCATTAGTTCTAATTCTTCTATACAGCACGACTAATGTAAAAATATGCTTAATATGAGTGTGTAAGTAGAACTTATATCAGATGGCATGCCATCTTGGGGAGGGGGAGGAGAGGTAGGAGGAGAAATTCTAAAACTCAAAATCTTATGGAAGTGAATGTTGAAAACTAAAAATAAATAAAATAATTATTAAAAAATAAATACTATAGCAAGCCAGTTGTATAAAGTTTTTGCATCATGTGGGGAGGGATATGTTGAGAAAATTAGATGATGTAAAAACAAAAAGTATCAATAAAAAATTTTGAAGCATAACCAATGTTTGTAGATGGTCTAAAAATTGTGTCGTTTTAGTATTCATTATTACATTTTTATATTTACTTATTTTACTTTTCTTCTTCAGATATATTGGAAATAGCCCAGCAGTACAGTGGGTGGCCTTCCATTTGAAGATACAAAATAGAATAAGAAATGGAATGTTATTAAACATCTTCACTGAAGCTAAAATGAATCTGGTTTGTATTTTTTTTTAATGCTTGCATTGTAATTAATGCTTATCTGATTTTAGGAATAGCAAAGTCTTTAACTTTCTTTGGTGGAAGGATTTTTAAAAAATCACAGAATGGTTTAATACACTCAATTTTGTTGAAAATGTTTTTATGTAAGTTCCTCATATTGTGGATCATTTTAACATAATTATATCCATATGTAACAGAATAAAACATAATTCAAATAATTATAACTGAATCTGCTTAACATTAAATAGAATGAAAGCTCTTTTTTATATGCTTTTTAGTGAATGTGTTGATATCAAATGAAACTTCATATTGCTGTGTTTTTGATATGGTGCAATTACGTTTTAATTTATTTTCATTACCACAATTTGTTTCTGGGCCTAGTTTGTGGGCCCTACTAGTCCATGGGACAGATCAGTAGTATCAAACTCAAGTAGAAACTGGGACACTAAACTCTATGTAAAGATTCTTATGGGCCACATGTTGATTTAGAATACCACAAATTAATACTATCTATATATATAATTGTACTTTTACTTATTTTGTAAATACTTCTCAATTAAATTTTTATCTGGTTTGCTCTTGAAGAGTGCTATGGGCAGCATTCCTCATCTATAAATAGGGCTGCTGATATGTCTCAATCTTTTTTCTTCCCTAATATTAAAAAAAGCACTGTATCTTCCCTCCACCATTCACAGTCTCCTGCACTGTGTGTTTGATACCTCTGATGTAGATCACAGAACTGAATTGGACAGAAGCGAATTCTTTAGCACACATGGAGAGTGCCTGAATAATACCATCAAACCACTTTAAACCAATTCAGATGTTGATTCATTTACTTCATTATGATGTAGCAAATTCCCCCTATCTATCAAGACAACCAAGTTTCATCTAGGGAAAAATAGGTATCCTAAGGTATTTAAAAGAAGTTTGTAAAGCAAAATAAAAGTAGTAATATGTAATCAGAGCATCTGCTTTACCGGTGGTTTTAATTTATTTCTGTTTTAGAGCAAAGATAGTGTTCATGAGGACAAATTAGATACAGTCCATGCAAATAAATAACTAACATTTCTTCATATTGCAGACCAAGGATTCTGCCATACTTAAGAGTCTGTTATCTGTTTGCCCACATCGAAGAAGTGTAGAAGATTTCAGACAAGTAAGAAATTAAAAAAAAATAGGATTCCAATATTATTAAGTCATACTTCTATTTTTCTACAACAAATATAGGTTACCTCTCTCTATATATTTATTATATATATAGTACCTAATATGTTTATTTTGCTTGTTTTTTAAAAGAGATACTTGAATGAAAATCAATTTTTCTATGAAAACATTTTCTGAAAATTCATGTTACTTATTGAAATAATATCAAAGTCCTATTATATAAATATGGATTTTTTTGTCTCCAAGAATTTTAGTATATCTTTTCTACCCTTATTTAAACTTTAATATGCTTAGATAAATTTGCTTTATATTTCTTATGTGTTTTAATCTTATGAAGGCTACAATTTATTTTATTTTATAATGAGCTACAAAGTAAAAAAAGATTATTGATTTTTAGGCATTTTAAAGTAAAAAAACATTTTAGAGTATACTAAGAATAAAATGCTATATTATAAGTTGTCATCATTTTTGGGCACCAGACATCTTTGAAGGCCAATGCCTTTAACACATAACTGTTTATGGCTTTGTCTTGAGTCCATCTTGGACCTAACTTTTAGCTTGGGGAATCGAACATTATACTTCTAAATATTATGGCTAACTAAAATCCTATTATAAGTGCCAGACTGAGTTCTTTCTGTACAGAGACAATTGTCAAACCTGTAATGGATTATATTCCTTGAAAAGTCTCTATAGTTAAAAATTATATAAACTGAAACTGGTTTTCCAAAGATATGATGTTAAAATTAGAGGTACACATATTCCTAAGGAATCAATTTTATGCCAAACCTTTATATATTCTCCAAAAACTGACAAACAAATCTGGGTCCTTTTCTAAGTGTGTCTGAGGTTCTGCTATAGTTTTCTTGTAGGAGGTATGTTTATGTATATGTATAATGTTATTATAGGAATGATGGATGAGAGGGAGAGGGCATTCTAGATATGGGAGACATTCTGAGCAAAGGCACTCATCGCAGAAAGCACAGGACAGAGAATAGTCCAGGTTGACTGGGATCAGAGATTGTATGGAGGACAGATGAAATAAACTTGTAAAGGAGAGGCAGGACCAGATTATAAAGGGCCTTGAGTTTTACCAAAGAGGCAAAGGAGTTTAATTTTGGTAGAAAGTCCTTGAAGATTTTGAGCAGAAGAGTGACATGAGTAGATTTATAAACACTGGAAAATTTGTCTGGTAGCACTGTAAGGGGCAATTTGGAGACTGTTGATACTCTGTCTCTACTCACTACAACAATGCTGTAGCTATTTTAGCCCAGAGCTGGGATCAGGGAAAACTTTTGCTTTTGGATTAGAGCAATTAAGCTCAAGAGCTGAGCCTCAGACACCACAGGAATCAGTCAAGGACCTGAACCTCAAGCGTTGGCATCATAGCTTCATAGTCACAGGCAGCAGACTTCTAGTATCTGTCTAAGGACTAATGTGATAGGATCAACATCGACTGGGATTTCCTCTGCCCCCATCTCCATGTAGGATATACTAATTCTAAAAGTCGAGGAATCCATCTTCAAGCCTGAATTGGTCTAGAGGGCTAAGACCTTTGACTTTGGTGGCCTCTAGCCTTGTTGACATAAATTCTTAGTTTCCCAAGGGCATAAAAAGGCCTAAGTGGAACCACCATCCCTCAGTTTTGGTGTAACCATAGTCATCTCTGCTGACCAGAACTATAGAGACTTTTCAAGGAATATAATCCATCATAAGTTTGAGAATTGTCTCTGTATAGAAAGAACTCATACTAGCACTTATAATAGGATTTTAGTTAACCATAATATTTAGAAGCATAATGTTCACTTCCCCAAGCTAAATGTGGGGTCCCAGTGCTGACCAGATATGAGGGGACCCATGTATAACTGAATTGAGTGTTGTCTGAGTATCCTTTCAATGTTGTAGCTAGGAAAACCTCCTTTTGTTAACTGTTGAATGTCATATGAGTCTCATTGTGTTCTAACATCAGACTTCGACTACAAGAAATTTAGTCAGAATGAGCATAAGGAAAAAGACCATTAAAAAAATTGCAATTTATCATCCAACATTCTTTGCAGAGGTTGAAGAAGGAAGATGAAGTCTATGAAGAACTTGATAAGATTCTAAACCAAGCTAACACATATGTTGATATTTGGTGGCTTTGATCTGAAAGTGGGTATGGGGAGCCTGGTGAAATGCTCTTGGAAACTAGTGACTTAGATCAAGAAATGAATGTGGCCAAAGACTTGTAGCTTGCTCAGAAACCTCATGCTTGTACAACATAGACACTCTTTTTTTGGGGCTAGCCAGTGGGGTTAAGTGACTTGCCCAGGGTCACACAGCTAGTAAGTGTCAAGTGTTTGATCTGAGGCTGGATTTGAATTCAGGTCCTCCTGACTTCAGGGCCAGTGCTCTATCCACTGCACCACCTAGCTGCCCTTTCATAAAAAGCATGCCTTTTTTCAAGAAGAGTTAGAAGATATAGAATGATGCTAGCTCAGAGTTTAATGAAATTGACTATGTCTTAGTTAACAAGAGGATACTTGTCGTAGATATTAACCTTCTCTAATGGAAAATTAGAGACTGTTACATTTGTCTTTGTATTCCTAGTGCCTAGCACAGTGCCACGTATACAGGTAGTCAGTTGATGGTTGTTGAATTGAATAGTAGTGAATTTTAGAATCACCTGTAGATGTGAGTCAGATTATCAACTGGTCAGAGAAAAAGTTGAAATAAATATCAAATCTAAAATAAGGATAAAGATGAGAATATGCCTCTGCATGTTATTATAGCAGATACAACCACATTTGTTGAAATAAACTGTCAACTCCAAAAAAAAAGACAAATGGACAGATAGAAAGAAAATGGCTTTTCATTAGATGCAAAACAGTTGCCACAATGAAGAGATGATGAGATCCCAAGCACCTTCTCTGCCAACAAATATTTAATCTCCTTATCAGATGGAAAGATCATCACTGGTTTAGGATACAAATTCATTTACAAAACATGTTAGAGGAGAATGATGTAAGAATACAAATAGTCTTCCAGTTAACTGTGTGATGGCAAAGATGTAATACACTGTGAAATATCATTTGTCAAAACCTGCTAGTTTCCTTAACATACTCTCATAAAGGATGCCCTTGATGCATGTGAAAAGTATTCTCATAAATTTTTTTTGTAGAGGGAAAGTAGGCACATGGCTCTCTAGTTACTGATGTTTCATTGGCTGTGATTTTTAGAAATTTTAAGGTTCAAGATTTTTTTAATCTTCCTGTCCTTTGCAAACATTTACAGTTCATCTTTCAACAACCTCAGACTTGTTGCTTCCACAATGGACTTCCTCTTTATATACTTGGTTGGGTACAGCTATTATTCTCATTTTGGTTTTCTGCGGTGCCATTTGCACTTCCTCTATAAGCATACCTGAAGCTCTGGTGTTTGAGTCCAAATGTGGCTCCATTATCCTTGATGGTGAAAAGAGTTTAATATTTAAAAAAATTCTTTACTGACCTTTTTCTTCCTTTTTTTTTTTTTTTGGCTAGGCAATGGGGTTAAGTGACTTGCCCAGGGTCACACAGCTAGTAAGTGTTACGTGTCTGAGGCTGGATTTGAACTCAGATCCTCCTGAATCCAGGGCCGGTGCTCTATCCACTATGCCACCTAGCTGCACCTCTTCTCCTTTTTTGTTGATCTTCTAGTTTCATTCTTAAATGCTCTGAGGATGACCTTGCGCTTTCTTTAAGCTTTTATCCCCTCAGAGTTTCTTGCTTGTGAGGCAATGCTGCTTTTAATCTTCTACCATCCTTCTCTGGAAGATTTTTCTAATGAATTTAAGTTTTCAATGCACTCGATTGCTACATCTCTAGTTGGTAAGTAAATTGTGTTTTCTGACTAGGGCAGTTTTTAGTCTCTTTTGGTCTTCTCTTTGTGGCAATTGTTTTACGTTGGTTAAACTTCTCCACAAAATTGTTGTCATCAGCGTCAAAACAGAGATAAGAATATTGTAAGGCTATATTGGATATCAAAACACCCATAAGAGCTTATTGGATCCTCTGTAGAGTGCTTATGTATAGGAATTGCTATGTGCACCAAAGGAGGAAGCAATTGCAATCAGTGTAATGAAATTCTGTATCCATTAAAATATGAAAATAAATTATCATCTTGAGACATCAGAGTTCTGAAGAGATACTGAATTACCAAAGAAAGATTAAATTATGCTAAGTATGGTTTTAGTATTGTTTTTCCATCTTTTATTTCTTTTAAAAATTCATTGTCTATGCATGATGTATGTTAACTATTAATGAGAATGTTTAATTAGCCAGTCCCTTCTCTGAGCAGGCTGAAGAGCAGAGTTTCATGAAGTTACTAGATAGGGAAGTTTTAATTATTTAAGTAATCAGAAAAATAATTAACTTTGAATGACATGCTTTTCTGTTTTAACTAATTTTAAAATTAGCTATTATTTTGAACCTTTAAAAATCCTTTGGTAAGAAACTGATATGATAAATAACAAAATTTTAAGTGCTTGATAAAGTAGAAAGTACTCAGGTTGATATATTGGAAACAGTTAACTTGATGGAAGAAGGAACTTAAACATTGGAATGTTTCCTTCTTTACAAAACTGGACATACAACTTGAGCCAGCTAGGCCATTACTAGACCTATAGCACAAAGTGATCAAAGAAAGAGGAAAAAGGACCATCATGTACACAAACATTTATAGCAACTCTTTTGTACTGACAGAGAACTATAAATTAAGAGGGTGCCCATCAGATGGGGAATGACTGATTTATGATATATTAATATAATGGAATTGTGCTCTAAGAATTATAAAAGGGATAATTTGAGAGAAATGCAAAGGGGAGTAGAACCAAAGAACAATTTATACAGTTACAATATACTGCAAAAGACTTAAGAATTCTGATTAATGTAATAGCTAATCACAATCCCAGAGGACCACTGACAAAACACATTATCCATGTCTTGATAGAGAGGTGATAGATTTGGTATGAAGAATGAGACATATTTTTGGGATATGGCCAATATGTGAGTTTGCTTTGTTTGACTATGCATATCTAACACAAGGTGTTTTTTTTCTTTTTTTCAATAGGGAGGTAGATGGGAGGAAGAAAAAATAGATTTTATTAGTTGAAAAGATTAAATTAAAATAGAACATTTTCTGATTGCATTTCACATTTTTACTTCCTCCTCTGCTACTCAGAGGAAGGCTTCTGAGGCTTCCTTTTGAATTTTACATATTTTCATATCTTATGGGTAATTGTGATATAATGGAAAGAAAAATCCCTGGGCTTTAAGTTAAAACTAGGTTCCTCTCTCATTTCTTCTTACTAGCTCTGTTGTCTTATTTCTCTGAATTAGCAAGCATTTATTAAGAACTTTCTATATGCCAGGCATTGTACTAAGCACCAGGTATGCAAAAGAAAGGTAAAAGACAGTTCCTGCTCTCAAGGAGTTTATAGTCTAATGGAGATAGCATATAAACAACTATATACAAATAAGATTGAGGGTAATCAACAGAGGGAAAGCACTGCCAGTAAGGAAAGGCTGGGATTTTAGCTGAGACTTGAAGGATTCCAAGGAAGTTAAGAGGCAGAGATGAGGAAGGAGAGAGTTGCAAACATGAGGGGTGGCAAAAGTCAGGAGGCAGACTGTCAGGTGCAAAGGAGAGCAAAGATACTAGTGTCACTAGGTATCAAAGTATGTGTGTATATTGGGGTGGGGGGGAAAGTGTAAGGAATAAGAAGATTGTAAAGGTCAGAAGGAGCCAGGTTATGGGGGGGCTTTAAAAGAGAAGCAGAGGATTTTATATTTGATCCTGGAGCCTATAGGGAGCCACTGGATTTGACAGAATAAGGGGGTGTACTTCCTAAAGGAAGAACAGTTTGACAGTTGAGTGGAGGATGGACTGCAGTGGGGAGAGGTTTGAGGCAGGGAAACCAACCAGTAGACTATTGCAACAATCCAGGTGTGAGGTAATGAGGGGCTTGGACCAGGATGGTGGCAGTGTCAAAGGAAAGAAGGAGGTATATATGAGAAATGTTGTGAATGTAGTAATGATGGGACTTGGCAACTAATTGGATTTGGGAAGGGGGAGATGAGAGAAAAAAATGAAGAGTCAAAGATGACACCTAGGTTAACCCTGGTGACTCTGAGGGTGGTGGTGTATTCTATAGAAAAGGAAAAGTTCGAAAGATGATAGGGTTTGGTGGGAAAGATAATGAGTTCAGTTTTAAATGTGTTGAATTTAAAATGTCTACAAGATATTCAGTTTGAAATGTCCAATAGAGATGTGAGACTGGAGCTCGGTAGGGAGGTTAGAGCTAGACAAATAAATCTGAGGATATTTTGCACAGAAATGATAGTTGAATCCATGAAAGCTAATGAGATCACCAAATGAACTAGTATAGGGGGAGAAGAGTAAGGGCCCAGGATGGAACCTTGGGTAACAATCACAGTTAATGAGTGTGAACTAGATGATGATTTAGTAAAACACACTGAGAGTCAGTCAGCCAAGTAGATGGAGAAGCAGGAGAGAGCAATTTCATAAAAATCCAAAGAGAAAAGAATATTGAGGAGAAGAGAGTAGTTGACAATGTCAAAAATAGCAGAGAGGTCATTGAGGATTGAGAGAAGGCCATTAGAATTGTGGTAACTTTGGAGAGAAAAGTTTCAGTTGAGTGGTAAAGTTGGGAGCCCAGACTGCAGAGGTAAGAAGGAAGTAAGGGGAAAGAAATGGGAAGCATCAATTGTGGACAGCCTTTTCTAGAAGTTTAGCCAGAAAAAGGATGAGTTATAGGATGATGGCTAGCAGAGTTAGATGAATCAGGTGAAAGTTTTTTGAGGATGGCAGAGACATCTAGGTAGTAGCGAAGCAGCCAATAATCAGGAAAAGATTGAAGATAAGTGACAGAATAGGTAGATAGAAGATGTAGTCTGCTGGAGGAGATAGAATGGAATGGGATAATATGTACATGAAGAGGGAGTTAGTCTTGGCAAGGAGAAGGGCTATCTTTTCATATGAAACAGGTGAATGAAGAGAAAGTGGCAGAAAGCATCTTAATGATGTGAGATAATGGGGAAGGGAGAAGAGGGAGCTCTCAGAAAATAACCTCATTTTTTTTCTCAATGAAATATGAGGCAAAATTCTCGTTTTCTTTCTTACCTGTTAAAATGAGGTCAAAATACTTGTACTATGTACCTCACAAGATTGTTGCTAATATCAAATAAAGCACTATGTGAATGCGCACTGTTGCATGGATTAATTGTAAAACACTGTGTAAAAATGTAAGCTGTAGAATCAATACAGATGTGCTTTTTTAAACATCCACCAAAGGACAGGTGAGCTCAACAATGCTGAATTTGATTTTAGAGGTGCCTATGCCAAAGCAGTAGGGCAGAGATTGCAACTGACTACTTTGTCTTTTGTCGTTTTTTTAAGATTCAAGAACATTTAAAGAAGAACATCTCATTTCAGCATTTGCCAAATGAAGTCCAACTCCAACGTTGCCAAATTGTAATCTATCATGAGTGAGTAACACACCAGGCTTTTCCATTTGGGTTTTGGCAGTTTGTTTCTTATGAAAGAAATTGCAGATGTTAGACGCAGTTTAACAAAAACAGATAATTTTTCATGTGGCAAAGATATATAAAGACATATAAAGACAGAATAGAATATTGATCAGAAGAATCGGGTGTTTTTCTCAGTGTATGCTTTAAACTCACTCTAGACCACCGAGACTGACTTTTTTCACTTCAGCTGAGAAGGTAAAGAAAGCTGCAATTATCTTAGAGATCATTTCAGACAAAATAAAGAACCCATGGCAGCACTACAACATGTCATGCATGTCAAAAATGCAGAAATTTTTCACTTGTCATTTCCAGGGTCATATGCCATATTTAGGCCACAATTCCTGAATTTTGTAGTAAAAAGTGGTAGGATAGAGAAGATTTCCACTTGAAAAAGGTCAAATAATGTTACTGCTTGAATATGGAATGTGTTGTGAATATAATTCACATTTCTATGGCACTTTAAGGTTTGCAGAGAACTTTCCTTACAACTTAGTGAGGTATTTCAATTATAAAATATCAATCTTTAGAAATTGGATAGAAACTAAAATGTATTAAAACCTAATTTTATTTAATGAAGAGCAACATTGATATTTATTATAAAATTGACCCTCTCCTAGGAAAACCATATAAATTGAAAATAAGTCCACCAACCGGAAAGCCTCATGGCCGCACAGGTATTATTAGCTGTCAGAACCAAGATTCAAACCTAAGTTCTTAATTCAGTCCAGTGTCATTTCAACCTACCTTGTGGCTTCTTTTTAAAATCAGATCCATGATGTCATTGATAGCAGGAGCTTCCATATATATCAAGGATGGTGCTCATACCTGGGTAGGCATGGCTTTACCTGCTGTCCTATAGTAGCCTCATGCTCCATGCTTCTAAGAGATCTTTTTTAATAATAAGCATTATATATCTATAAAATAAATAAATATAAATTATATCTATATCATACATATATACTTTTATGGATATATTTTCATCATTAACTGTAAACAAATTGTAACCGTTTTTCTGTCCCTAGCAAAAGAGACAATAGCTTCTCTTGTCTTCATGTTGGAATAGTTGAATCCGTAGTTGACAAGAACAAAAATTTCAAGTAAAAAAAAAGTTTCCATCAAATTGAATAAAATCCTCACATGTCTATTAAAAGAGAAGTAATGTAGTAGAGTAGATAGAGGGCCCACAGGAAGTCAGGATGGTCTTAGTTTAGGTCCCACCTAGTACAATTAATAGCTTTGTGGCTAAGGGCTAGTCACTTAACCTCTCAGTGTTCCAATCAGATCTATGACTGTAAGATGATGGAGTCTGGATCCTCATGTTCCTTCCCACAAAATATACATGAAAAGTTCTGAAAGTCTAAAATTAAAAATCTAGGCATGAGAAGTAGAATATTTGATGCATGCCTTCTTTCACATTACTCACTAAGCTTTTGAAAAATCATCCTGGAGTTGTAACTCCAGCATAATATATAATTATTGCATGTGAATATTTGAAGTGTTCAGTTCATAGTAGTATTTTCAAATTTTAATGCTGCCAAAGAAATGGGTTGCCTTGGAAATATTGTGCCAGGGGGAGAAGTAGGCTATTGAGCAAGTGATGATGAACTTAGGGATGTTTAGAAACTATAATGGGCATCTGGCAGTCAACATGACGACCTGGCTGAGAATGGCTGGCCCTGATTCACGATTAGCAGTATGGAAGAGAGGAAATATGATAATGGATTACTCCTGACTTTTCTGTGATGACATTTATGTCTCTGTTACTTGAACATGAGACTTTTCTTTCAGAGCACTTACCATCCATCTTCCGTGCTATGCATATGTGTGCTACTGAATGCAACACCGGGATCTTTTATACCCTTTGGATTTTTCAGTAAGTTGATGCTTGAGGTGATTTCCAGGATAATTTATATGCAATGATAAAATTAAATCTTGCTTGTCCTGCCTTTATCTGATACTGGTAACTAGCACGTAACCTTTTCTGGTGATGAGGTTGGAATACAGCTAAAACTGAATAAATCAAGACCTGATTTGTAGTGTTTACTGATTTCCAAGGTGTAAATACTCAGCCCTGAAAATTTAATAATCAGCTCTTGGGACCCGGGTAAGCCAGCTCCAGCACACCCCTGCCACAAATGGCATGACTCCACCCTCAAGACACCAGGACCCAGACAGACTGGTGCTTTGGATGGTGGCCTAGCAGAAAGTTTGATGTCGGTCTGACAGCTAACTTGGATCCTCACTTTCTACTCTATGTCTCCCTAATCCTCCCCTTTATCCTGTCCCCAGTTATTAATTCTTTCTCCCTTCTGAAATTGCTTTTCTTTACTCTCTCTCTCTCCGCATATATGTGAGTGTGTGTGTGTGTGTGTATGTTGTATTACCCCAGGAAAATGTAAATTCCTTGAGACCAAGGACTGTGCTGTTTTTGACTTATACACCCAGTAGTAATAGTAGTAGGAATAGTAGTAGGAGTAGGAGTAGTGATGTGCCTTGTCCGTAGCAAATACTTCATGTTTGTTGAATTATTAAACAGCATTTGCTTCTCTCTTGAAGCAAACAACAGAGTGGTCCCTGGCTATTATGCTACTAGTCATCTCTGGGTTCTAAAATAAGAGATCTCTTAATACCCCTCCTTTATTGAAGACTAAGGAATTTGATAAACTGAACAACGTCCTCTAAGGCCTGGGCAGTTACTGCTACCACCAACTGACAGCCAACCATCAGCTGAGCTGAAGCGGAACGATACCCGGGGTCATACATACCCCAAAGACTCCTAAGCCACCGGCTTTGCCTCCATTCTGCAACACCCCAATCATCCAAGGAAGCAACCCTAGTGGGGACACTGCCCACCTCCTCAGCAATCACAGTTACTGAAGATTTAGAAATGAGAGCTCTCACCACCGAAGTCCTTCTCAAATGGTTCTGTGTGTGGTTTCATCAGGAAAAATGATAGTAAAGAATGATGTGTTTGTATATAGGACAGCCAGTAAGACACAAAATCCATGGAACTATCTTCATGCTGTAAGTGAGGAGAAATGAAGTAATGTAAGTGAGGAGTTTGGAGTGTTGAATGAAAGAAGGCTATAAAAGAAGTTAATGTGATTAGCCTAGTTAGAGCTCCAGTAGAAGACAGTTGCTATGCTATATACTGGACATTATTACCAATATGGCCATTATAGCTAAGGAGTAGACCTTGTTAAAATTACCATGGGGCAAGGGGGATGGGGAAATGAAGCGGAAGAATGGAGTGGTAGCAGTGAAGGATTCTATTCCCCTACTGATGCAGAGTTTGCTGAGGCTTACAGTAGGCTATAGCATTTCCTGTCTTTTTGTGTGAAATAGACCTTCAACCATTGCTCACACATTCCCCCCCCATGCCAATAGCATATACTGATGAGATGGAGGAAGATGAAGGATGGAGTCTAAGAAAGAGCACAATTCAGGTATCAGTTCACTAGAATCCCAAATATTGCCTAGAATATTAAAGAAGAACTTTGATCACATTCTACCTCAGCAACTGGAGTGGCAAAAGACAGGGAGAACCAACTTGGGGCCAGCAGCCCATACTATCTTCTTGCTGTGGTTACTTAGAAGGAATGGCAAAATGGCAAAGGGGTGGCCAAAGTGCTAACTGAAAACCCTGGTTCATCCACCAAGCAGATAAGTGCTGAGTTATATCTGTCTGGCTCTCTAGGCACCTTTACTATCATAGATATATTAAAACAAAAAACAAAACACATACACAGCAAATACAAACACATACTAACACCAAAGAAACATCCAAACAACAAAATGGAAGAATAAACTAAAAAGAGTTTTGAGAGTATCAGAATTTTTATTCTTAAATTAAAAACAAGGAAAATAAACAACAGCCTTAATAGCAAGCTAAGATTTCAGGGCTAGCTACATGAAAGATAATAGAAAGAAACAGAGAACAACCTCTCCAAAGTCAGAAAAATGGGGGAAAAAACTCCCAAAGTTCACTTTTCACCACTTATTTTTTAGCAACTTAAAATGTAGTGAAATCAATAGCCAGCTGATGGCACTGCTGATTATATAACAGAATCTGTCTCAATTTCAAAGTTTCAGGGACTTCTTAGATGACATTGTTGTCACACTTCATCACATGTTGAACATGTGTTGCTTCTGGACTGAGACAATTTTACATTTATAATAACCTACCTTCAGAGAGCCTGCCAGAGCTTGTGTTCTGTTGGCATAAATTAAAACTACTCAGTGTTACCTCTACCAGCTCATTCTCCAGTGACTCACCATGATATTGCAATTGTTGGGAATAAGGAGGTTTTAGGCTGAAAAGATGTTTGGCTAAAGAGTTACTCCCTTTCTCTGGCCCTCACTTTCATATGAGCAGAGCCACTCTTTTCCCGTATTTTGCCTTTGGGCATGCCTTTCCCCTTCATCAATACCTTCATTCCAAATTACTAGAAAAATAATCTTTTTTCTGTCTCTGTGTCCTTGGGTTACCATAGGGTACTGCTCTCCTTTTAATGCCCCTAAAGGCACACATATATACATGTATACACATATACATACAGAGAACTATAGCTTAGAGAAACCAATTTCTTTTGAGAAAACATAGATTCAGAAGGCAGAATCACTCTTAAAGAAATTAGGAATAGGGTACATGTTTAGTGCAAGAGTCAGAGTGAGGTAAGAGATGGGGAGCCAGGAGTTTCACCAGCTTTGTTCTTGGTATCAGTGACAGTCACCACCATTCTCTATTGGATTTGGGTGATCCTACATTGTTCAGCTGTGGTCTTTTCCCAGAATCTTATCCTTGTTTGGGGGCAGTGGCAATGCTAAGCACCAGTGCTCTCTCCCTCTCATTCCCCCTCTAGTCACGTGATTCACTCTTTCATGTTCTTTTATGTCCACTTTGCGGGCTTGCTTGCCTCTCACTTTAAATGAGATTTTGGCTTGCCCCTTCTTTTAGAAAGATACTGGTTTTAGACACATTATAGCCTTCCATCCTTAAGTCAGAATAAACTGAAGACTTCTGGCTCATCCTCTAGGTCTTCGTCCCAGCTGCACTCCAGTGCCTTGGGTAAAATGGATCTGTAGTGGTGTGCAGGCAATCCCGAGTTCTTGGAAGCTGTGGTACTGGAGCACAGACTCTGGCAAGTCCCACCTACTAAAAAGGCTTTGAGTATAGACCTGGTAATTACCTATAGGCCAACAAAACTGTCCATAATACCCGGATAGAGAGATCTTGCCAAGAGGTTCAGCAGGCCTCAGGAAAGGCACAGTTTGCAATACAAGTAGATCAAACCAGACATACAAACGTACAGTTACATCACTGCTCTGGGTACTGGTATAAGATTGTCAAAAAGATGATGCAAAAAGGGCCATCTTGTGAGAATATGCTATCTCACAGCCATCAAAATGAAGTCCAGAAACTGTCACAGCAGCCCATGTTGTCTGGGATCAGGTGATCTTAATTATTCACATGACAGTAAGGTCCCAGAGTTTTAATATATACAGAGAAAACAATCACATGAAGCTTTGGAATACCATAGTAACTGAAACTCCAACGAATAGTTGCAGGTGCAAGATGGAAATTGTTCTGTTCCTCTGTGCAGGATCAATCATCAATACAGTCAGCTGTCATATTTTCCCACAAGGGCCATTGCCATATTTGTTGTCATTAAAACTGCAGTGATTACCTCGCTGATATTTCTAGAAGATGCGAGCTTTGAATGATAGAAAACCTTTTCTAAGTTCATTGCTACAACGTAACACAAAAACCTCTCAGGAAGGAACTGCTTTATACTACTAGGAAAACACATCCAAGGCATTTGCATAATTATTTGGTATTTTATTTTTTCCCCAATTACGTGTAAAAAACAATTTTTAACATTTGTTTTTAAAACTTTGAGTTCTAAATTCCCTCCCTCCCACCCTTCCCACCCCTTCCCCATTGAGAAGTTAAGAAATTTGATTCAGGTTATACAAGTGTAGTCATGCAAAACACTACCATAATAATCATGTTGTGAAAGACTAACTATATTTCCCTCCATCCTATCCTGCCCCTGTTTATTCTATTCTCTCCTTTCACCCTGTCCTTCCTCAAAAATGTATGCTTCTGATTATCCCCTCTCCCAATCTGCCCTCCTTCTACCAACTCCCTCTTATTCTCTTCCCTCCTGCTTTCCTATAGGGTAAGGTAGATTTCTATACCCAATTGAGTGTGTATGTTATTGCCTCTTTAAGCCAATTCTGATGAGCGTTAGGTTCACTCATTCCCTCTCACCTTTCCCCCTTCCCCTCCACTGTAAAAGCTTTATGTTGCCTCTTTTATGTGAGATAATCTACCCCATTCTATTATCCCTTTCCTTTCTCCCAGCACATTCCTCTCTTACCCCATAACTTAATTTTTTTAATATCATTCCTTCATATTCAACTCACACCTGTGCCCCCTCTGTCTACATATACTCCTAGCTACCCTAATAATAAGAAAGGTCTTATGAGTTACAAATATCATCTTTCCATGTAGGAATGTAAATAGTTTAACTTTAATAAGTCCCTTGTGATTTCTCTTTCCTGTTTACCTTTTCATGTTTCCCTTGAGTCTTGTATTTGAAAGTCAAATTTTCTATTTAGCTCTGGTCTTTTCTCAAGAATGCATGAAATTCCTCTATCTCATTGAATATCAATTTTTCTCCCTCATGGATTATACTCAGTTTTGCTGCATAGGTGATTCTTGGTTTTACTCCTAGCTCCTTTGGCCTCTGGAATATCATATTCCAAGCCCACTGATCCTTTAATGTAGAAGCTGCTAAATCTTGTGCTATCTTGATTGTGGTTCTGCAATACTCGAATTGTTTCTTTCTGGCTGCTTGCAATATTTTCTCCGTGTCCTGGGAACTCTGGAATTTAGCTATAATATTCCTGGGAGTTTTCATTTGGGGATCTATTTCAGGAGGTGATTGGTGGATTCTTTCAATTTCTATTTTACCTTCTGGTTCTAGGATGTCAGGGCAGTTTTCCTTGTTAATTTCTTGAAAGATGATGTCTAGGCTCTTTTTTTGATCATGGCTTTCAGGTAATCCAATAATTTTTAAATTATCTCTCTTGGATCTATTTTCCAGGTCAGTTGTTTTTCCAATGAGATATTTCACATTGCCTTCTAATTTTTCATTCTTTTGGTTTTGTTTTATACTTTCTTGATTTCTCATAGAGTCATTAGCTTCCATTTGCTCCATTCTAATTTTTAATGAATTATTTTCTTCAGTGAGCTTTTGGACCTCCTTTTCCATTTGGCCAATTCTGCTTTTTAAGGCATTCTTTTCCTCATTGGCTTTTTGGACCTCTTTTGCCATTTGATCTAGTCTATTTTTTAAGGTGTTATTTTCTTCAGTATTTTTTTGGGTCTCCTTTAGCAAACTGTTGACTCGTTTTTCATGATTTTCTTGCATCACTCTCATTTATCTTCCCAATTTTTCCTCTACTTCTCTTACTTGCTTTTCAGAATCTTTTTTGAGCCCTTCCATGGCCTAAGACCAATTCACATTTTTCTTGGAAGCTTTGGGTGTAGGATCTTTGACTTTGTTGTCTTCTTCTGGTTGTATGTTTTGATCTTCCTTGTCCCCAAAGTAAGTTTCTATAATCTGAGTTTTTTTTCCATTGTTTGCTCATTTCCCCAGCTTATTACTTGACTTTTTAACCCTTTGTTAAGGTAGGGCTCTGCTTTAGGAGTTTTGTGCAGCTGTTTTCAGAGATACTTATATGGACCTGTAAGTTTTCAGTTCTTCCGAATGGTATGATAAAAGAAGAGGTGTTTACCCCTCTCCTGGACTGTGTTCTGGTCTATGAGTGACCACAAGCACTCTTTTCTGCCCTGGAACTGTGAGAAGAGTTCCTTCTCTAGTGCTGCCATAAGCTCGGCTATGCTAGTACTCCTCCTTGCCCTGGGACTGCCACCCAGGACTGCGACTTAGATCCAAGTATGGGCAAAGCAACAGAGTCCTGCTTTAGTGCTACCAAAGAGACCCCTGTAATCTCCTTCTGACCAATTGTTTGATCCCCTTACCATCTCTTGGCTGACAGCTCCATAAGCCGCTGCTGCTGCTGCCACTACTGATTCCATCACTCCTAAGGCCTGCTACTGGTTTGCTGGGGCCAGTACTTTGCTGGCACAGCCTGTGGTGGATTGTGCTCTTCCTTCACCCAAATATTTCCTGCTAACCTTCTAAATTGTCTTTGGCACGAGTAGGCTGAGAAGTCTAGAAACTGCCACAGCTGCCAGTGATTCAGTCATCCTGAGGCCGGTCTGTGCTGGCAGGTCCTGTGCTGGACTGTGCTTCTCTCTCAGCTTAGTGCCACAGACCTTTCCTGTCGACCTTCCAGGTCTTGGGCTGGAAATTTGTTTCACTCTATCTTTTGTGGTTCCAGGTCTACTGATTTTATCTCCTCCCTCCCTTCCTTCCTTCCTTCCTTCCTTCTTTCCTTCCTTCCTTCCTTCCTTCCTTCTTCCTTCCGGTCTGGTAGATTTCACTGACGGCTTGTGCTGATGACAGGTGTAAAGCCTAGGTTAGATAAGGAGCCGGAAGGGACGTTGGGGAGCATTCCTTACAAGTGCCCACATTTAACAGAGGAGCAAACAGAAGCTCAACCAGGCACGAGGGAGGATTAGAACTCACAATACAATGCTCTTTTCACTACACTCTGCTGAGTCCTTCCTTCCTTCCTTCCTTCCTTCCTTCCTTCCTTCCTTCCTTCCTTCCTTCCTTCCTTCCTTCCTTCCTTTCTCTCTTTCTTTCTCTCTTTCTTATTCTTGGAGAACCCACTGAGAAATCTGCTGGCAAGTCTATGCAGTTATCACATGAATGACAAAAATGGTGGCGTAAAGGCAAGAACTCACCTAAGCTGTCCCCCAAACGCCTCCAAATACTTTTAAAAATGACTCTAAACAAATCTAGAGCAGCAGAACCCACAAAAGCTGTGGTCTTGACATTATGATTAAGTCATGGGAGGGGGGCAATCTAAGGTCCTTAATGCACATGACCCATATATCAGTGCCATATTGATCAACTCTGAAAGCATTCATCCTAGCTTTACTTGATTACAACAAAACCATTAGAAGCATCCCCTCCAGAGCCATCTGAGGTTGATTTTTGGCTATACTTCCCAATGATTCATCAAAGCCACAAAGTGGTTCAGAGGATCATAAGATTTACACCTACAAGAAACAGGCTCATATAGTTAAATGCCCCCCACTATACAGATAAGGAAACTGAGACCCAGAGAGAGGAAGTAACTTGTCCAAGGTCGCATAGGTATTTAAGTAGCCAAGGCAGGATGAAAGAAGCAACATAAGTCTTTTCTGGCCATGGGAACTGCTGAAGTAAACACCTACGCTCAAAAGTGGTATTTTCTTGTTGGTTAAAACATTGTTAGCTATATAATGATATCATTCCCTTTGAATTCCTTAGTATTCTTATAACCTCTGAATTTCTTTACTTGATGCTACAGTGCTTCTTGAAATCAAGTAGTTTTATAGTAATAAAGTTCTGCCATGTTGAGGTTCAGATCATTCTTTTCTGTGACCAATACACAAAATCATATTCACCTGCCCACCTCCATAGGATCTCCTCCTTCTGCCACGTGGCCCAGTGTTTCATTTCCATATTTTAGGATCAGAGTTTATGCTTTCCCCATTGCAGACAGACAGGTTGAGAATCAACCATGATCTTGAGGAATTATTCTGAATTAGAAGAACTAATTAATCAATGTTGTTTCACTAATAAAAATGAGTTAAATGATATTTAAGCCTAGGTATTCCCATGGTTGCCTTAGAAATTGCTGCCTATTAATAGAGATGATGAAAATTCCAGAATCATCGCGTTTTGATCTTGTGGTCTTTGTGGTCCATTTCCACAGAAGGTAATGAAAGTAGCATTGTAAAGGTTTCTCTCCTCTTACATCAGCAAAGAGAACAACTGTACTTTAGTAAACGACTTGAGGGCAGGAACTGTTTCTATTTTGTCTTTTTATCACTGGTGCCTAGCACATGGTAGGCTTTTAATAAATGTTTATTAATTTGTAGTCATGTTACTTAGGATAAGGCATTCTTTGATCTACTAGTTTATCTTGTATAATGCTTCCTATTCGTATATTTATATAATGCAGGCTCTGGGGTTACTTTCCCAACCCCTACTTGCAATGGAAGGCATAACAATTGCTCATCGAGCTGCACTTTTTGAATATTTCTCTTCTAGGTCCCCCATCACTGACTATGTTATAATGGCAGCCAAAGAGGCATCTTTTGTCAGCAATCGTGTGACCCATCAAGACCACTCTTGATGACATACCAGGGGAGGTATTTGCAGCTTTATTACCACAGATGTGGTAATCACTAAGAGTTGTGACCCAAGAGAATTCTCATTATCATGGCACAACTGTCAGGGAGATCCCTCAAGGAGCTTACCAAGGTACAGTCATTTTCTTTTCTGGAGCAAAGCTGGAGAAATTTTTGACAATTTTATATTCATTGTCTTCAGCAGGAATGATTCTGTCATTTGCTATGTTTGACCCTGGGCAAATCTCTCTGGGTCTGAATTCCTCAGTTGGTAACATGAGACCTTCTGCTTTTATATCTGTAAGCCTATGAACCTATGTTTACAACCAGCTTCTAACTCCATCTGCTGTCTGTGTTCAATAGCGTGTTTCTGGCTCAGTTTCCATATCTACCTTTTCCCGTGCCCGCTCTATGAGCATGTCATATGTGACGTGTAAGCTCTAGGCTTGTCAGATCCAGTGACAGGAATATCCTATAACCCCTGGGCCTGTTTGTTTATTCTACATAACCCCTTCCTAGTAGATCTGCCTCCACAAATACATTTTCTTGGGCAAGATGGTGACAACCACTGTTCTCCATTCAAGGTAAGGGAATGTTTTTCATTTTGTCTCTGTATCCCCAGCACCTAGCATAATGCCTCATACGTGGAAGGGGTTTAATATTGAATTGTATGACAATAGCTTTTGTCACTGTGACTTGTCATTTATTGTTTTACTATAGGACTCATTTTTAACATTTGTCTTCTTTTTTGGGGACAGGTACGAAGCTAAAAGTGTAATTATAAAGAAAGGACGCTGGCCAATGGAATGCTACTTTGTGCTTTCTGGAAAATTAGCAGCTGTATCAAGTTTAACAGCTGAAAATTCCAACTCAGAAATTATAAGTGAATTTGAAGAAGGAGACTTTGTAGGGGTAAATACTTACTAAGAAAATTTTAGCCTAATTAATTTTAAGAATGTTTTTATGATTATATTGAAATGATTAGTAGGGGGAGTTATGATATATTCTTCCAAATGCTAGAAATTTTTGAAGTTGGAATGCTTTTTATTTTTAAAAAAATTTCTATTTTATTATTTATTTTTAATATTCTTTTTTGAAAATTTTGAGTTCCAAATTCTCTCTCTCTCTCCCTCCAGCCCCATTCACCACCCACTGAGAAGGCCAGAAATTGAAATGTTGATAAACAGCAACTAAAATATCCCTACAATTTTAGAGGAGGATGTCAGAATAAAATGCATTTACTTATCTTTTTTTAATCACGAATTGCCCAATTTCATTTTTTTAATTATCAAGCACTCATTTTTTCTCTTCCACTTCCCCCCACACACATTGAAAAAAAATAAATAGAGAACTTCTGTGTTACATAAGCACAGTCAAGCACAACATATTATTATATTGGTCATGTCAAAAAATTAATTTCTTAGTCTACGTGTTAATCACTTATTTCTTTGTCATAAGGTAGGTTGCAGTCTTCTTATTATCATTTAGTTGATCAGAGTTCTTGAGTCTTTTAAGAATGTTCACAATAGGGGCAGCTAGGTGGCGCAGTGGATAGAGCACCGGCCCTGAAGTCAGGATGGACCTGAGTTCAAATCTGCCATCAGACCAAACACTTGACACTTACTAGCTGTGTGACCCTGGGCAAGTCACTTAACCCCAATTGCCTAAAAGCAAAAAAAAAAAAAAAAAGAATGTTCACAATACTGATGTTATAGCATAAATTGTTCTTCTGGTTCTACTCACTTCATTCTGCATCAGTTCACACAGATCTTTATATGTCTTTGAAATTATTTTTTCCTCATTTCTTACAGCACAATAGTATTTCTTATATCACAGTTTTTTCAACCATACCCCAATTGATGGGAATCCCCTTATTTTAGCTTTTTTGTTACCATAAAAAGTGCTGACATAAGTATTTTTGTATGTATAGGACCATTTCCTCTTTCTTTGATCTCTTTGTGGTATGTACCTAGCAGTGGTATAGTTGGGTCAAATGGCATGCCCTATTTTGTCACTTTTTGTGCAGAATTGCTTTCCAGGATGGTTGGACCTATTCACAGTTTTACCATCAATGTGCTTATTTCTTTTAGTTCTTCCAACATTTGTCATTTTCTTTTCTTTCTTTCTTTCTCTTTTTTTAAACCATCTTTGTTAATCTGATAGGTGTGAGGTGGAACTTCAGAATTGTTTTAATTTTCATTTCTATTAATTATGAATGAATTGGAGCATTTTTCATAGGCTACAGATAGCTTGAGTTTCTTTTCTTGCCTGTTCATGTACTGAAGTCATTTATTAATTGGAGAATGACTCATAAATTTGAATCAGTTTATCACATATCTTGGAAATGAGATCTTTATCCTTTCAGACATTAGTTCAGATTTATTTAAAAACGAAAGAGAAAAAAACCATATACTTTTATATCAGAAACTATTCATCTCGAAACTCTCTTTAAATCTCTAGTATCACAGTCCAGAATATGAAAGTTCCTCAGACAGGCTTTACTCCCCAGCCAATCTTCTTTTTGTTCCTGCCCAGTGCTTAGCACAGGGCCTGGCAAAGAGTAAGCTCTTAATGTTTGGTGAGTTGACTTTACTGAACCCTAAAACTTTCTCCATGCCTGGAGATCCAACCACATTAACAATCCCTAAAAGTAAACTTCCCCTGTTCCCTGAATCTTTACACACACACACACACACACACACACACACACACACACACACTCCAATGGAGTTAAGCATCAGTATTATTTTTTGGTGGGACATTCTGCTCCTTGAATTTATAGCTGCTCTAGGAAATAAGCTATAGTATTTTATGAATAATAATAATTGTTAGCATTTATATGGTGCCTTATGGTTTGCAAAGTGCTTCACATACATTATTTCATTTGATTTCATACAATAATAATGTTTGGTAGAAGTGTCTCTGTTTTACAGGTGAGAATACTGAGGCACAAAAATGTTAAGAGACTTACCCAGCATCACACAGCTAGTAGATCATACTATCATAGATTTAGAATTGGAAGGGAACTTAGAGGTCATCTATTCCAACCCTTTCATTATACAAGGGAAGAACCTGAGTCACAGAGAGATTAAATGACCTTTCCACGGTCACGCAGCTATTAAATGTCTGAGGCACTGGTTCTTCCTGCCTCCAAGTCCAACTCTCTATCCATTGTGACATACATGCAAGAAATAGTATAAAATATGCCGGTTAGGAACTGTATAATTGGAACTTAGGTGATTATGTAATGAGAATAGATGTTGTCATAAGTAGAACAAGGTAAACGGAGCTTGCTCCAGAGTGCTAAAATTTAGAGAGTACTGATATCGCACGTACTCATTCAATAGGTAGAAACAATTAAGTTTAACACCTAATCAGAAAAGAGAATTAGTTAAAATAGGGGGCTAACAGTTGACATGCTTCCTCCACCTCACTGCCAAGCCTTAGCTGAACTGCTCCTCAGACTGTCCCCCACTCCTTGCTCCCTTTCCTTCTCTACTGGTAGCCTCCCCAGCAGTGGCTTCATGGTATCCTGGCAACACCACATACATGCATGGGTGTAATGTCACAGGGTCTCTGCATCTTTCCCATGTGGTCGATGTCCCATGGTTTTTCTTGCATTAGACCCTGTGTTCTGGGGTCCTAGGTGTTTACTCCTACTCTCCTCAAATGGATTGGCCTCTAAAAATTGCTTGCCCTATGGTGTGATACGTGATGTTTTCCCTAGGCTGTGTTATAATGCTCACGTCCTCTGGGCTTCAGAATTGTTCCTCATGTCTGTCTCCACCTGCACCGATTTTAAATCCATAGGATATTGAAAGATTTATAGGAAAGAAGATTTATAGGAAAACATGATAAAGTTAACAGGATTAAAAAGCAAGGTGGGTTGTGATTTGTATATAGGATTCATACTCACATTGCTAAGACAGTAGATCCTATGAATTGTAAAAGCATGCTCCAGTCTATAGGTTCCTGAAAGATAAGACCTCCATTTCTATAAAACAAATTAATACTAATTGGCACATTTGACGATTTGGAAAAGGGAACTAGACCAGTGACATAAATCTCTTGCTTTATCAATTATTCAAATTAATAATTCTGTAAAAATAATTTACTTTAAAATCAGTTCCCCAAATGAGAGTGATTGAAAGTGAAGTTCTATGTCCCATAGAATCATAGAATTTTAGATGTAGATGAACCTTAGAGACCATCTAATCCTTTTATTTGTGTAATTGAAGAAATCAAGGTCCAAAGCTTCTATTATGAAAGTTAGAATTGAAAAATAGCTTCTAAAATGAATGTATTTCTTTTTTATTTTTAGGAAACTTGTCTGTTAACTAACACCCGCCGACCTACTACAATTGTATGCAAATCAGATGCAGAACTTCTGGTGATAAGTAAGAAGGTAAGGACAATGAGGAAATGTAAGGAAGTTCATAAATATTTTTAAAGAATACTTTCCATTTACTCTTCAAATTACAGATTGCAAAAAATCAGGTAAAGAATAACTAAACTAAATTGCCAGATAATTAATGTCAGGCTTTTTTTTTTTTGGCTAGGCAATGGGGTTAAGTGACTTACCCAGGGTCACTTAGTAAGCTAGTAAGTGTTATGTGTCTGAGGCCCGATTTGAACTTGGGTCCTTCTGAATCCAGAGCCGGTGCTCTATCCACTACGCCACCTAGCTGACCCCCACGCTATTTGTTTTAAATTGTTGGGAGCATGGTGTGCTTTGTGGTTGTAGGGCAGGCTTTCTTGATTATTGTCATGGAATTTTTTTTGGGGGGGGGACCCAACAGGGTCAGTACTCACCAGTCTGGGTCCTTAAGGTTGGGCTCAGATAATATCAGTAAGGAGTCAATTAAGAGGGAAGCAACAAGCCATTTTATTGTGGTTGGCCTGAATGACCAGTCCTGATGAGCTCTTGCCAGTTAGTGACACCCAAAAATCCTCTCAGGCTGTATAGATGAGCATTCTTCATTGTACTAGCTCACTATTGTTTCTTATATCCTGTGGAGTGGAAGGAACCCCAAGAAAGGACAGCACTTTCCATCTTAAACTCTAAAACTATAGCTTGTCATCAGAATTACAACGAACTCCTACTTGGATACAAATAGCAATTTAAAAATAAAGCATTTGGCCACACTCTAATGAAAAATGCTCAACGACCAAAAAAAGTTGAAAATTATTTTGAAATAATTCTTTCAAGTTACCCAATGAACCAAAGAATATGAGATAAAAAGGTGTATCTGCTAGCTCATATTGATACATTCACATTCCAACTAAGTGTTTCTCAAACTTGGCATTGCATCTCCTGCATCCCTGCATTCATGGCAAGCCTGAGCAGACTCTCATTATCTATTTCAAAACTCTTATTATCCTTTAAGATTGTGCTCAGGCATAGCACCATTGTTTTCCAGGAAGCCTTCAGTCTTTCCATATAAGTACTCCCTCCATTGTCGAATTATCTTGTATTTACTTTTCTGTGTGCATTTTGTAATCTCTAGGAGATTGTAAGCTGCTCAAGTGCTGCACTAGCACAGTGCCTTGCATCTATAGTAAATGCCTAATAAATGTTGAGCGAAATTGAATCTGTGCATATTAACCCTCTGCCCTATCCCCTCTTCCAAGAATGTAAGCTACTTGAGGGCAGGGACTGTTTTCATTTTACATTCTCCATGTTAGCATAGTCCCTTGCATAGAGTAAAGGCTTAATGAATATTTGTTGAATTAAATTCAATTGAATTAAACTAAACTTTAAATATACAGTACACTATCATGGCTTGTAATGGGCTAACTACTAGTTTTTGTCTGCTCCCAGCTGAAAGCAATTGGTGGGTTGTAAAAGAATAAAAGATTTTGTTATAAAGTCTGGAGAAGGAAAATTTGCATTAGAACTTGTTAAGAGTCTATCTCTCTCTCTCTCTCTCTCTCTCTCTCTCTCTCTCTCTCTCTCTCTCTCTCTCTCTCTCTCTCTTTCTCTCTCTGTCTCTCTCTCTCTCTCTCTCTCTGTCTCTCTCTCTCTCTCTCTCTCTCTGTCTCTCTCCTCTCTTTTCACATTGGTTGTTAGCCTACATTGTGGCAGCAGTTGCACTGGTGCGAATTTTTACAAGTTTTCAGGTACGATTAATTCTTTTCTGGTGAATATGTTGACTAGAAAAGTAAAACAGTGGATAGATACCATAGTGATCATCCTTTGATCATCTATTTTTTCATTGATTAATATGGTCCTTTGGGTGTAGCAGCAAATTAGATGGTAAGGCATCTTCTTTAATGTTGTTTTCATTAATAAAACCTTGTCAGTTTCTGTTATTGAATCATTTGACAATGCCAACAACTTTTTCACTGGGTCTTCAGTAGCTGTGGCTGCTGATGCCAAGGCTATAATAGGTCATGCAAAGAAAATTGTCAGATCGCATCACAAGGATTAATTATCTGGGCTGTGGCTGCAGAGGACCAGGTCTACCCGATGTACTGAATAGCCAGACCTGCAGTCAATCAGATGAGGATGCTGTTCCCCTTAAGAGCAGAGATTAGCATAGGCTCAGAAAAGTCCTGTCCCCAAATTCACAAGAGTATTGCTTCAGTGTCTTATTATAATTCTAATTATCATTCTCAAAATAATAATCAGTTTGGCACATCATAGCCTTCATTATGACAAGATGTGCCCATGAGTTCCCATAAATCATCAGCTGGAATGCATCAGGACATCAATATGTTTACCACAATGTCTCCTTTTTCGCCTGACAAGACACACTTCAACCTGTCTCCATTCCAGCAACATTAGGGTTTCTGTTTCTTAGGCTATCTCCAGCAAATTGCGTGCCAGCATAGCAATTTTCTTATGAAACTTCCACTTAATTTATAATTGTGTGACCTGTCCCAACTTTGATTACACCAAAAAGATAAGCATAACATCAAGATTTGGGTCAGATTTAGCCTTGTTCTATCAGAGTCTCTTCATACTTTCCACCCACAAATCTTAACATTGAACAATTGTTTTTCATATCAAGTATCCAACGTTATCAATAGGTTGTCACTGTAGGCTGCTCATCAACATTTTATTAGCTATTTAGATGAATCTACAATTTTATTTGTGGTGTCCCAGGAGCAGATCATAATCTTCCTATGTCTTCCCAGATCCTGCACAATCTGATCCATATCTTTCCATAAATGCATCATCAAGCATCCACTCAATGCTCTAGATACCTTCTTCTGCTTCTTTTCATATCTCAGGGATACCAGCGTCCTCGGGCTCTCCACATCTTAGCTCTCATTCTTGGTACATAACTGGCCCACCTTACTTTACAGCTATTATCTTTATAGAATCAACTTTTATCCAGTGCTGTAAGATTTGCTAAGTCTTCTACATAGATTATCACATAAATTATCCTTTCCCTCTCTCTTTGTCTCTCTATCTTTCTGTCTCCAATATAATTCAGGTAGGCCTGATGCTAATTCTCTGTAAGCTCAACTTTTTTTTTTTACCATGCTGTGAGAAAATACTCCTCACAATTTTCTGTCATTCTCCATAATGTTTTGAAAAATTGAACTAGTACTCTAAACCTATATTTAAAATACATCTTAGTTGCTATGTCTGTCCTTATAGCCAAGCTGATGCAGAAACTTTCTGGGCTCTTTGAGGTTTCTCTTCACAACAAATGTTGAACATTGGTTGAACTTCTCTAAGAAGTGATGAAATGGTAAATGTCTTTACTTTGCCCATTTCCCACTTTTCACAGACAACAGCTTATTTTAAAAGGACAAGTTGGCACTACTATAATTTCAGACATTACTGACCTTAGAGTCAGGAAAACATGGGTTCCAATCCTGCTTCTGACACTTGCTAGCTATGTGATTGGAGGCAAGTTGCAAAGCCTCTCTTTGCCTTGGTTTCTTCATCTATAAAGCAAGAATAATAATATAATACTTGTAGGACTTAGCTCATAAGGTTGTTGTGAGGCATAAATGAAATAATAAATGTAAAGCACTCTGCAAAATCTAAAGTGCTATATGTCAGCCATTATTTTTACTTTATTCTAATCTGTTATTTATTTAACCTTGACTCTGTCTAGAAAATTATCTGATTGCGCAGAAAGCTGATTCTGAAGTGACTTTTATGCCTATAGTTGTTTCCTACCTGTTAGAAGAAATTTACTGTAGTGTCTATTTGTAGCATCATTCAGTATTCACTGTCATCAGCACTTTTTGATTCTCTTCCTGAAGAAAGCGTGCTGTCCAGATTTTCGTTTTCCAATTAGTCTTTAAGTTTTTGGCTTCCTTCCTTTCTTAATTCCAAACTGTATTTTCCAATGTAGTTTTCACCAGTTTACCTTGTGCCCACTTTGCCACTGAAGGCACCAAGATTATCTGTCTATGCACCTATGTACCTACCTACCTACCTATCTATCTATCTATTGACTTCTTTTGAATGTTCTTTCCATTCTTCATAGAATTTCTCTATTCTTCATCCTTTGTAAAGGATGTTGGCATCAGAGCTACATTATTTTTGTGGTTTAGCTATGTTCATTGTGAATACAGCAAGTTCCAATGATCAAGTGTACCCCAAAATGTTTCTTACCTCCTTTAAATGCATGAAGAAACTAGCTTCAATTCTTTCATTCCCTTTTCCATAGAGAACCCCTATGCTGCTGATTTTCCCCCCTGATTTAACTGCAACCTTTTGTCTTCTTTCATTTATAGCAAGAATGTCATATTTATGTTCTTCAGTTGCTCCAAAAGTAGGTCACCATTGATGCTGGATGGAGGTGACATATATTAAGTGATCATTAATGGTTAATGTTCATAGACAATCTGGGCAGTGCACATCTTAGCCCTCTCTGCCCTTTTATCAGCCTCTCCAGCATAGCCATTGGCCTAAGAGAAAAGGAGCTACACAGGACTTAGAGCTGTCCTGTGTTTTTGCCCATTTCATGTCACCATAGTCTAAATAACTTGCCACCCAATGGCCCACCTTCAGGTGTAGTCTTTTCTATATTTAGCTAAGTTGATTCTTGAACAATAGGAAGAATTTTTCCATAGGCTCATATTTGAAGTTTGATAGAAATTGCCATATTTTTATACTCTAATGACCTTTAAGAACTTAGGGTCAACTCCACACTATGATAAGGCATTGGAATAGGACTTTTGTAAATAAACATTTTGTTACTGGAATTTTAAAAAATTAAAGTAGCACAAAACTGCAAGCACTATAATAGATTTGATAGCTGTTTTGTTACTATATGTGTATGATTTTAAGTTAAGAATTATATATATCAATGGAATGCTATTGTTACATAAGAAATGATGAGCAGGTAGGTTTCAGAAAAATCTGGAAAAACTTACATGAACTGATGCTGAGTGAAGTGAGCAGAACAAGAACATTGTACACAGTAATAGCAACATTGTGCAATGACCAACTTTGATAGACTTAGCTCTTCTCAGCAATGCAAGGATCTAAGACAATTCCAAAAAACTCATAGTGGAAAATGTTATCCACATCCAGAGAAAGAACTATGGACTCTGAATGCAGATTGAAGCATACAATTTTCTCTCTCTTTTTTCTTTTTTGTTTTTCCCCTTTTGTTCTGATTCTTCTTTTACAATACAGCTAATGTGGAAATGTGTGTAATATATAATTGTACGTTCATAACCTGTGTCAGATTGCAGGCCACCTTAGGGAGGGGGAGGTGAGGAAGGGGGAAAATTTAGAACTTAAAATCTTATAAAGTGAATGTTGAAAACTCAAAATAAATAAATATTTACAAAAATAATTATATATATAGATAGAATCATAGGGTTTAAAACTAGATGGGATTTTAGAAATCTAAGAGATCTTAGAAAGTTCAACTTCCTTATTTATCTCTGGACCAACTGAGGTTCAGACAGAGAAAATGTGAAGTCACTAGGCCACACATATAATAAATTTATTTTTTATAAATATAAGCTAAGATTCCAACTCAGGTCTGCTGCTGAAAAAATCCCAGGTTCTTTATACTTTTGTTGTTGAGTCATTTCAGTCATGTCTGACTTTTCATGACCCCCATTTGGGGTTTCCTTGGCAAAGATACTGGAGTGGTTTGCCACTTCCTTCTCTAGCTCATTTTCCAGATAAAGAACCTGAGGCAGCCAGGATTAAGTGACAGGGTCACACAGCTAGTAAGTTATCTGAGGCTGGATTTGAACTCATGAAGATAAGTCTTCCTGGCTCCAGGCCCAGAACTCTATCCACTGTGCCACCTAACTGCACACTTTACTACCCTCATTATATTGAAACTGTTTGTGTTAAGGAAGAAAAACATTTTAATTCCACTCCATTTGGCAGTCACACATGCATCTTGGCTCATTGGAACACTCTTAGGCTAAGGGCAAAGTTTTTCATTCTTTTTAAGAAGTGGTGATGAGTGCCTCTGCTGAAATCCTAGTCAGCTAATTGTGGTGTGAATGTGACTGCAACCTTGAAGGCTGTGCCAGTGGAAGATGAGCTCTGGCACATCTTATCATATTGGAATGCCTCAGAGTACAATGTACTCAGAGTACATATTTGTCATGTTTGTCAGATGGTCTATGTTTGCCATCCATGCAGCTAAGTTCAGAAGGATTCATCACCATGAGGCTGACTACTAGGTAATGACTTCTTTTGGTTACAGCATCTATCTGGGCAGGAGTTTTTGTGTGTTGTCATGGACTCCTTTTGTAGGCTGGTGAAACCTATGGATCCCTCCTCAGAAGAATGTTTTTAAATGCATAAAATAAAATATGTAAAGGGAACCAATGACATTGCACTATTGTTATCAAACTAAATTAAAAAAAAACAAATTAATGGACCCCACGTTAAGAACCCCCACTTAAGGTGTGGAAGGGTTGTAATCAACATTGGGGATAGAAGTACCCATACTGATGAAAAATAGATTTTCTGTACCACTAAAGGAGAAGATTACAAGTGCACAGGAATTTTTGTAGCAGTTTCAAAGAGAATACCATGATCTCCTTTTTATTTAAAAAATATTTGTCAGCTAAATCTCATGACTCAGTAAACCTTAGATTAAGAGTGATAGAACAATAGCTGATCTAAGTTGACTCTTTTCATTAACTTAAGATAAATGGCTTTCCCAAACTATTTAGGCCATGCATTCTTATTTGAGACTTATAAATCTTGATGTGCCAGGTACTAGAGCTATTGCTTAGTTCATCCCTTGGGAAGACTGAAGTGAAAACATCACTTAGTCTCTTTTGAACTGGCAGTCCTGTCCAGTGCTTGAGCTGGCAGGAAGATGTATGCCTATGTATGTATGTATATATGTGTGTGTGTGTGTGTGTGTGTGTGTGTGTGTGTGTGTGTGTGTGTGTATGTAGAGATATTAGTGGCAATGGAACCTTATCTAGAGGTACTTATTATCATCATCAATGTGGTCACAGTTGTAGGTTAGAAAGTGGCCAGAAAGAAGAGGCCACTCTAAAGTAAAGGAATGGATTTTTATTTGTCCATCTATCCATCAATTCGCCTTCCTTCTTTACTTCTTTCTATCCTTCTATCATCCATTTAATATTACGTATCTAGATAGAAAGATATAGACATATATCTTTAAACTTTTTTGTGGGCATCTTGTCAGCACTTATCAGATAAAGATCATGAGAACGATGTTTATTTCCTATGATAAATCATTCTGTGACTTTCCTCCCCAATTCAGAGAAAGATTATTGAGTAATTTGGTTTGAAAAATGTCATGGGAAATTTCTTGAATGTTTTAGCATTGATGTATGTCAGCTTCATAGACTAATGTTGCCTCTTTTTTTTTAACTGAACAGTGCTTCGGATGTCTGACTGAAATAATTGTGGGCATTATAAGCACCACATATCATATATCCTATGAAAAAAGCATTATAAATATAATCATATGCAGGATGTGGTTTTCTTTTTAAATATTATATTTGATTTATTATTTATGGTATAAAAAGGGGAAGGTGAGCTCCATTAACCTGGCGACCTTTATTTTTTTCCCAAGCAAGATAATTGCATTCTAATGGAAGTATATGAACTATAGGTATTGTAAATATAGCTCTCTAAAGAGTGTGACTATTCACTTCTGTCATTGAAATCCTCTAGTGGGTTTTAAGCAGCAATTTACAGGCACATTGAATATATTTCCCAAACAAAATAGAAGATATATTGGCCCATATTTTTGCATCTGGAAATTTTTATGGCATTATTGTTGTTAATATTTTATTCTGTTTATGTATGTCAGTTTCTTTTACTACAATATTTTATTACATTCATGAATGGAATTGTAGCATTATAGGAAATGGTATTGTTATTTCTTCTGTAGAATATCTAATTAATTATAGTAATGTGATTATTATGTAAGGGACTTTTAGCCTTTTGCTTGAAAAATATCCAATAGTGTGCTACTCCTAATGGATATGATTCAAGCCACCTGTCTTTCCTCAAACACCAGAACCTTTTTTCTAACGAGGTCATGCCATCATATAGTTACAAGACCAGCTTTGTAACTAAGGTATAGCCTAGGTTCTCAGTTTTGGCAAAGGATGCTTTGAAAGCCTCGCTGTCACAGTGAAGCAAAATGAAGTAGATAATGTCCCAATATAACCCTCCTCTCCATATGGCTAAACCCTACGCATTCTTTAAAAAATTGTTTTTATTAATTTATTTTGATTTATCAACAATCACTTCCATAAGCTTTTGAGTTTTAAATATTTTCCCCCTCCCTACTACCCTTCCTCTCCAAGATGGCACATAATCTGATATAGGCTATATATATATATATATATATATATATATATATATATATATATATATATATATATATAATATATATATATATATATATATTCCTATTAAACATATTTTCACATTAGTCATGTTGTAAGGAAGAATTAGAAGCAGTAGGAGGAACCACCAGAAAGAGGAAACAGAACAAAACAGAAGAAAAAAATAGTATGCTTTGATCTGTATTCAAACTCCATAGTTTTTTCTTTGGATGTGGATAGTATTTTTCATCATGAGACCTTTGGAGATATCTTAGATCCTTGCCTTGCTGAGAAGGGCTAAGTCCATCAAAGTTAGTCATCGCACGACATGGCTGTTACTGTGTACAATGTTATCCTGGTTCTGCTCACTTCACTCAGCACTAGTTCATACAAGTCTTTCCAGCTTTTCTGAAGTGCATCTGCTCATCATTTCTTATAGCACAATAGTAATATTCCATTACCACAACCTGTTCAGCCATTCCCCAATTGATGGGCATCCCCTCAATATCCAATTCTTTGCCACCACAAAAAGAGCTGCTATAAATATTTTTGTACATGTGGGTCCTTTTCCCATTTTTATGCTGTCTTTGGGATGCAGCCCTAAAAGTGTTATTGCTGGGTCAAAGGGTGCCCTATGCATTCCTCATGGCTCAGAAAAAGACATGAATCCTACAAGTATTTCACTACTTTAAGTCAAGATTCAATTAAGCTTAATTCAACCATTAAGTTTCAAGATTTTCAGCAACAAAAAATTCTTGTAGGCCATAATTTAAATTAATTTAAATTTAGTACCACTTCACTAATTAGGAATTAAAAGAACATACTTTTAAAGGATATAAAATTAAAATAGCTAAGTTGTATAGTGTAAAATGAGGATAATAATAGCATCTACCCCCCAGGATTATTGTGAGAATCAAATGAGATGATAATTGTAAAGTGCTTAGCACATTACCTGGCACATGGCAAGAGCTATATTTTTGTTGTTCTGGAATAATTTTCAATCTTGTCTGACTCTCCGTGACCTGTTTGGGGTTTTCTTGGTAAAGATACTGAAGTGGTTTGTCATTTCCTTCTCCAGTTTGTTTTACAGATGAGGAAACTGAGGCAAACAGAGTTAGGTGACTTGCCCAGGGTCACACAGCTAGTAAGTGTCAGAGGTCAGATTTGAACTCAGGAAGATGAGTCTTCTGACTCCAAGCCTGGCAGTCTATCCATTGTGTCACCTAGCTGCCCAAGTGCTATATAATTGTTAGCTATTACATCATCATCATCATCATCATCATCATCATCATCATCATCATCATCATCATCATTATAACAATTCTCAGCTCCTTCCGTATCATTAACACAGCAAATGGTGAGGAAAACATTCCTAGGAAGGCAGAAGAGGTGAATCAACACCACCTGGGCTTGGCTTTTATTATAGCCAAGCCAGTAAGGAATCAAAATACCCCTTTGCCCTCTAAAATGATTAGTCTAGCCTGCATAAATAGGTGTTCTTGTACAATACTCACCTTCTTCTGAACTGATCTCTACCACTGTTTGGCAATTAATTAGTTATATACTACATTATGACACCACATATATTGCTGTTCCCTTACTATTGGACTTCTCATGAGCTTATATCTTATTATCCAACTAGATTATAAGTTCTGCGAGGTCAGACTGCCTTATAATAGGACACCAAAGATCTAATGTAGACTTATTATTATAATTAATAATGATGATGATGATAACTTCATTATATGTAGCATTTTCATACATCACTCATTTGATCCTCACAAAAACTCTCAGAGATAAAAATTTTATCATCTTTGTTTTACAGATGTGAAACTGAGGCTCAGAGGAGTATAATGAGTTGCCCTAAAACACACAACTAGAAAATGGCTGAGCTACTGTAGGAGTCAAACTCAAATCTTTTTTTCTCCCACTTAACAGTATTTTATTTTTTCCAATTACATGTGAAGATAGTTTTCAACATTTTGAGTTCCAATTTTTTTCTCTCTCCCTCTTTCCCCTCCCCCCTCTTGAAGACTACAAGCAATCTGATATAGGCTGTACATGTACAATCATATTAAACATATTTCTACATTAGTCATATTGTGAAAGAAGAATCAGAGCAAAAGGGAAAAACCATGAGAAAGGGAAAAAAAGAGAGAAAAATAGTATGCTTCAATCTGCATTCAGACTCCCTAGTTCTTTCTCTGGATGTAGATAGAATTTTCCATCATGAGTCTTTTGGAATTGTTTTAGATCATTGTATTGCTGAAACTCAAATCTTCTGACTCCTAGTCCAGTATCTTTTCCCTGCAGTTCCTAGCATAGTGTACGTGAAAGGTGTTCAATGAATATGTGTTTGATTTTTAGGGAATACAGCTCTACATTTGTGTGCTTAATTGCATGCAAGTGTGGCGAGCAAGGGTCAGTGCAAACAAAATCTCCAAAGAAACAGGTTGTTCTGGGTATGACCTTGACTTCAACTTTTTTTCTCTTTCCTTCTTTGGTCATGCTGATCATCTCACATCCTTTCTTTGACCCAGACCCCTGAAGCCCACATGAATTTGGTCACTTTGGTTATTTCATGCTGTTGGATTTTTTGTTGTTGTTGTTGGTCACCTTGTGTCTTGACACCTATGTAGACCTCAAGATATTTAAATTAGCTTTTAAGATGGACTCAGTTTTCTACATATAACAAGTTGTTTATCAGTTTCAGTCTGCTAGGTTTCCTCTCAAGCTTTCCAGCCTTGACACTAGTGTCATATCTTTTGTGCTTTCTTCCTGGCCAGTGTCATCCTAGCATTTAGAAGCTAAGAGTCAATTGTGCCTGACCTCCCTATGGCATGTAAAGGAGCAAAATCTGTACCATCTCCCCAGTTATGTCATACCCTGCACCTGATAATGTATCTACCTTGATGTTAGCCATTGCCTGTCCTAATGTTGAGAATAAATATTATTACTTCCACTTAGCTCTGTCAGGAGTCTCTTTTTCTGACTCCCACCTGTACCTTCCAACTTAGGGGAACCCTAGAGACTTGATTTAGGTGCTTTCACAAGAGAAAAATAAAAGTGTTTTTGAAAGTATTCTTCATATATGTGTCCCTATAACTTAGTATGGTGCCTGGCACAACATAGACACTTAATCAATGCATGTTGATTGGTTGATTGAAAGTAGGTAGAATGATTGAGTAGGGGGATTGAGTACCCTTGATACATTTGAAATATAAATTGGCATGTGGGTCAGTTTTCTTTGACACACAGGTTGGCTACTACCAAACCATGATGATTAGCTGGATGCACAAGTATGGCTGAAGAGGTGAGTGTATAGCCAGCAGCCTTGGCTGTGCGGCATGTACATTCAGGTCTACTCTCTGTGCCTCATTTTCTCTTCCCTCCCTCCCCAACCATCCCTCCTTCTCCTTTACTATAGTTATCAACCCTTCCATTATAACTCACTTTATCTTTTCTCCTTCTGGTTGAAGCAAAAGAGATATGTCATGATCATAGTCTTCTCAATGGCACGGAGATTCTGATAGACATTGGCATGGGGTAGTGCCATATTTGAACAGAAGTATGGTATGGTTGAGAACAGCTGAGAATTACTGATGTAATGGGATTTATGCAACCATGCAATATTAGAGCTAGGAAATAGAGATTATCTAATCCAGGGATTCTTAATCTGGAGTCCATGATCTTATTTTTTAAAAAAATCTTATAATTGTATTTCAATAAAATTGGTTTCCTTTATAATCCTACATATTTTATTTTATTCATTCAAAAACATTACTCTTTGAAGGGGTCCATAGGCTTCACCAGACAGCCAAAGGGATTCATGACACAAAAAAACCCTGATTTAGCCAAACTATGATACACTGGAAAGAACACTTGGAAAGGAGTCAGAAAACCTTTCTGTTCCCACTTGTGCTACTTACTATCCATGTGATTTTTGTCAAGCTACTTTTTCACTTTGTGCCTCAGTTTCCTCATATGTAAACCGAGGCAGTTGTGCTAGATGAGTTCTAAGGTCCCTTTTATCTATAAATATGCATCTATTATTCTAATGCTGTCATTTGAAAGATGAAAAAAAACAACAACAAAGGCTACAATGATTGAAGGACTTGCCCATGGTCATATAACTAGTTAGTGGCAGAGCTTCTAGAAGGGTCAGAGACTTCTGGACACAATAGACGTGGAAAAAGTTACCATACTGCATTGGCAACTTTAAGACTAATAGCCCAAACCTAAAGATTAATTTTTTTTTTGGCGAGGCAATGGGGTTAAGTGACTTGCCCAGGGTCACACAGCTAGTAAGTGTTATGTGTCCAAGGACGGATTTGAACTCAGGTCCTCCTGAATCCAGAGCCAGTGCTCTGTCCACTGTGCCACCTAGCTGCCCTTCTACAGATTAATTATTGGTTCATATAATCTACCAATGCTGACCCCTCTAAGTGTAGTGATCCTAATATTGAATTATTGCTCTTATCTCCTTCATTTTAAAATCTATCTGTTCTTTCTTTACCTATCCACTGAATTCAGGAAAATGGTACCTTTTTAGTTGTCAAGTATAAAATTCACCAGATAATTCTATTTTAATTGTTAGTTCTATTTCTCTCTTTTGTCTCATCTATTTTTTCTCCATTCTGGAGAAAGTCTGGCATTAGACAATTAAGTGTATACTTTTTCGATACCGTTGCTGACTTAACTCCTGTCACCAATTCTACTTTTTGCTGATTGATTCCCAGTTGAATTCTGTTTGACTGGATGTTGACCATGTGATTCTGCTATAAGACACTATTGCTGATGAGTTGGGAAGTGGGGAGGTTCCTCCATCCTATCCCCATTACTATATTTTATCAGATGCACACCCAAAAGAGAATTGCCTGCCTGACCACAGCTTGATTTCTCTGCCTTTAATCTTTCATAGAAGCTACCTCAATCAAGGATAAGTCCATTGCCTCTGCCAAATCTCAGCCAGTTTGCTGGATCCTTCATATGTGAATTGACCAAGCAAAGTTTGAAAAGGGCACACCTTTTACAAGTTAGACAAAACTCTGAATCTAGTGAACCCTTATATATCATTGTCTTTGTTACTTTCCCCTCATATTTTGTAATTCCCCTTATGTCCTAGATTTGTGATGGTGGTGTGGAAGAAGGAAAGATTCCACCGCTTAGTCCCTTGTTACACCTTGAAATTACTACCACCATCACATCACTAAAACTTTTCTCCCCTTTGCTTCCTATGCCAGTACCACTTGTCACCATTCCCCATTCACCCTAATAAGTGAAGCACCAGCAGGGCCAGACCCCAGGTAAAATTTGAAGTATGAAAGTAGTGTCTCCAAGATTACCTTCCTAAGTCATATGATGCTCTTCATTCTTCATCAGTGTTCTCTTATTCTCTCCTTTCTCCTCCCTTCCTTCCATCCCAAATCAGAACTTGCTATTAAGAATGGATTTAATATTGGACATTTTTACCTTAGAATAAAGTTCAGTCAGTATCTCTCCCTGGGGATATTTGCATTTTAAATTTATTTTTAACTGTGGAATGAACAATTTTGTTACCTGTCAAAGGGGTTTCAGATAGTCCCAATCCTTTGGGATAAGTATTTTGGGAGAAGGAGGAAGAGGAGAAGGAGCTCTTGATACCCACTCCCAGAATTCAGACACCTGTTCTTCCTTCACTTCAGGCTAATCATATTCATAAATATTCTTCCTATCCATGCTCCATACTTTGGAATTTTAGGTCAATAGCCTATGTCTAGAATTTTCTTTTATTCATTAACCAGTCTAGAGTTCTTTAGGAAGGCTCTAACAGGGACTTCTTCCCAGAAATCTATCATCACCTCCTGAGTTAGTGGGTTCGTTAATATTCTGTGCCAAGAACCACACAAACCATTTCCTTCCTAGAAGTATAGAGCTTTGGCACTGATTTTATTCCAATTGTTATTATTCAAGTCATTGTCTAGTACAACAGATCATAGAATCATTTATTTTTAAAATATATAATATTTTATTTTTTCCCCAATTACATGTTAAAACAATTTTTTAAACATTTGATTTTTTTAAAAAAAGGTTTGAGCTTCTATCCCTCTTTTCCTCCTTCTCCTCCCCTCCCCCAGACAGTAAACAATCAGGTATAGGTTATACATGTACAATCATGTAAAACATTTCCATGTCACTCATTTTGTACAAGGGGACTCAAATTGAAAAAAAAAGAATGAAAAAAGAAAGTGAAGAATAGCATGCTTCAGTCTGCATTCAGACAATGTCAGTTCTTTCTCTGGAGGTGGATATATGCTTCATCTTAGTCCTTTGGTATTGACTTGGATCATTGTATTGCTGAGAATAGCTGTCATTCACAAATCTTCATTGTACAATATTGCTGTTACTGGTTACATTTTTCTCATTCTGCTCACTTCTCTTTGCATCAGTTCATGTAAGTCTTTCCAGGTTTTTTCTGAAATCATCTTGCTTGTCATTATAGAATCACTTATGTAGAGTTGGAAGGGACCTCAGAGGTCACTGAGTGCAATCTTCTCATTTGACATATGAGAGAACCAAAGTACACTTGCTTAAAGTCATACGACTAGTAAGTGTCTGATGCAAGATTAAATAACAGCAATCCTGACTCCAAGTCCATGTCCTATCTACCGCACCATGCTGCTTTTCTATTCCACTCAGATATTCACATGGATCTATGATTCCATTAATCCTGGAGTTCTTTCAGGAAAAGATTGCAACTCATCCATGCTTGCTCAACTCTTGTAACTCTTATACATCTTGTGAAAGTTCACCAAAGAGGGGGTCCACCCAGTTCCAGTGGAGCCCTCTAGTTGATTGCCTCATTCTGGTCATGTAACCGGTTTATGTTCTCTTCCTGTCATTCAATTCCTTTGTTATATCCTTTCCTTGTATTTTTCAGAGTTCCTCATTGGTTATATGTTTTAGTCTGCTCATATTTATTATTTACTTTTCCATTATTCTCTAGGGGATACTCATCTTTAACAACTCCAAGGAAGTGGTGTTCCAGGTCTCATTGCCATATATAGCAACATAGGTAAAATGTTTGTATTTAAAAGATAGATCTTTGTTTTCATGGGAAGCTTGGGGTCAGTGGAAAAGCTTTACAATTTCCCAAAAGCAGTCCAGAATGGTCTTCTCCTTTTCAACTCTGGTCCAAGCTAATTGTCCACCTGTACTTTTTGTCCCAGATTGGGCATGCTCTGTGGGTTGTCCATTCAGATGCATGTTGAAATTTGGGCAACAGATGTTCTTCATTTTCATTCTCTTGGTCTTTTCCATTTAGACTGATGAAGCAAACTCTTGGAATGATAGCAACTTCTTTCCAGAAAGCTCTGAAATGTCTTGGGGTTTGATCTACAAACTAGTGTATTTGTGGGGCTGTGCCATCCACGGAGAATCCTTCTGGACCCAGAATCTACAATAGATTCCCTCCATCACAGTGGGGAACGCCTCACTCTGTTTTGTGCCTGACTTGATGTTTATTATCAGAGGGTCTTTGAATAGGATGTTATTTCCATTATTACATCTTCTAAGGAACCTTGGATGATTTTACACCTTGATATAAAAGCCCATAAGGCAGTAATTTGTTCTACTGACTCAAGTGCATAGTCATAATCAACAAACAAGCCAATGGAATCACATAATCTCTAGACCATTCAGTAAATTGTCAAATTGTAAAGACATAGTACTTTGTTGAATATCTTTTGTGACAACTTGCTTCTTCCTACCAGTACCTTCATTAAAGATGGTGTCAACTTGATGATTCTCATAAAATTTTTTTTTAATTGAAGAATAGGCATATAGGTCTGGATCCTACCATTACTGGTATTTTATCAATTAGCATTACTATTAACTGGCATCCAGGGACTGATATACAAGTTATCTGAAGGAGTGGAAGATACCAAAGGCATGGAAAAAATCTTCAATCTCATTAATTTTGAAAAAAGGCAACTAAGAAAACATTGGCATATATGGACTCAATAGAAAACATGTTTATTTTAGGGAAATGAATGTACTTGCTAGCACTTCCACCCACTGTTTTAGAGCTTTTGGGTGTGACTTTTTTTTTTAACTGTATCTACCATATCAATAATGAGCAAAAGATGACAACATTCCAAGTACACTGGGCCTTTAAGATGAAAGTCTTTGGGGATTCAGAAAAGCAAATATTATAGTGAGTGCATTTTATATCTTGGAAAAGGAACAGCCCCTATAATGAATTTTTAAGATAGCAATTTGTTTAGTCTCCCAAGGCCCAGGCAGCATGCTGAGGGCATGAGGGCAAAAGGTACCTTCAAGGAAGAATCTTAGCCCACTGTCACCTCAGGCAGAATGAACATTTAAAGTAGCAGTGTGTTAATACTTAAAAAGGAATTTTCCATGCATTTTTAATAACTTCTAGCTTTTGCAGATGAATTTAATGAATGATGTTACAAAGAGGCCGAGTCAGCTTGCTATTTTCCAGGCACCAGCTTTCATTATTTATGCTTCTTCTAATAGCTACCGTGGCACATTCATTCAATTAAAGACTTAGTCTTGCTAAAAGCATGTTTCAGGGCTGATAAAAGTCATGCTGTAGATGTTAGCAAGTCTCTGGTTTGCTTCCCCTTTCACCCCCAACCCTTATATAGGAGTGTACATAGGCTTGTTTTAAAAGCAAGTTAATCAAAGGCTCTATGCCCATAAAATCATTCTCTGACTGGGCAGAACCCTTAAACGGAGCGGGATCTGATTAAATATTCACAGAATACATACTTCTGCACTTCCATTTCAACAGACATTTATATGCAAGGCACTATACTGGGAGCATGGGATTCAAAGTTGTGATCAACTCCCTTCCCGCTAGGTTCTTACGGTCCAACGGAAGGTGGCAGGATAGTTAGGTAGCACATGGATAGAGCATTGGGCCTGGAATCAGGAAGACATCTTCATGAGTCCAAATCCAGCTTCAGACATTTACTAGCTGTGTGATCCTGGGGAAATCACTTAACCCTGTTTACCTCAGTTCCTCATCTATGAAAGAAGGAAATGGAAAACCACTCCAGTATCTCTGCCAAGAAAACCCCAAAATGGGGTCATGAAGAGTTGGACACCACTAAGACAACTCAACAACAATGGAAGGTGGCAGTGGGTGAAGGCATTCACAAAGGAAGAATGAATAAGTGGAAAGGGGAAGACTAGACAAAGAGAAATTTCAAGAGGAAGAGATTCTTTTTAGTTAGAAGAATAAGGAAAGGCACTTGACTTGAGCCTTGAAAGAAAGAAGCAATTTTAGCAGAGATGAAAGTTCATTCCAGAACTGGGGAACAGCACAGACAAAGTCATGTAGTCGAAGTTGGGAAGAAAAAGAACCTGGCAGGCAGTGAGTGGTGTGATTTGACTGGAATATAGAGCATTAAAGTAAAGTGGGTAGAGATAAACATGGAATGGAAGACTGGAGCCAGATTGTAGAAGCCTTTAAATGCTAGAACAAGAAGTTTATTCTTTAGACAATGAGGAAACATCTTTATGTTTCTCAGTTAACAATTTATTTTCTCTTTCTCTCTACTCTGAATTTAAAGAATTTGTATAATCAAACAAAACACATTCCCATGTCGTCTATGTAAAATGTAGGTCACATTTTGCATATTAGTCCATTACCTTTCTGGCAAGAAGAAGGTAGTATTTCTCATCAGTGGTCTCCTAGAATAGTCAGTCTTCTGGATTTGTGGTTGATTATTTCATTGTTCAGATTTCTTAAGTCTTTCCAAATTATTTGTCTTTCTATTATTGTTGTTATTGCATAACTTGTTCTCCTGGTTCTGCTCACTTCACTATCCCTCTCATTATTTCTCATGGCACAATGATATTCCATTACATTTATATAGAATAATTTGTTCAGCCATTCTCCAATGATGGGTACCTTCTTAGTTTCCTGTCATCACAAAACAGCTGCTTTTAATATTTTTGCACATGTGGGTCCTTTTCCTCTTTCTTCAATCTCTTGGGGTATAGGCCTAGTGGTAGTATTGCTGAGTCAAAGGACACTCTCAGTGTAAGTAACTTTTTAGGCATAGTTCCGAAATGCTTTCCAAAATATCTGGACTAATTCATAGTTCTACCAACAGAGCTGTGATGTGTCTGTTTCCAGCACCCCCTTAACATCTGTCATTTTCATTTTTATTAACTTTGCCAGTTTGGGAGGTAAGAGGTGGAAGCTCAGAGATATAAATTTGAATCACTTCCTTATATAAATTGGAAATAAGACCTTTATCAGAGAAATTTGCTGCAAAGATTTTTCCAAATTAACTGTTTTGCTTCTAATATTAGCTGCATCTATTCCTTCTCCTTCAGAAAGTCAATCTCCCTTGTGCCATATCTGGGACCTCTTCTTCTCCTGGTACATTGTCCAGGACAAGTTCCCAACATACAAGGTGCCATGAGTTACTGCCAGTTAGAGGCCACTCCCAGTATCTATAGACTTCTCTATGTCACTGTGCTAACCTGGACTGGGGGGGAAAAACTCACTATGATTTTTTTTCTTGGATTTTCTGATCAGGACTTGGTTTAGTGCATTTTCTGGATGTTTGTAGAGTAGTTCATGGGGGAAGAACCTCTACTATGTCATCTTGACTAGTCTCTGACACTAATGAGTTTAAAGGAGTGTGGGACAATTGCTTACATTTGCAGCCTTGAAGATAACCAGACCAGCACAAGGAAAATTAGTTCTTAAAGTTACTTGTTAAGGTAGGGTCATTCTCTAAGGGCAAAGTACCCATAGAGTTAGGCAAAGCATTTTTATCACAAAGCATTCCATAACATTCTGCAATGTAAGTAGCATTCTACCAGTGCTCATTTCTTCCCAGAGTCATACATCACCTGCCCCTCCCTCCAATTGTTTCTCCACCTCAATTTCTCTTACACCTCCTCTGCTGTAGCTTCCTTGTTGAATCTCCTAACAGTTGCCCTAGCTCTTAGAGATCCTCCCCAAGACAATTCCTTTTGTATGAAGGGCAGACTGTGGGCTTGGGTGTGGGGAAGGAATAGCCCAGCTTCCTTTTCCTTCTTAGCAGTAGTTATAATTTGATAAGATGTAAGCTCCATGATGGTAGGGACTTAAATTTTTGTTTTTCTGCCGCTAGTGCCTACTTAGTGTGGTGCCTGGCATACAGTAGGCACTTAGTGATGATCACTTTTCTTAAGGCTTCTTTCTCCTGAAATCTTCCAACATTACTTGGCTTTCCTCCTCCACTCCCAAACCAGCTTTTACAAGCTGTCCTGCTTTAGGGTCAGATAACCAAGAACCCAGCCTTAGAGGGTTGCTCTGTTTCCTACTAAGCAAAGGTTAGGGAGAGAAAGAAAGAAGAGCTTCCCTTAAGAATCATCAGACAATATCCTTGGACTTGAGTTAGCCCTTGATCTCATCCCAGCCCTCCAGTCAGTTTAACCTCTTAGCCACTGTTGTAATTCTTTAATATGTTTTAATTCTGGTTCCCAAGCCAAATTTTGCAAGGTGAACTAGAGGATCTCTCTTTGTTACCCTACCCTTATAAAAAGAATTGCTTTTACTTAGTATTTTCTTAGTATTTCAAAGTGGGTGAATACCAGGCTCCAATGACTAAAAATTGACTCATCTTAGATCTAAGGAAAAATAAAGACAAATAAGGTATTACCGAGAAGAAACATGGCACATTACTACCTGAATAAGAGAGACCTAGGTTCCTACTTCTACTCCTTCCCTCTTCCTATTTACTATTTGTGTGATTCTGGGCAAGTCATTTAGCTCTTCTAAGCTTCACCTGTAAAAAGAGGTAGACCAGAGGGCCTATAAGGTTTCTTCCAGCACTGAATCTAAGATCTATGATTCAACGATACATCCAATGGTTGTATGACCCTGGACAAATTGATTTAACTTCAGTGCCCGGGACCCTCTCTTAGATTATAAATTGCAGAATTGTTGATGATCTATACTGGTAGAAGCAATTTCCTCACTGGGAGATCACACTTCTTTGCCTAGGCCTCTTCTTCACTTATCTCACTCTCTCTGGCATCATATCTACTGTGTTTATTACTTCTAACCCAATAATGATCGTAATCTCCTTAAGAACTGGACCTGGGTTATAGCTATCCTTGTTGGTTGGTCAGTTAACGTTTATTTAGCACTTACTTTTTATTCTACATGCCTGATAATATCTTGTTGGGGTTTTTTTGGAGGGGAGAGGGTATTGTTTTATTTTGCTTTAGTATGAGCCTGTGATTTCATCAATGTAAGGAATTTATGGTATGGTAACTCTTTCCAGAAGTGCACATCAGCAACTTGTCCCTACCATTTAGTTTTCAAGAATTACTTGCCACTGCACCACCTAGCTGCCCATGAAGGAGCTAGTTTGGTGGTTTCAGTCATGTGATCAAAGGGTAGGCAAACAAGTTTTTCTAATATTGCTTGTAGTACTTTGTAGATTGTTGTGAGGTCCAAATTTTGAAGATTTAAAGCACTATACATTACTTATTAGTCTATGGAAGGGAAATTGAGTAAAGACTCATAAGTGAGAGTTGTTTAAAAGACATCCTCTCTTGTATTTCCTTTACAAAGAATCAGTTGTGAACATGTGTATAAAATGTTTCCCTTCATTCGTCCATTATCCTTATATGATTATGACTAAAAATGCTAGATGATGAGGGAAGATGGATTCTAAAAGTTTAAGTGACCTACTATAGAATTTTTAACCACCTCAAACATAGTACTATCTTAAAATCAATTTAAGATTTATTTTTAGTATAAGTGGTAGTAGTTTAAAATTAATAACTAATAACTAAAATTGATAACTAAATAATAATTTAGAATAAAATTAAAAATTTAAACTTTAATAGTGACTTGAGCACTAACATTTACTTTCCAGAAGTCTAGTAGCATGCATTTATTAATTTTATTTTCTTCTGTGGAAGGAGCAATGAGTTGCAGCAACTTTTCTCACTGAGTTATTTTTCAGCTCTTTCATTTTATTTCTTTTGACAGTCTGTACCCATAGAACGTTCATTGACTTGAGGATGCATCTAAAAGCTTTTCAGACTCACAATCTAATCAATAAAACACTTTTATTTTCCTTAATGCTTTGAAACTTGATGAAAGATTTTTAAAAACAAATTAATTTGTTCTATATTTTGTTCAATGGGAATTGAACACAACAAACAGAAGAATATTATGATGAGAAGCAAATTTAATGAAATGAAAAATAGCAATTAAGATGATTAGGGTACTGTGGGCATTTTGTGTTGTTGCAAGCGTCCAGCTCAGTGGCTGTGAGAGTCTTAAACTCTCTCTCCCCAGAAATTCTAAGACCAGCTTAGTTCCTGATAACCTACCCCAAGCAGTGAGACAAGATGGTGAAGCTCCGTTTATTCAAGGTACAGGACAGCATTTTATATCTTTGACTCATGGGAACATACCCCAATGTAACAGCGGACAAAGCAACAAAGTTTACATATCTTTACCAATAGGCAACACTGAGAATTTTTCTCATGCAAATACCAATCAAAGTATCAACAAGCACATTTCTTTGCAACATTATCGTGACTGTGTCCTTCTCCCGCGCTGTTCCCGTAAAGACACCATGTACTTCTTGTTCCCAGAATGTTCCCATTACTTGATATGTGAGCTAGCAATACTTGATACATAAGCTAGCAATACTTGATACATATTTGTGCTAGAGCTGACTGTGCTTGAGCTAGCAACATTGTTTTATAGTTTGAACTCGCCTAGCGTCAGAGTTTTGCTGACTGGGAGGTGCAAGGTCCGTGGACAGAGAACCGAGCCAGGACATTCTGCTCATGTACTAACACCCGAGAGGGGCCTTCGCCCATCAGTGAAGTCTCATGAACAGCCTGCGGACCTCAACGTCCTACAGATCCCTAACAATTCCCCTTTTTTGTTTTCAGTATATGCACATCAGTATATATATTGTTTAACAGCGTGGTTATACATTTAAGTAAGCACGGGGTACAACAAAGCAAGATAAGTACAAAAAGAATAATAGGAATTACTACAGTCACAATGGACATGATTATATGAGCCATATTGGAAAAGGCAGTTTTGATCTTACCTATCCAATCTATAATATGTTGTGCTGTTTTGTCCGGCATTAGATCCCTGTCGGCCGCATGTGAAATTTCTTGAGCCAAATGGTATAAGTCATCGATGTCCAAGGACAATGTAGAATTTTCAAACAATCCATTCAAATGTCTACGTATCCTCATTCAGTCCCATAGAGATGAATTATACACAACATTGGTAAGACACACAAATTGAAACCCATAATCACATTGTAAATGAGTACGATACTCAAGAATATCCAGTTCATCACCTATTTCAATTATTGTTTCTTTCATACCCTCTAAGATGTGATAAAATTCAGTATCAATACGTTTTTGTGTAGCAAAGCCTATAGACATATTTTTTGCAAGTTCATTCAAAAATTCAACTTGAACAATTTCATTTTGAACAGTGGAAATTGACAGTGCTATAGAGACAGTAGAAGAAATTAAAGCTATGAATGAAACAATGCCCAAAACAACACAAGAGATACACCTCTTTTCTTCTTAAACTAATCACTTTTGTGTTCTATAATACCAAAAATATGATCAGCCCTAGTATGATACCATTCTTTGCTTTTCACAGGTATAAGAGCAAATTTCTGTTGTGTTATGACAAATATCAATTGATCATTTATCTTCGACCCTATGCATTCTGACACACTACAATTCATACAAGTAATATTACATTCACTGGAGTCCAATTTTGTGATAGTGATGTTATTTTCTTTTCCTCACATGAATGCGAATTGTCCCATTAAATAAGCCTGAGCATAGGAGACATCGGAAAACGATGCCGATTCCTGTCTCTTCCATGCTGAAGTTAAATTGATAGGCCCAAGTGCTGCCCATGCCTTCCACAATTGATCTTCAACTTTACCATTAGGCAAAACCCAAGCAGGTTTAGGATATCCCCCAAAGGCTGGGGAGTAGGTGTGACTGTCATTAATGTCTTTAGTATAATTATGCCAGGATTGTAAAGTTGTGCCATTGATGTTGATACAATGTCTTTCAGCAGTAACACAGTCCAACCAGGCTGGGTATTCCTCCTTGTCTGGCCACATAGCCAAATAACAAGGAGAATATTTGGTAGGCCTCATTATCGGTGTGGAATCGTCACACCGCTGTTCTTCGATACCCAACATCGTGATGTTGAAATGTTGAAAGTGCATGATAGATTTTGTTGGCCCTGTCTCATTAAATTGAGTACCTTCAAATCTAAATGTAAGATTCTTTAATTGTACACAAATATTTTGAGTGTTATTTGTCTTTGTGACACACAGTGGTGGAGCTAAAGCTAATCCTGTAAAATTAAACTTTATTGTGGGTTTTGAATTATTGCCTGTTGAAACAAAATTAAACTCTTTACCTAATCCCTGTGAAGCATTGCCTTGTAATATCACTTCTGGGAGAGTTTCTTCCCACATAACTACCCTGGGCCAAGGTGGTTTTGTCACAAAAGCCCATCTAGTTGTATTCCCTTCAGCTACAGTTTGTGTTATCTGCAAACCTAATATGAGTGTTGTCAGTATTGTGTAAGTGACTGTGGACAACTTGTTTCTTTCATCCTTTCTCCTACTGCTCCTCCGCCTCCGTCATTTGGCCATCCTTGTTTTCTTCTTGTTTTCTTGTTCTGAATGTATAAGTCTGACATCTTTACTTCTAACCCAGATTTCTCCTTCATCTGTGGAAATAAGAACAAACCCTTGTCCCATCATTAGTACCCTACCGGGTCCCTTCCATATACCATCAATGTCTTTCCACATAGCTAACATTCCAGATTCATGTATAACTCTAGTAGTTTTAGTGGAATTGTGATGAGAATCACTTGGGATGAAATACTTCATAACCGGAGTGAGGTGTGTGTCACTGAATTTAAAATAATTTATTGTATAAATGCCTTGATTCAATCTGTGCCAAGGGGTCAACCCAGCTCCCCCTTTTTGTTTTTGCAACACCTCCTTTATGGTATGATTGGCACGTTCCACAATGGCTTGACCACGAGGATTATAGGGAAGGCCAGTGGTGTGAGATATGCCAAACTCACAACAAAATTTCTTAAACCCTTGGGAAATGTAAGCAGGGCCATTATCTGTTTTTAAACCATGAGGGGCTCCAGCAAAAGAAAAGCAGTGAAGTAAGTGTGCAATGACATGTTTAACAGCCTCTGCAGACTGCGGAGTGGCAAAAATAAAGCCAGAATACGTATCAACAGACACGTGTACAAACTTTTGTCTCCCAAATGGAGCATACTGAGTAACATCCATTTGCCATAAGACATTAGGAGCAAGTCCTTTAGGAGTATGAAGATCTACTTGAAAGGGGTGGCTGAGAAGGAACACAAGCAGTACATCTTTTCACAATGGTACGAGCTTGTGCTTTTGAAACACCATACAAAGTTCTCAAAGACCTGGCAGATAAATGCAATTTGCTATGACATTTCTGTGCTAATTCAACATTCATTGTTAATGCCCTATCAACAATATCATTCCCTTCAAAAATTGGTCCCAGAGCTGCAGTATGAGACCTTATATACAAAATATAAAATTTTTCTGTTCTAGTGTGTATAAGGTTTTGGATATCACTAAAAAGTTGAAAGATGTTGTTCTGTGTGTCCTTTATAATGGCAGTCTCTAAGTACTTCATCACTCCTTCCACATATTTACTGTCTGTCATTATATTCATGGGCTCCTTGCATTTATAGAGTACCAGACAGCATATAATTTGTTTTGTTGAGTAGATGTAAAGGGAGGTGTTAGTACTTGCAATTCTTGTTTTTGAGGACACCATATAGAAGCTTTATTATGTTTAGTTGCATCCATAAACACATTAATACCTTCTACAGGGTTGTGGGAAGTAATAGTAGGACATATCCAAGGCCAAGTTTCAAAAATATTGTGATATCTAAGAGGTTTGCCATATACCAACTTTAAATTAATATGTAATTGCCATATTGGAATTGTTTGCAAAGCTGATTCAATCAAATGTTGAGCAAAAGGAAGGTGAATAACATCTGGATGTTTTTCACTCAAGAGAAGACACCTCTTATCAGTTTTATGTATTAAGTCTCCCACCAATGTCATGTAAGTACTCAAAGTATTCTTTTGTTGAGAAGGTAGATGATCCATTCTAAAAGCATCTGTTGTTGATGTAATACAGCTGTTGGTGAATTGGGTGTGTTGAAAATAGAAGCTTCAAGGTCTTTCCCTACCTCTATCCGTTCTGTATGTTCTCTAGTCAACAAACATTGTTCTGTATAATCACTGCTTTTGCTGCTGGGGTTAATTTTCTAGGGGAGTCCAATCGAGGGTCTCCTTTAAGACACTCATATAAGGGTAGTAATTGATAATTGGGGATTCCAATTGTGTTCTAAGCCATTGAATGTCACCTATGAGTTTTTGAAAGTCATTCAAAGTCGTTACCGCATCTATCTAATTTTGGTGGGTGCAAAGTTATTTTATCCTGCGTGATTTGATGCCCTAGATATTGGAATGGAGAGTATCTTTGTATTTTTTCTGGAGCTATTCTGAGGCCCTGACTGATTAGCACTTTTTGGGCGATGATTAACATGTCTTCTAAAAGGTCTGGATTTGGATGAGCACACAGAATATCATCCATATAATGTATATAAATTGCTTCAGGATATTGTTTTTGTAAAGGCATTAAGGCTTTATCAACATAACGTTGACTAATAGTTGGGCTGTTTTTCATCCCTTGAGGAAGCACTTTCCACTGATATCTTTTATACGGTTCTTGAATATTTATACCGGGAACAGAAAATGCTAATCTCTCTCTGTCTTGTTCATGTAGAGGTATTGAAAAAAAGCAGTCTGCTATGTCTATCACCCATAGAGGCCAACCTCTAGGAATCATATTAGGTGAAGGAAGACCTGGTTGTAATGCACCCATAGGTTGTAAGGTGTCATTTACTTTTCTTAAATCAGTTAACATTCTCCATTTACCTGATTTCTTTTTAATGACAAAAAGTGGTGAATTCCAGGGGCTGGTGCTTTCTTCTACATGTCCTTCTTGTAACTGTTGTCGTATTATCTCTTTTAAGGCAGAGATTTTTTTCTTGGTTAAGAGGCCACTGTTCCACCCATACAGGTTCATCTGATTTCCAATTCATTTTTATGGGTTCTATAGGGGTGTACTCTGCCTCAACAGTAGCCTTTACCGAAAATGTGTAGTCAAAGTCAGGTGTAATTGAGATAAAATATCTCTTCCCCAGAGAGTAACTGGCAGTCCTTGAACTATATATGGATACATTTCTCCTGTTCTACCCTCTTTTTCCCATCTAATTGGATATATAGATACTTCTGTATCTTGTTTCCCCCCTATTCCTGTTAATTGTTGATAAGCAGATTGTTTTTTTCCAATGTATTGGCCAAGAGTGTTCTGGAATAACTGTTTTATCAGCACCTGTATCTAATAGATCTCTAAAAGGAATCCCATTAAGGGTTATGACACACATAGGTCTGTCTTGTGTCAGCATTGTTGTAAATAACACTTCTGGATCTCCTGCTTTGGGAGGTTTCCATTTGCCATCTAAAATATTCCTCAGTTTTGCTCTATTGAAAATCAAACCTTGAGCTATTACCTGTCCCTCTTCTATGAAAGTATCATCATCATTAATGTTAATAATGGGGACATGTTTTAAAATACCATCAAACACCATAGTATGTGGAAGAAAGGTGGTATATTCATAAGTTGTAGGGGAAATGGTAATAGCAAATATTCCTGGTGTTACTAGAGGAATAGGGAATACAGGCACCACACAGCAAGAATGATCTGGGAGCCGAAAATACCCCGAATTCCTTATCAATCTAATATCTATTCAGGGGGAGGTTTCATGGCTACCAGAGTGGCATACCTGCTTTTCCATTGTCTTTCTGTATCCGTTACTGGTTGAGTCTCTGAAGTGACTATTCCCCATTGTGGACTCTGAGCCATTCCCCACTGTTTTTGTCTCTGAAAAGGGGCCTGTGAAGAAGGGCCCCTGAATCCGTTTCCCTGACTCATTTGGCATTCAGAAGCCCAATGTCCTGGTTGCCTACATTTTGGGCACGGAGCAGAAGGACCTTGATTAGGAAATTTCCATCTACAATCCTTCTTGAAGTGTCCTGCTTTTCCACATCGGAAACATGTCTTTTATCTATTCCCTCCTTGCGTTGTGGTCATGAATTTACTCATTTTTTCAGCTAACATGTCTACATAAAATGTGTGTGACCCAACACTTTGACATCTTTTAATTAATCCTTCAAGGGAAGTTTCGAGACGTGCACCAGCCTTTTACAGTCAGCATTGGCATTAGCACGGACTAATTGTTTTAACATGAGATCCATCCCTGGGATATCACCCATAGTCCTTTGCATGGCTGCTGACAATCTTGCAATAAAATCAGTGAACTGTTCATCATTTCTTTGCTTAATAGCAGCAAACGGCTCATTAGTATCTTCCTTACTAGGGATTTTTTTCCAAGCTGCAATAGCACATGATGCAGTTCTCTCACATGACTCAACAGGGAGGTTAATTTGTTCATTATTGTTAGACCATTGTCCCTGTCCAAATAATTGTTCATATATAATTTGAGCATGTCCAGGAGCAAGATGTAAAGATGTTTGTCTGCATTGCTCTGAGAATTCAGCTAACCAATATATACTGTCTCCAGGGCTTAGACATGCTCTAGCTATAGCTTTCCAATCATTAGGAATCAAAATGCTGTAAGCAATACTCTCTAACTGCAAGATTGTATAGGCAGAAGTACATCCATATAAAGTACATGATTTTTTAAACTCCTTAATCAAAGTCAAATCAATTGCATCATGTCTTCGTCGTGTCTGCCCAGGATTGTTAGGATCATTTTCTTCTATGACTGGATAAAATCTTAACGACCTCAGGTCTCCTAATTCCTGTCCTTTACTTACCTTAAGTGCCTTTTGTAAAGGCATCAATTCGACTTGTAATTTCATTACGTGTCCACCAGGTGGAGGGCTTAATTCATAAAAATGTCCTGAGCCTATTTTCTCACATTGCTTTTTCACAACAGGCACTTCCTCATGTCTCACGGTTATAGTTGCTTCCTCCATTGTTGTATTTTTAATAACATCCCATGGGGGAGGGGGATCTGGCCATTCTATCTGCTTGTTACTTTCATCCAAATCAGGATACAACCTGGAAATCCTTGGACCTCTTCTCTCTGGTGATGGGTCCCTGCTATTTTCCTTACTATCATTTAGAGAGCCTAATGCAGACGTTGTTTGGCGGGGAACTGTCTTTTTTCTCCCTGTACTTCAGCTTATAAGCCCATTTTTATCAAATTATATATGGTGAAAGCACCAAGGGGAACAGACTTTGGGCCTTTAATGTTATAATATTCAGTTAGCTGTTCACCCACAATTTGCCATTGAGTCAAGTTCAAATTTCCTTCCCTAGGTAAACAAGGTGAAGTTATATCAATGATATCCAAAAACTCTCTTATTTTCCTAGGAGTTACCGAGCACCCCTGTTCCTTAATGACTGTATAAATCACCCGAACGTTTTGTTCTTTGTCTGAGAGTTTACCTAAACTTTGCCCCATGATAAATTATGTAATGTGCATAAATCTTACCTACGCGTAATCTTTCAACCGCTACTAGTCAGGTCCTCCCTGGCTCCAACAGACCTCAGTGTCTGAGTGGGTGTCGGGTCTTCTTTGTCCAGACGATTCTCGACTGTTTCATGAAGCTGTCTTACTCTCCGCAGCTCCTGATCGGCTTCACGGCAGCTGTGCAGCCCCACGTTGGGCGCCAATTGTTGCGCGGGTCCAGCTCAGTGGCTGTGAGAGTCTTAAACTTTCCCTCCCCAGGAATGCTAAGGCCAACTTAGTTCCTGATACCCTGCGCCGAGCAGTGAGAGGCAGGGAGACAAGATGGTGAAGCTCCGTTATTCAAGGTACAGGACAGCGTTTTATATCTTTAACTCATGGGAACATACCCCAATGTAACAGCGGACAAAGCAACAAAGTTTACATATCTTTACCAATAGGCAACACTGAGAATTTTTCTCATGCGAATACCAATCAAAGTATCAACAAGCACATTTCTTTGCAACATTATCGTGACTGTGTCCTTCTCCCGCGCTGTTCCCGTAAAGACACCATGTACTTCTTGTTCCCGGAATGTTCCCATTACTTGATATGTGAGCTAGCAATACTTGATACATAAGCTAGCAATACTTGATACATGTTTGTGCTAGAGCTGACTGTGCTTGAGCTAGCAACATTGTTTTATAGTTTGAACTCGCCTAGCGTCAGAGTTTTGCTGACTGGGAGGTGCAAGGTCCGTGGACGGAGAACTGAGCCAGGACATTCTGCTCATGTACTAACACCCGAGAGGGGCCTTCGCCCATCAGTGAAGTCTCATGAACAGCCTGTGGACCTCAACGTCCTACAGATCCCTAACAATTTTGAATTTTCTTTTTAAAAATTGTTTTCTTTTTAAAAATTATCAATCATTTGTTTCTTCTCCTTCTCCCACTCCTTACACATACTGAGAAAGAGACAGAGAGAGAACTTTTTCTTTATTTGATCTCTTTGAGGTATAAGCGTAATAATGGTATCACTAGGTCAAAGAGTATGCACACTTTAGTGGCCTTGGAATTTAGTGGAGTTATTTTCTTCCCCTCCCCCCAAGAGTTTTCAAATAATTTTTTAAAATATTTATTTATTTACTTCTAACACTTGAAATTTTTTTGAGTTCCAAATTCTCTCCCTCCGTCTTGCCCTTTCCTCACACGTTGACAAGGCAAGCAATATGATATCAATTATACATGTAAAATCATGCTAAACATATTTCCATATTAGCCATATAGTGCCCCCCCAAAAGTGAGAAACTATGATTTGCATTTCCACTCAGAGTTCATCAGTTCTTTCTCTAGAGGTAGATAGTATTTTCCATCATGAGTCCTTTGGGATTTTCTTGGATCATTGTATTGATCAGAGTAGCTAAGTCTTTCACAGTTGATCAACATTACAATATTGCTGTTAGTGTGTACAATGGTCTCCTGGTAATGCTCACTTCACAGTCCATATAGATCTTCTTGTGCTTTTATGAAACCATCCCTCTTGTCATTTATTATAGCACAATAGTACTCCATCATAATCATATGCCAACCTCGTTCAGCCACTTCCCAATTGACAGGCGTCCCCTCAATTTTCTTTTTTTTTTTTGCTACCACAAAAAGTTACTATAAATATTTTTGTCCATATGTGTCCTTTTCTTTGATCTAGTAGTGGTATTTCTGGGCCAAAGGGTATGCACAGTTTTTATAACCCTTTAGGCATAGTTCCAAATTGTTCTCTAGAATGGTTGGACCAGTTCATACTGGATTTCTAAAACTCATTGCTGGACAGCTGAATTTCTAAACTAAGTTCAGAGACAAAGAATAATGGCTTAGGCAGTTATAGGACAAAATACTGCAGCAGAAGTATGTACTCTGGGATACCTCCCACCCTGGTTGTCTCTGCTACTCCAAAATTCATTTTGAGTAGTTATTTTAAAGTTATTTGAGGCAGGGAGGAATGTTGGGAGTTTGGCTGGCTACCTCTAATCTGCCATCTTAGCTCCACCTAGAATAATTTTCTAACCCCTTAACTAAGCAATTTTATTTTCCTTCATCCAAATTATTGACATATTCAATTGTCAGGTATGTCTTCAATTCAAAATCCCATAAAGTATTGTATATTTCAACACATTAAAGTCACACATATTATTTAAACCAGGAACCATGTTTATTAGTAGTTAAGATGCTGGAGGAAAAGAAAGCAGTTGTAATATCTCATATTTGTTCTCAGCTTCAGGTGTATCTAAAGATTCTGAAATGTGGAAGGAGCAAATGGGTAGCAGCTTTTCCACATTTAAATTTATGCAGTTAGCACATCTTGTATTGTTTAATAGATAAACTCTGGAAAAATCTGTAGATATCAGGCTTTTGTAAACCAAAGGATGTTAGTACACTAGAAGAACTTGCTATCTAAAATATACTTCTATAATATAAGTAATTTCCCACTCCTTTATGTTTTGCAAATTTAGATTGCCCACATATTTACCTTACTCAAAGTAGCATAAACCAGTAAATTCAATTTAAATTCCTGTTTTATACAAGGTACAGTTTGGGGAATGAAACTGTCCAGCCCCCAGCTTTACTATCACAACAGTTTAGAGAGGTTATGGATAATTCAGAAAGTCTCATCACCCAAAGTTTGACCACCAAGTGATCATTCTTTTGGCAGCAAATCATGGCCATCTATCTACTGAGGCAGGGAAGAGTGATGATCTGTCAGTACAAGAAATATCTAAATTGGAAGAATCAAAGTGTCATGTCATATTGATATATCCCTTGGCAGAATTGTAAGAGTGGTCCTGATTCATAAGAAAAAACAAAAATTAATTAGCTTTAAAATTATGACTTTCATTTTCTATTTAAGGAAATGTGAAAATAAGATCTGCTAATTCTTGAATCACTGTTGTAATTGAATTGTTTCTGGTATAATGAAAAGATCACTAAATTTTCGAATGGAAGTCCTACCACTTTCCATCTAAGGCTGTGTGATCTTGAGCAAGTCAACTTCTCTTAACCTCAGGTGATGCATCTGTTAAAAAGGAGATTTAAAGAAATATATCCCCTGCCTACCTAACAGAATTATTGTGGGGACCAAAAGAGATTGAATTAATCAGATTGATTCTATGTCTTTTAAAAAATTGATCCTGTTAATTGATTTTGGCTTGTAACAGCTAAGCCATGATTCTTTGTCTCTGAACTAAGTTCAGAAATTCAGCAATGAGTTAAGTTTAGAAATCCAGTCTTCATATTCTATTCTTGAGTCAAGGAAATCTGTTGCCCTTGAAAGAAGTAGGTGGACACAAGGGAGTCTGGTCTAGTATCTTTATACCCCCAAGTTATCCTTCTTGAATGTCTAGTTTGCTGTCTCTGTCCTTGCAGATGCAGTTGGACTCAAACAATGAACATTTCCTAGTCACAGGGGCGAAGGAGGGAATTGTTGCTAGTCTTCATTCCCAGTATCTATCCAATCATATTTTTTTCCATCTATGATGCTAGACTTCCTATTTTCTGTACTCCCCAAAACTATAAAAGAGAGCTGAGCCCCTCATTCAGGGTCTTAACTTTGCTGAGGAAACCGAGAACCTACTTACTGGTAAATTCACACTTCACTAATAAATTGAATGTTCTTGGACCTTTGTGCCTCAGTTTACCTTCCTTAAATCCTATTGAGACAAGATAATACAGATAAAGTGTCTTATAAACTGTAAAATAACATTTAAATGTTATGTGGCATAGTAGAAAGAACACAGAAAACAGGAATTTGAATCCTGGGTCAGTTACTTACTACTTGTGTCACCTTGGGAAAGTTACTTAACCTCTATGAGGATCAATTACTTCATCTGTAAAATGAGACAATTGGACTAGTTCAGTGGTTCCTAACATTTTTTGTTCTATGAACTCCTTTCAGTGACAACAAAAAGGTTATGAAACCCATTAATATGCTACTCATAATATTACTTATAATTATTTACTACTTAAGGAGCCATTAAAGAATGACCAGCATCATAACCAACAAGGAGATCTCAAATCACTAAATGGAAACCACTGGAATAGATGATGTTCAAGGCCCCTTTGAGCTCTAAATCTGTGATCCTATAATTCTTATTTCAAGGATCTGTGGATCCTTGGATCCACTATGGTAGTCTACAACTCCTCAGGAACTTAGTAGATGGTTTCTGAGACTTGCTGTGGCCAAAATTTTCATTACTCTGAGTCTGTCCTAATGATGAGTTTATCTGAACTTAGCTAGACTGATCCTTAGGCAACAGACTTGAAGATTTGTCAGACAGTAGGCCCTGGTTTTGCTGGTGAACTGAAGGTCACTTCTCTGAGGCATCAGGGTAAGACTTTAAGGGAATTATTCTTAAATAAATGCAGTATATTTGTTGACACACTGAAATAAACCATCCTCTCCCCAGGAGACATCATTATTTTTCCTACTTGTGCTGCATAAATTTGGGTGAATGTTTGCTTTCAAGATCACTTGTCCTTACAATATGGTCTTTGTGTGTTGTTTTCTGCTTTGTCTTTCAGGACTTCGACTACATTCTCTCAGATATAGTACAAGAACAATTTCAAGGAATGTGCAGCTTCATAAGGTACAGTCTAAGGACAGCACTTCAAAGCTTCAAGGATATATGTTATTTTGGTGAAGTAAGCACTCCTTTCCCAATACTCTCTCTGCTTCAGCATGTTATCTTCATAAGCTGTTGAGTTGAAAGAAACTCACCACCCAGTGTTAATTTTTGTGTGTGTGTGTGACAAGCATCTCAAACTTAGCTAGACTGGTCTTAGGAGGACAGATACAGAGGCACTATGGTACAGTGGAAAGAGTAATGGATTTGGAGTCAGAGGACATGGGGTCTTTCCTCAATCCTTCCTTTACCAACTACTACCTGTGTAACTTTGGACAAGTCACTTAACTTCTCTGTGCCCATTACCACATTGGAAAAGTGAGTAGGTTGGAATAGATGACTTTGAAGATAGTCCAAATCGAAATCTATTATTCTACGCTATACTGGAAACCCTTTAAAATCATTGAGACCTGCCAGAAATGGAAGGATGCCAGCTTAGCCTTTGAGAATCCATGCCAGGGTAAGGCACTAGAAGAAAACTAGAGCAGAGAAACATTAAAGGGAAAATTATTAAAAGCTACATTTGGTACTTGGAGTTGAAATTTAGATGGATTTTATATACTTCTACCATTTCAATAGCCTTGCATTAAGAAACTAACCTGCCTTAAAAGTTCATTTTGTAGAATTTCGAACTTATCAGTAGAGGGGAAGAAAATAAGAATCTCTAAAGCACCTACTATGTGCAAGGCACTGTGCTAAAGGTTATAACAAATATCTCGAATCAAACAGAAAATCAAATCTCAAATCAAAAATCAAAAGAATCAGAGGTAGGATTTAAAACCAGGTCCTTAGACTCCAAATCCATCGCTCTTTCCACTATGTCATAATGTAGAACTTAACATTTTCAAGCTCTAATATGTTAAATATACCAATCATACACCAATAATAATGATAATAATAATATGAAGAAGGAGGAGGAGGAGGAGAAAGAGAAGAAGTTGTTTATATAGCACTTTGGGGTTTACAAAGAGCTGTTATTATTCCATTTTACAGATGAAGGAACTGAAGCAGACAGTGAGCTGTTAAGTGACTTGTCACATAGCTAGTAAGTATCTGAGTCTAGATCTGAACTGGGTCTTCTGGATTCCAGGCCCAGGGTTCTGGCTCTGTAGTTAAAAGTGTAAATACCCAAACAAAAGGTGTGGACCCAGAGAATATTCAGGTCTGGTAAAAAAAAAAACTGCTGAATGTCAAGCATGAGAGCATGAAAGCATTATCTAAGGACAGGAACAAGAGGAGCAAGACCTACTCAGGGGAATTTACTGCAAAAGATTACAGAGTTTGGAAATGCAGGAAAATGATTTTCCCTAATGGAACTCACAAGACCGTTAAAATATCAAGCCATTCAGATATATCTTAAAGTCTTACACCTGTGCATGTCATCATTTTGTGCTAAATCTAAACATTATGGATAATGTCCAATAGCTAGACAAGGTCCTAAGGAAGATCGACAGCTTATGCATGCTAGGCAGCCATAGCATTGCTTAGGGTGATACATCAGAAATATCTTAAGACTCTAAAATAAATTTCTTAAAGTCCCAACTCATTGTTTAATACAAAAATAAGCTGGTGACCCCCTTAGCTCTCAGACTGTCAGCTGCCTCAGGTTCATTGGGTGTTTGGAGTTATTCTGAGAAGGCAAATATGACTTGGGTACTCCTTCCAGACTAAGTAGCAGCCCAAAACAAATAGAAACATATTTAATTGAGAGCACATAGTAAATTCATACACTGGAAAAATAAATAGGCAACAGAGCCATCTTTGGTCCCCCACCCCCCACCCAGTAAATACACAAAATGGGGAAAAATTGCTAAAGGTGCTGAAGTGAAAGAAGCAACTTTCAGAGAAAACCATGCACTGGAAAAATTCTCTCTTTTTAAAAAAAAAGTATGTTTTTAAAATTCTGAACTTTAACATCAAAGGAGGGCATTTCTGCCCATGCAGCACACAAAAAGGAGATTCGGTATGAAACTGTGAATTTCTATTTCATACTTCTTGCTTTCTAAAAAAGTATATGATAAAATTTACATATTACTTTCAAGACTGTCCTGCTTATCTGTGTTCCTCCTGAAGTTCTGTCTTTTTTCTTCTGTGCGTTAAAAAAAGTTTCAGTGGCCTTCCTTTTTTAGTTATAGCTCTTGCTAACACCCCATCACCCCACCCCCTCCAATTAAGAAAAAAAAAAGAAAATGTCTGATTGAATAAATCCATACACTAAACCCCTGACCTAGAGAAATGACAGTAGTACAGCTACCCATAAAATGGTCAGAGCAAAAGGAGATAGGCAACCAGCTTTCTGAGAGCTAGAGAGAGGCAACCAGCTTTCTGAGAGCTAGAGAGAGCTTAGAGTTACTGCAGAGCCACATGGAAGAGTATATAACTGCTTGTACTTGGTTCTTTATGCTAAGTTCCAGTATTTGGTCAGCAGTGTCCTCTGGTGGTAAAATGGAAAATCTTTAATTGTTCCACAGGTGATTCAATTTTCTTTCAAAAAGAAAATTTCAAATTAAAATTTAGCAAACATTTGTTAAGCATCTACTGTTTGCCATGTGCCAGCCTTCCCTTAAGAAGCTTACAGCTCTAATGCATAATATGTACGTAAATTTGTGGGATTCTGAGAGGGCAAAGGAGAGCTCTAGAAAAGGTGTTTTAAAGTTTTTGAGGAGGGTGAGGTGTTGAAAGATAAAGGAAGAGCTGTCTACGAGCCCATAGTAAAACAGTATAAAGGGACTACTAAGAAATATATCATAGCTCTAGTTAGGTATTTTGAAAGGTTGTTGTAGGAAAGAGGGCTTAAAGTAGTTTTGCTTGGCTCTAGAACCAAGACACAAATAGGAAAAGCTTCAGAGAAGAAGATTTCATCTGCATGTAAGGAAAAACTTGAACAATTAGTGCTGAGCACCCATAGAATGAATTGTTTTTATCCCTAGTGATTTGCTGGTTTATGAGGAAAGGCTGGCTGATTCCTTGCCTAGAATCCGATGGAGATGATTTTTCTGTTAAATGTGCTAGATTGTCTCTGAGATCCCTTCTAACTTTAAATCTTAAGATTCTGTGAAAAAACCCTTCCATGTACTTATTATCAAAACACAGAAGGACCATGATGGCACCCTGCCTAGTTTAGGTTCATAAGAGCATATACTAGACTTGAAGTAGTCTGGAGCAGTCTACTAGTTTCACATCAGAACAGTTGCTAAATTTTATTTTTTCATTTACTTCATTTTCTTTTGGCACTTAATAGTATTTTTTTCCACATGTAAAGATAGTTTTCAACATTCATTTTTGTAAGATTTTGAGCTCCAAATTTTTCTCCCTTTCCACCTTTCCTCCCCCCTCCCTAAGGCAGCAAGTAATCTGATATAGGTTATATATGTACAATCATGTTAAACATATTTCCACATTAGTCATATTGTGAAAGAAGAATCAGAACAAAACAAAAAAACCATGAGAAAGAAAAAAACAAAAAAAGTGAAAATAGTATGCTTTGACCTGCATTCAGACTCCATAGTTCTTTCTCTGGATGTGGATAGCATTTTCCATCACAAGTCTTTTGGAATTGTTTTGGATCATTGTATTGCTGAGAAGAGCTAAATCTATCATAGTTGATCATCATACAATGTTGCTGTTACTGTGTACAATGTTCTCTGGTTCTCAGCATCAATTCATGTACGTCTTTCCAGGTTTTTCTGAAATCCTCCTGCTCATCATTTCTTATAAAACAATAATATTCCATTACATTCATGATACCAGAACTTATTCAGCCATTCCCCAATTGATGGGCATCCCCACAATTTCTAATTCTTTACCACCACAAAAAGAACTGCTATGAATATTTTTGTACATGTGGGTCCTTTCCCCTTTTTTATTATCTCTTTGGCATACAGACCTAGTAGTGATATTGCTGGATCAATTTTATAGCCCTTTGGGCATAGTTCCAAATTGCTCTCCAGAATGGTTGGATCAGTTCACAACTCCACCAATAAGGCATTAGTGTTTTAATTTTCCCACATCCTCCCCCAAATTTATCATTTTCTTTTTCTGTCATATTATCCAATCTGACAGGTGTGAGGTGGCACTTCAGAGTTGTTTTAATTTGTTTTCTCTAATCAATAGTGATTTAGAGCATTTTTCCATATAACTATAGCTTTAATTTCTTCATCTGAAAACTACCTGTTCATATCCTTTGACTATTTATCAATTGGAGAATGACTTGTATTCTTATAAATTTGACTCAGTTCTCTATATATTTGAGAAATGAGGACTTTATCAGAAACACTGGTTGTAAAAATTGTTTCCCAACTTTCTGCTTTCCTTCTAATTTTGCCTGCATTATTTTTGTTTGTGCAAAAACTTTTAAACTTAATGTAATCAAAATTATCCATTTTGCATTTGATAATGTTCTCTATCTCTTATTTGGTATAACATTTTATTTTCTATGGAAGAAAGAAGAAATTTTTTTTTCACAGATTCGCCTAGGTTGAAGGAACACAATGTGCTGTTATTAGGATTTGGTTTTTGAAAAACAAAAAAATAGAGGATAACTGCTTCAAACCTATCATTGTCATGAATTCAACATCATAACATTACTGCTGCTGCTGCTGCTGCTGCTACTGCTAAGCTGACATTTATATAATGCTTGCTATGAGCCAGGCAATGTGATAAGTGCTTTGTAATTAATAATAATGATAGCTAACATTTATAAAGGGCAGCTAGGTGGCTAGTGGCTAGAGCACTGGGCTTGGGATCAGGAAGACTCATGTTCATGAGCTCAAATCTGGCTTCAGACATTTACTAGCTGTGTGACTCTGGACAAGTCACTTAACCCTGTTTGCCTCAGTTCTTTGTCTGGAGAAGGAAATGGCAAACCATTCCAATATCTTTGCCAAGAAAACCCCAAATGGGGTCACAAACTATCAGATGCGACTGGACAACAACAAAAACAATTATATAACATTTACTAGGTGCCAAGCGCTATGCTAAGTGCTTTATAATTATTATCTCATTTGATCCTCACAACAACCCTGGGCAGTAAGTGTTATTATCCCCATTTTACACATGAGGAAACTGAGGCAAGTGAGTTGCCCAGAGTATCCTCTCCGCAGCTTCTGCACATGATCCCAAAGAACCAACCTTATTTAGCAAATGAGAACAGCGTAGGAAGCCGGCACTCTTTCCCCCACATTTATGTGGAATAAACAGCCATGGAGATGATAGGATGATTTTGCTGCCAGACTGTTGATAGGCTCTGTACTGAGCAAGATGTTTTGTTGCAATTAAAATGCTATATATATCCTTCTTATTTCCTCAGTTCTACAATATTCACTTCTCTACTACCCTTGGTTTAAAATTGTGAGCTGACAAAAATAGATCTCTCACATTCTTTCTTGAATATTTAGTACTTTGGGTATTGTCACAGGGGCACTGATTTGGAGTTGAAGAGGATTTTAGAATCCTTCACATGGCAGATGTTCAATAAATACTTATTGAAGGAATCAAGTTCTGACCCTAACAAAGGATGGCATAGTGGAAAGGGCACTGGATTTGGAGTCAGAGAACCCAGGTTTGAATCTCAGCCCTGCCACTTATTAATGGTACTTCTTAGTCCAAATTACTAGCTTACTAGCTGCCACTGGTCCAACACACTTTTTTTATGGAAGAAGAAACGGGAGCCCTGAGAGGTTATGTGACTTAACTGATGTCACAATGCTGGTAGTGGCACAGAGAGGTCAGCAATGAGACTGGCAGGACCTAGGGTAGAGGAATGAAGATAGGGGGAATAGAGGAAGGATTGGAAAGAAAAGCTCAAGAGAAAAGGACAAGAAAAATAGAAGGAGTATGAGACAAGAGGTTCATTTTATGAAGAATGATGAGGTCAGATGTCTCACAAATTAGCATGGCTCTAAATGGTTACTATAAAAAAACGCCCACCAGGTGGAGCTCCAAAAATACCTTATGAACTTCAGTTATATATATATTTTTAAAAAGCATTTAAAGAATCTGTTTACTTCCAGATTGAATAAGCCTTCCATTATGCATTGTATCAAGCATTTGAAGGATACGTACAGCCAAATAATCTAGTTTTTAAAAGAAAATAGCTGTAAGGAAATAGTCTTTCCATTAGAATATGAATGAATCTTTAAAAATTGTTAAATATTTTATTTCCCCCAATTATTGTAAAAATAATTTTTGATGTTCATTGTTTTTTTTAAGTTTTGAATTCCAAATTCTATCCCTTCTCCCTGTCCTCCCCCCTCCCTAGGATGGTAAACAATTTGATATGGGTTATACATGTAGAATCATGTAAAACATTTCCATATTAGTCATTTTGTGCAAGAAAACTCAGAAGGAAGGAAGAAAGAGAAAAAGGAAGGAAGGAAGGAAGGAACAAAGAAAGAAAGAAAGTATGCTTCAGTGTGTAATGAATGAATCTTTGAAAGGAAAAGTAGGGGACTATTTCCTGGGTTATCTATTCTCTTCAGTTATTTTTATAATAAAATGTAGATTAAAAAAAGCGAATTCTAAATAGTACTCAAATAAGTAATCAGTGTGTTACAGTAAGAATACTGTCTTTATTTCATTATTAAAAGCAGAACAAGCCTGTGCCTCCTCACACTGCCCCCCCCATGCTCTCTATATCACACACAAATTTGAGGCTTTGCTCTAATTTACCACAGTGCTATGAGCCCATTTGCTTTTCAGCACTGAGACCAGGAACAGTGAGTAAGTAAGCCACAGCTTAGGTTCTAATGTTGTGATGGGCCTCTAAACATTTTCTTTTAATAGTAGGGCATAATTTAGAACTTTTCATGAGTTAATTCAGCTGCCCTGGCATAACCATGCTATTTGTTGTTGTTGGGTTGTTTCAGTCATGTCTCTTCATGACCCCACATGGGGTTTTCTTTGCAAAGATACTGCAGTGGTTTGCCATTTCCTTTTCCAGTTCATTTTACAGGTGAGGAAACATAGGCAAACAGGATCATGCAGCTAGTAAGTGTCTGAAGCCAGATTTGAACTCAGGTCTTCAGGACTCCAGGCTTGGTGCTCTATCCAGTGAGTTACTCAGCTGCCCATGCTCCTATTTAAATTCCTATATAGTTAGACTATGGGAATAGGAGACAGAAGATCTGGATTTTAGAAGTAATTCTGTATGACCTTGAGTTAGTTACTAAAACCTCTCTGAGCCACTTATAAGGAGCAAATACATGTGAAAGCATCGATAATCATTTTCAAGTGCCTGATATATGTCATACACTGTGCTAAGTGCTAGGGATCCAAAGAAAGATGAAAAACCTCCCCAAAATAAAACTACAGTCCCAGCCTTCAAGGAGCTCACACTCTTATTTGGAAGATAATCTGCAAACAACTTGGTATATCCAAGATATAGTGTCAATGGAAACTAATCTATACAAATGTACTGGAATGTCATCAATGCAGGCATTCCATCCGTGCCTACCCTTGCAAATGATTATCATTTGTCAAAGAGGCCACAGGGATGCACTTGCTCATCACACTAGTTTAGAAAGACCTTCCTATTTATTTCTACCTAAAAACCAGTTTGGCAAACTGCAACATATATCATGATTTTTTCCCCTAAATTGCTTTGTACTGAAAACAATCCTTTAGTAAAAACCACTTTTTGAATTATTAATCAACTCCAAAGACTGTATTAGCACTAACACTTCCCACTTCCCTCCTCCCCCCGCCCCAGCTCTGAAGAATTGATTCTGCATTCAGTTTTCAAGGTTTTAGCCTGGAGCAGATTTCTTCAGATAATGTTCGAACTCTGAAAATCTGAAAATTATAACAGCAATAGTGAAAGTTTTTTTAAGGCAAAGTATTAACAAATGTGCCATTTTATTAAGGTGTACACCCTAGTGCATAGACTGGAATGGGTAATGGAAATATTGTGAGATTACTTTTTGTTGATGAGGTCTTTTCTAATTACAGGCACAGTGAAGCTGTATAGTTATGTTCTCTTGATTGAATTCTGGGCTGCTTTGGAGTTAGTTTGGGAAATATATGTGTTAATTCAAACCATTTCTACAAAACTGTTCACCACTGGCTCTTTGAATGGTTCAAAATTCTATAATACTAGCAAGATCATTCAGTTTTTAAATAAATACTTGCTACCCTGTAACTTCCCTCCATTGGGTCCAAGCAGAATAAATATACCTAATCCATTTTCCACATGATGCCCATTCCAACATCTAAAGTCATAAATTAGTCACCCTCTCACTTAAGTCTCATCTACTCCAAGCTAAATAGACCTAGTTTCAACAAATATTCATATAACATGGTTTCAGGTCCCCCTCACTATTCATCAGGACAGACTCTAGCATGTCAATGCCCTTCCTAAAATCTTGTGCCCAGAACCAAACAGAACACTCCAAATCTGACTGAGAGAACACTCAAAACTGTTACCTCCCTCACTTTGATGTATTTTCTCGTGTAATTGTTTTATTCCTTCTTCCCAATATACTAGATTATAAATTCCCTGGGGGAGGGGACAAGTCCTTTTGGTATATTTTTGTACCTTATAGGCTGTAGCACAGTACTCTTCATACAGCAGGTGTCAGTAAATAATCGTTAAATGAATCAATGAAAAGAAACCCTCTCCCTAATACAGGATGGCATAGTGGAAAGAGCACAATATCTAGAGTCAGAGAACCTGGGTTTGAGTCTCGGCTCTGCCGCTTACTAACTCTTACCAACTCTATGCTGTCGGGCAGATGCTTCACCTCTTTGGAGCTTGGTTTCCTCATCTGTCAAATGAAAGAGTTGGCCTGGATGGCCTCTAAGGTCCTTTCCAGCTCTAAATGACATGAGACCTTGGGAAAATACTGTCCTAGGCCTAGGTCTTGGTTTTTTCATCTGGAAAATGAGAGGTTGGACTAGACATCCCTAAGGTCTCTTTTTTATAATAACTCTAATTTTTTAATATAATTATATATTATATGTTATAAATATATACTTTATATATATATATATATATATATATGTACTTGTACACAAATAGGGAGGGGGGGATCTAATTTACCAGCACCCCAAGCAGGACAGCACTTCTCATTTTATCCCCTCTTCTTCTCTCTTCCTCCTCCCGCTTTTTTTTCACCCTCATTTCTAAATCACAGTCACTGTCAGTACTACAGTAAATAATGGAAAGTTGTTGTTTGTCCTTGGTTCAGAGAGGACCCTGACATCAGGAGGTGATGCCATGACTTGGAAGTGAATTGGATTGAAGTGAGGGAGGGCTGTGCAAATTCGCCAAGCCTCCCTTTCACCTCTGGAGCCATCTGGGTCCAGTGGCAAGACATAGATCAGGACTTGGCGATGGCCCTGGATACCATGGGAGATATTGGCCTTTTTATATCTAACTCACTCGCATGTTATAGCACCGCCTCCCTAATATCATGGTCCTCTTCAAGAACGAAGGACAAACAACAATAACAACAAAAGTATGGTGTCAAATTTGCACAAAATCTCAAAATGAGTACCATTAATTTTTTAATGTAACCTCTTAAGTATATGTTGTATTGAGTGGTCAAGAAGTTACTTGTTGACAGATTAGGAAAGGAAAACACTGTTATCAACCTCTGTGTTCTTATTCAAAACCCTAAGGAGTTCATAGCCCAGCACTGTTTAAGACCCCAAAAGTCTTACTTATATGGTAGTGGCCTATGTGAATTGGGGACTGTGACCTCATTCCTCAAACATAGTATAAGGGATCATTAGTTGGTATTCTTAACATCTTTTATTACATTGCAATGTCTCATTAAGATGGAATTCATGAGGTATTTATCAGACCCTCTGCATGATGGTCATTCTTCCTTTTATGATTTCTAGTTTAATTTGGATTAGGAAAAAAGTGTTGCTTGCTAATTTCAAAGCACAGGCACTCTTAAAAAAAATTGAATGCTAATGGTGTGAACATATTTTCTCATGGACTCAGGTCACTGATGAGAATATTAACTCTCTCTCTGTTTTTCACTTTATCTTGAAGTTTGGACCCAGAGTGGGGCTGAAAAAGCTTTATGATGAGTCTTAACTGGTGTTCCATTCACCTTTCTTCTATTCACAGAATAGAATTAACCCTAAACATTGTATTTTCTAAGAACCAAATTTGAACAATTAAAAAATAAGTATTTTAAAAGCTGAATGCTTGATGACTCTACAGGGACTTTTGCACACACCTAAAGTTTCCACAGGCTTCAACATGACTATATTCTCTCTGGAAAAGAGTTTTCAGTTTTGTGATTTTTAAACCCTACCTGTAAAGTAGATTGGCCTTGTTTTCTCATATTAGAGTTTCTGAATAATCTAAAAATATCAATTACAGTTGTTGTTGAGTCATTTTCCAGCCATGTCTGACTCTTTATGACCCCATTTGGGGTTTTCTTGGCAAAGATACTGGAGTAGTTTGCCATTTCCTTCTCCAGCTCACTTTACAGATGAGGAAACTGAAGCAAACAGGATTAAATGACTTGCCCAGGGTCACACAGCTAGTATGTGTCTGAGGCTGGATTTGAACTCAGGAAAAACAGTCTTCCTACCTCCAGGCACAGCACTGTATCCACTGTGCCACCTAGCTACCCTCAATTACAGCTATTCATATTCCATATTTTTATTGGGCTGGAACCCATTACCATATTTTATATTATAACTTCAAATACTACAAATTTGAATCCAGGGAAATAATTATTCACATTAATTAGGACCTAGCTATAATGATGATAGCTAACATTTATTTAGTGCTTTAAGGTTTGAAATACATACTTTATATTGATTATCTGATTGGTTTTCACAATAACCCTAAAAAGCAGATGCCATTCTATAAAAATGTACATACCACTTCTAGGGCTGTATCCCAAAGAGATCATAAAAATGAGAAAAGGACCCACATGTACAAAAATATTTATAGCAGCTCTTTCTGTGGTGGCAAAGAATTAGAAATTGAGGGGATGCCCATCGATTGGGGAATGGCTAAACAAGGTGTGGTATATGAATGTAATGGAATACTATTGTGCTGTCAGAAATGATGAGCAAGCGGACTTCAGAAAAACCTGGAAAGACTTGTATGGACTGATGCTTAATGAAGTGAGAAGAACCAGGAGAATGTTGTACACAGTAACAGCTACGTTGTGCTAACTTTGATAGACTTCTCAGCAATGCAAAGATCTAAGACATCTCCAAAAGTCTCACAATAGAAAATGCTCTTTTTTTTCTCTTCTGTTTTGTTTTGTTTCTTCTTTCTTGTGGTTCCTCCTATTGGTTCTAATTCTTCTTTACAATATGACTAATATGAAAATATGTTTAATAGGAATGTATATGTAGAGCCTATATTAGATTGCATACTGTCTTGGGGAGGGAAGTGGGAAGGGAGGGGGAGAAAATTTAAAACTCAAAAGCTTATATAAGTGAATGTTGAAAACTAAAAATGAATTAATAAAAAAGCAGATGCCATTATTGTTCTCATTTTATATATGAGGAAATTATGGCTATGAGAGGTTGTGACTTGCCCAGGATCATGCGGCTAGTAAATGTCCGAGACAAAATTAGAACTCATGTCTTCTTGACCTGAGTCCAACAATTTAAGTCTCATACATTATATTTTCATTGATAATTTGATAGAGGGCAAATTAATTTAAAGTTCTTATACCCTTTATTTTTGATTGGTATATTCATTCCTTCAAAACTTCTTTCTTCCCTGCCTCCATTTATAGAGAGCAAAATATGTACATATTTCTGTAAAAGGGGTATGAATTGTTGTTGTCAAAAGTCCATGCATGGGTGGGGTTATAAGGGAATAGATATGTGTGTCTGATAAGGTGATACCAACCACACAGGCATTGGGAGATAGGAGATTGAAAAACAAAAACATACTTAATGGGCACTACAGGTTGAAAAGTCATCACATTGGATTTTTATCATAAAATGATAAGTGGTACATACAACTTTATTTTAAGATATCCAATGGTAAGCTGGTCCATCTTCCTAAATTCTAAAATTTGTATTCTTCTTTCTCAACAGGGATCTGCCAATGTTCTCTCCCTGGTCAAAAGAGAAGATTGATTATCTTGTTCACTGTTCCTCACTCAGACGCTATAGGTTGTCAGTTGTAAAGTTCTGCAGTCTTATAAACTGTAGAACATAATAATCTCTGTTAGCTATAGAGATAAGTATAGTTTGAGCATGATCTTATCAAGTTATCATGTCTTGGTTATCTAATCCCTAAATTCCATATAAGAACATACCTAAACCATCTTGGAAAGAGGCAAATCATTTAAAAAAGTATATAGACAGCAACTCTCACTTTTGGCTATTTAAATCTTTGAGTCAAGAGGACCTGGGTTCCATCTCACCTCACTTACCTCACTCAGAAACTGTGACAAGTCACTTAACCTCTCTGCACCTCAGTTTTCTCATCTGCAAAATGATTTGGGGGGAGGTAGACTAGAGGACTTTTAAGGTCCCTTCCAACACTCAATCTATTTTTGTATGATTTCCCTGATCCATTTCCCTTCCTTTCCTCAATGCAACTAACTGTGAAAAAACTGTTTCTAAATACTCTTCATATACTAAGAATGGTACAAACTAGTTATTTTTCTTTCCTCTAGGGCAAAACACGGCAATCCAAGCTACTTTATCCCACAATTAAGACTAATTTTAAATTTCCTACCTGTTCATCCTGAAATTTGCTCCCTCCCACTAATTAAGAACCTTTCTCCCTTATGAAAAGTCCACTTGGAGTGATAAGACAGGGTAGTGGTGGTTAAATCTCATCCTTCTGAGGGAAGTGTAATCTATTATGGTTAGGGTAGAACAGAATATCTGATGTGATATGTGGTCTAGGTATATCAATCAACCAACAAGCATTTATTTCTGTGATTCCTTAGTTGTCTTTTTTTTCCCTCCATGAACTTCCTTTCCGCCTGGGCAATCACATTTTTTGGCTCTCCTCGGAGCTTTTAGGTTTGAATTGTTTCTACACTAAGACAAGAAAAGAAAGCCACAATATCTAAAGTTTTCCATTTAGGGTCAAGTCAAGTCAACAAGCATTCATTAAAAGTTCAGCATGTATTAAGTACTATGTTCATCATTGGGATTACAAAGATAACAACCAAGACCCTGCAGGACCTCAAGGAGCTCATAATCTAATGATAACCTATTTCTTCCACTTAGTGGTAAAAATGAGCAGCGACAGCTTTTCTTGAGATTCTGTTTGCACTTTGTAAAAAGGAAATGTGTGTGTGTGTTTTGTGTTCTTTCCTCCTACATGGAACAGCATCAAATGAGAAAAGGAAATCATAACCATTTCCCAAATGTTCCCACAGTTGGTGGGAACAACATAGTCATTATGGCTCCAACACATTATACCCCGTAAATGTGAAAGAAACGTGATTATTGCTGTAGTACTCTAAAAGTGCTAAAATCCTCCTGCTCACTGTCTAATTTGTGCATATTGCTTAAAACAATCATGAGGGAAGTTTCCTAGTGTTTTGACCATATAAATATAAGTCATGCTTATTATTTGTATTCATCCTTACACACAAAGAAGGCTTGAATAGCCAGTTCAAACAGAAGGGGTGTGTGTGTGTGTGTGTGTGTAGGGAATCTCTCCAGGTTACACCATTATCTTCATTTGCCTTGGGCGGGTCATTATAGCCATCTTTGTGTTTGAAGGGATGTCCTGTGGAAGATAGATTACACAACTTCTACTTGACCTCTGAAGGTGGAACAGGGAGCAGGGGCCAAAGGGGCAGAGAAGCAAATTCAGGTTCAGTGTAAGGAAGAACTTCTTAACAGAGCTCTCCAAAAAGGGGGAGGGGGAACCTCAGCAGGTAGTGGGTTCCCCACTGCCCCACCTGGAAGGTTTTAAGCAATACCTGAATGCTAACATGTTGGGTATGTCTTTTCAGTTGCAGGTGGATCAGATGACCTCTGAGGTGACCCATTTTCTGTGGTGTTTTATTTTCTTGTGATATTTATGTCTTTAAATATGCTGGCCTTCTGTTGCTGTGTTTTCAGAATTCAGGCAGTTATTAATTTAAGATTGAAGAACTAAATACTCCAGCGTGAGTTAGTTTTTTGTTCCCAGGAAGCTCTGAGGAGTTAATTTCCTGAGTCTTTTTTTTCTCATTGTTGAACAATTAAAGTTAATGGATGCTGAAAAAAAAATTTAACATGTAAAGAAAATGAAGTGAACTTTGGTTTTTATATATTTCCTGATTTGAAGGTTTACCATTGGTCAGAATTTCCTGAGCATTAACTTGGGGCAAATCACTGTACTCTGTGTTGTGGACGCAAAACAAAAGAAATAAGAGAGATGATAGACTTGCCTTCCTGTAATGAAGTTACAATTTAATTGGAAAACTAGAACACCTTTATAGAACAGAGAACTTTATTCTGTGCCTGTCTATTGCGTTTGTTAAGTAATTCTGTACATCTCAGTAACTCATGTAGCCTGTTAGATATCTCCAGCTGGATGTCCCACAGGCAAATCAAATGGAATGTGTCCAACACAGAACTCACTCTTTATGTCCTCAAATACAACTCTGCTCCAAATATCCTCATAGTTTGACATATTTCCTTATATATTTACTATTTATCAGTTTTGTGGTACCATAATATTCTATTCTATTAATATACTATAATTTATCTATTCTTTAATTGTTGAACATGCAAATGATTTTCATTTTTTCTTTACAAATAGAAAACCTATGAATATTTTTATACAGTTAGAACTTTGATAATTTTTATGATGTTTTGAGAATAATATTCCAGCCATGGTATCTCTTAGTCCAAAGGTATGATGAGTATTGTGACTTTTCACATATTGCTAATACAGCTGACAAGAGTGTTTATAGCAGTCTGTAGTTCTATCAATGTCTGTTTCCCTACAACTCCCTAATGGTTTTATCTTTGGGTTTTTTTTTTTTGCCATTCTAGTGTATGTAAGCTAGACTTCCATAGTTTTCTTGACATGGGCCCTTTTTCCAATTCCTTCTCATTGCCAGGATATTGTAGCCTCAAATCCGTCTCTCAAATCCTCAACCTCTCCTTCCTGACTTCAAGCATGCTCACCTCCCCATTCTCCAAAAATCATCAATATGCCCTACCATCCCTTTAAGTTATTTTCCTATATCTCTCCTCCCTTTCTCAGTCAAGCTTCAAGAAAAGGCCATCTACATTTGCGGTTTTCATTTCCTTTTTATCATTCCTCAATCCTCAATCCAGCTTTTGACCTCATCACTCAAATGTAACTTTTCTCTCCAAAGTTACCAACAATCTCTTAATGACCGAATCTGATATTTTTTTCTGTCCTGATTCTTCTTGATCTGTATGCTGCATCTGACACTGTTGACCACCATCTTCTCCTAGATAATCTCTCTAGGTTTTTAATGACACTACTCTTTCCAAGTTCTCCTCCTAACCTGTCTGACAACTTCTTGGTCTCCTTGTTGACTCATCATCTATATCATGCCCCTTAAATGTGGATGTTCCCCAAGGTTCTGTCTTAAGCTCTCTTCTCTTCTCTCTCTGTAGTCCTCTTCTGGTAACCTCATCAGCTTCCATAGGCTTATTTATCAAATGACTCGTAGAGCTATGTATCCCATCCCAGTCTCTCCCTTGAGCTTCAGGCATGCAACACTAATTGGCTATTGGAGACATATCAAACTCAGCATGTACATAGCTGAACTCATCATCTTTCTCCTTAAAACCACTCCTTTTCCAAACTTCCTAGTTTTTGTCAAAAGTACCACCATTCATCCAGTCTTCCAAGTTCATAACCTCAGGTCATATATTCCTCAGTTCCTCACTATCTCTCATATCTAAGTAGTTGCCAAATCTTACCATTTCTATCTCTACACCATCTCACACATCCAATCCCTTCTCTGTGCTTGCACAGTTACCTCCTTAGTGCAAGATCTCATCCCTTCTCACCTAGAGTATTGCAACAGCTTCCTAACTGGTCTCTCTGCCTGCTGCAAGTCTCTTACCACTCCAGTCCAATCTACATTCTACTGCCAAAATGATTTTCCTCAAGCACTTCCAAGCCTGAAATGCACTTCCATTATAGAATCCATCTCTTCCCTCTCTTCCATCAGGATATAGCTTAAGTATCCTCTTCTTTCCCAATCCCCACAGCTGCTAGTGTTCTCTTTCCCAAATGACTTCATATTTAACTTATCCGTTTCTACTTGTAATTATTTCTCTTTCTCTTTATTCTGAATGTTTGTCTATGTTTAGAATGTATACTCCTTGCAAGTAGGTTTTGTTTAATTTTTGTATTTGTATCCCAAGTGCCTGGCACATTATAGGCTTTTAATAAATGTTTGTTGATTAATTATTGCATTTTTTCTGATGATTTGGGAGTTTGTGCATCTTTTCATATGGTTATTATTTCATATAGTATTTCTTGAGGGATGGTCTATTCATGTCTTTTGACCACTGTTCCATTGGGAATCACTCTTAATAAATAGGTCCCATTTAGGCAAAAGGGTAGCATTTCAAAATCATACGTCCATGGTAGCCTCGTCTGTACAGGGGAATTCCAGATGCTCAGTAGTGCTCAGCTGTGGTTCTGCCCACATTTAGACATCAGATGCCATCAGTATTGCCTAGGACCATCTTGTTTACACTAAGATGCACTGGCTTATACAATATCACATTTTAACCTAGTTGTTTCATGCATCTGCAGCACTTCTCCCCATAAGCTTCTTGAGGGCAGATATTGTTTTCTGCCTGTTTTTATATTCTCTCATAACCCCTAGTACAATGCTATCCACACCATGTGTTTGTTGAAGAATAGAGGAAATGAGTGAATGGATATTTTTAATATTCACTATTTTTTTATTCTATTTAAGGGCTGGGTTTCTTGTCTGTGAAAATTTATACTCCAACTACCTCATCATAATCAGATCGGTAAGCATAAAATCAGAGTGATATTTTTTTTAAAATTCAAGTAAGAAGGCTACCACTAACAACAAAATAGACTTTGACCCCATCTCTATGGTTAGTTGCAATACCCCAAAAATGACTGAATCAAGGGGACTTTATGGTACAGAAGCAGATAAGACTAAGAATATATTAGGTCACTTTTTTTGAATCAATTGAATCAGAGAAGTCAATACATGAAATGGGTGTAATTCAAACCCTGTAGACACTGAATGTCACTGGTGCTCATCCATATATTCTCAATCCTTTTTCAGGGTCGGTGCCTGGTAATGGCCCAGATAGGAGAGAATATATCTTCACGAAGCAGTTCGGACACACTGAAGTCAGGTATCTCTTCTGTTCTCTTTCCAAAAAGAAAATCTAGACTTAATTGAAATGATCCTTAAGCTCCTCTAGGAGATTGTGTCATCAACCATTCCTTCTCAGTTCCCCTCCCCCTTATCTCCCATCATCAGTCTCCCCTATCTATTGGCACTTTCTGTTTACAAACATGTCCAGGTCCATCCAATTTAAAAAAAAACAAACATTCACTTGACTCTGCAGGCCTCTGAAACAATCATCCTATGTTTCTTCTCCATTCATTGTCAAACTAGTCTACTTGCTCACCAACTTCTCTAACCCTTGCAAATTTGGTTTCCAACCCTTCTACTCAAATGAAACCGCATCCTCCATTGTTATCAACAGTTACTGAGCTGACAAATCTGATGTCTTTTTCTCAGCCCTCATTTTCCTCAATCACTCTGCAGCTGCTGATCACTCTTCCCCCTTGGATACTCTCCTCCCTTGGCTTCTGCTACTTTGCTCTCTGCTGGCTTCCCTTTTACGTGATGGCAGGTTCTCTGTCTCCATTTCTGGATCATCATTCCTCTTCCACTTCCTTGGCTCTATCTGGGTGTCTCCTCGTCTTCCTGTAGACTATCCCTCATGGCAATCTTGCCTTCTCCCAAGTGACTTTCCCAAGTAATTTTGAAACTGTTTATTGAAGATTTTGGCATTAAGAAAAAATATTCATTATCTTTAAAATGGCACCCTCAACAAAAAATATCTTCCCTCCTCTAAGCATCTACAAGTTTTTTCAAGAAACATCTTTTGGCTCCTCGGATAACATCAGTTACCTCATTGTCAGCACAATCCTGGGTAAGATCAGGACATAAATCTGGGTGAGGGCTAGATGTATTAAAATTATGTCCTAGTTGTTGTTGTTTTTTTCCCCTTTTTTGGCATTATTGAGGGGAACCTGAGATCTCTTCTTTCTTAAAGTAGAATATTATTCTCAGTTTGATAGTTTAGTACTCTACTTTCCCCTGTAGAAACCTGGGATGTTGAAGGTGCTTTTTTCTATGGTATAAGCTGGAGTAGCAAGCTGGGCAAGATAAACAACAAAACTCTATAGGATTTTCCTGAATATATTCTTTGCGTGTGGTTAAAATGGGCCATTCTAAAACTTATCTCTACATTGACAAAATATGGCATATAATAGAGAAAATGGATATGACTTCAAATCCCAGGTAGCTGTGTGACCTTGAGTATGTGCCTGGGCCTCAGTTTCCTAATCTGTAAAAAGAAGGAGTTGGACTATATGATCCAGCTCTTAATCCCAAGATCCTATCTATAACCACTTCAAAGCCTATGAAGGCTTAAATCATTTTCAAAAACTAGGGTGAATGCCTTTGTTGTAAAAGCATAACCATTGTTTCAGAAGCATCTGTGACATAAAGGAGATGTCTCTTGACTTGACAAAGGGCATGTAGACATGCAAATGAATTGGATTTAAGTGAGGTAGGGCTGTGCAAAATCACCAGCCTCACTTTCTCCTCTGGAGCCAGCTGGGTCCAGTGGCCAGATATAGATCAGAATGACTGGAGATGGCCCAGGATGCAATGGGAGACCTTGGCCTTTTTAAGCTACCAAAGTCTCAATGACAATGGAGGGGCCAATGGATTTTCTAAGGAGGTGCTGCTAGTACCTGTGTTGGTTCTTTTTTTTGGGGGGGTGAGGGCAATTAGGGTTAAGTGACTTGCCCAGGGTCACACAGCTAGTGAGTATTATGTGTCTGAGGCCAGATTTGAACTCAGGTCCTCCTGACTCCAGGGCCGGTGCTCTATCCAGTACTGCCCCTCTGTGTTGGTTCTTGTCCATGTCTGCTGCTCACCATAGAATCTTCAAATGGTTTTACTCTTTGGTAATTATTAACATTTACTTTCAAATAAGAAGGACTTCCTGACTAGAAGGTTTATTGGACAAAGAACTGGGTTACCAAGGGAAATGGAGGAACTTCTCCTTAGAGATCTTTAAAAATACAAAAGATATCCATCTGTAGGAAGTCCGTCCAATGAGGACTTTATACAAGTTTAAGTGTCATGTATGAAACAGGGGTATGGACTAGATGACCTTCACCAAGCCTTTTCTATTGATGTAATACCATAGTTCTAAAAGTCATCCCAATCCATCCTTTTTATGAGGTCCTGACCTTTTCCTTGTATTTGTCCTGCCAGAGAAATAAGGCAATTTCCTTTTCATTGGATTAGGTATGCCCCACTTAATTCCATCAATAGACTCTATAAGCATGTTCTTTTTATAGATCACTTTAATATGAATCAAAGTATGAATCATTTCCTAAATTAATACATCAATTAATCAACTACCATTAAGCCCTTGTTAATTAAATTAATCAAGGAAATGGATGCTTTCATAAAACAGATGAATTTGTGATTTAAGCAGTTTGTTTCTTCAACATCTCTCTTTAATTGGCTTGATAGACATTTTCAGCATCTTATTGCTCACTCAGGGCCAGAAGGAGTGACCTGAAGCAAAAGGTAACAAAGTTCTCTACATGACTATTTTGGTATATTGTAAGAAAGGAAAACTGTTGAGAGTGGTTTTCTAAGAAATGGTTGGATTCTAGCCACACTCCATTTGAAATTAGCCAAGCAAAGTATGACTTCTATGACCCTGGCTGGTCAATCCGCTTCTCTGGATCATTTCTGTCAGTGACTTCATTGAAGCTTTTGCTTCAGTGAAACCTGGAAACCTACCACACTATTATCTACCTGAATACTTGGTATATCTGTCACTCTACATGAGAACTTATGATACCACAAACTGTAGCAAACAAAACTAGAGAAGAGCCATGATTTCAAAAGCTGGCACAGCTGCCCTGCATTTCAAGCTAGTTATTTCACTGAAGTGGTTGTAACAGAAAGTGACTTACTTGTGGAGGTAACAGGATGCATGAGAAGGAGCATTGGCCTTGGAGTTTTAAGACCCAATTCTCCTTCTCATTAGTACTATGACTTTGGGCAAGTCCTTTCACCTTGAGGCAGTTATCCTAGATGATCTTATTGCTCCCTTCCAGATCTAACATTCTGTTATCTAAAAAAAAAAGTTTGAACAGAATAAGGCCAAAGCTTTTTTTTAAAATAATTCTGGAAAATACCTCCAGCAGCCATAGTTGCCTTATTTCCTGTCAAGATGAACATTTACTGACAATTTAAAATGTTCAGATTACTACACAAGGCAGTTAGGTAGTGCAGTGGATAGAGTGTTGGAGTCAAAAGGACCTGAGTTCAAATCCAGCCTCAGATACGTACCAGCTGTGTAACTTTGGTTAAACCACTTAAATGTCTTTGCTTCAGTTTCCTGATCTGTAAAATGGGAATAATAATAATACTTACCTCCCAGGGAATGTTGTGATGATAAAATGAGATAATATTTATAAATCACTTTGCAAACCTTAAAGCTCCATATAAATGATAGCTGTCATTAATATTATTTTGCATAGTGAGAAAACATAAAAGTCATAATAATAGAAGGCAAGGATTTTGGCCTTGAGACACTTACAGCTTAGTTGGGAGATTATAAACTCACAATAACCAATTAAAGACACACAGAAAAAAACTACAAAATGAGAGACAGTGTAGCATAAAGCTGGTGTCAGAAAAATAGGATCCAAATTCTGATTTAGACACTTAAAAGCTTTTTAGCCATGGGTAAGACATTTACCTTTTATGAGCCTCAGCTTCTTTATCTGTAAAATGGGGATGATAATACTTGTGCTACCTGCTCACAAAGTTGATGTGACAACAAGCTTCATAAAGTGCAAAATCATATAAATTTAAGGTATTTATATTTGTAAGGATGTTTTAACAAGAAAACCATTACAGAATATCTTGAAACTACAGAGTGTTTAATAATGCTATTATGTGTAGCCCGTACTAAGCTCTGGAAATCTTTATCCCAATTCATACTCTCACTGATGAATCAATTCCCCAAGAAATAGGCTATATATCCTGCTCAGAGAACCCTTGATAATACTATCAAATTGACCCCCTATTCAAATGTGCTCTGTCCATCATCAGTTGCCAGTATTATTTAACTAATTAATATATATTAGCTTTTACGAAGAGATATTTACTGAGAAAACATAGCAAGAACAGAAATATAATCATGTCCCCCCAACACCTATGCACACACTTTCCCTTATATCACCTTGGTCCCTGAGGAGAGTTGGCTCAATCTTAAAACAGTTTCTACTTATCATTCTCCCCACCAATTGTCTGAATTTGTCATAGCCAATGGAAAAATTGCTATAGTTCCCCCTTGGCTGCCTTCAATCTAGGTTGGATTAAAGAGGTTGCTTAGGAATTCACTTCACTGTCTCATCTGACCACATAATCTGGCATAGACAATTGCTCCCAGACCTCTGGTTCCTCACCATTCCAACCCTTTGAAGTTCACAGGGTTATCTGGGTCTCCAAAGCTCTTTCATCTAAAAGCAGGCAAAGAACAGAAGCCCCCAGTGGTGACCTCATTCAGAGGCTTACAATGTATCTCTCTTACTCAGACACAGCCAGTCCTGCTTAGTGCTTTCTGAATAGACACCCAGTACTAGCTCAGCAGCCAACACGTTTGGGAAAGGAAGACAGTGATCTGAATGTAGCCATAGGAATTCAGAAAAGGTTACCAATTTTTCCATACTTCTCAAGTATTACTAACTAAAAATCCATTGTTATCTAAAAGGCCCTGTGACTAACTCCCAGAGTCAAAATGGAAAAGGGGACATAATCACCCCAAGGATGTTGTGCTTACCACAAGCCAAGTGGTCCTGGGAAGCTCCTCTAGATATAAAGATAAGTGATCTGAAGGTTTTTGCTGGGCTTTCTGGGTATAAGTAAGTCTGACTCACAGAACGGTAGAAACATCCCTCAGGATATGGGATGATTCAACAAAAGAAAATAAAACCGTAAATCCACCCCTGCAGAGAATAAATTAGTACTGCAAAATTCAATAGGAAAGTGCCAGATGACTCATTGGAGAAAGAACCTAGCAGCAATAGAGTAGAGAAACAAGAGTAGCAGCTCAGTAGAGAAAGCAGCTCAGCAGATGTCATTGTCTTCTTTCTAGGGAAGCAGCCATTGATATCTCAGGAGACTTGATGTGCAAAACGTGGAGCTTGAATTGTCAGTGGCTATGCATTCTTTCCTATGCCACAGGTGTCATGGGAACCTTTGGTAAAATGTGCCCTTAATTGTATTGGGGAGATTTTTTCCCCTTGTTATTTACCTTGCATTCTATTTTAATTGCATTCCCTTTGCTTTATTGCGATGCCACATTTTACTTTGGCTTAGTTAGGGAAGTTAAATGGAGATGGGGGTTCATGAGTTATGCGTTGATAGAGACGATTATTCCTTGAGCACCACTGACCTGAGAGTCACTAGGAGAAGAGGTACATTGGGAGGAATGTGTTCTGGGTGCTACACCTGAACTATATTCTCTCCTCATTTCTTCCTCTTGAAATCCTTAATTTCATCCAAGGCTCAGCTCTGGTCTTACCTATCCCTTCAAGCTTTTCCTAATGCAGGTGTTTCCTGATTTTTTTCCTAGTTGTTAGTGCTCTTTGCCCTTGTATTTAGTGCTATTGTATTTATGTATCTGTGTACATGTTGGATCTTCCCAGTGGAACAGAAACTCGACGAGGGTAAGAAAGTGTTTCATTTTTTGTCTTTTCCCCCCACCACTTTAATTAATGCCTTGTGTTTAGTAGGAATTTATTAATATTTGTTTTTTAAAATTTTATTTTTATCTTCAATTCAAGTTCTCTGCCTCATTCCACTCCTCCCCCAACCATTGAAAAGGCAAGAAATCCAATACCCATTATACATGTGAAGTTATACAAAACATATTCTTGCATTAGCCATGAGAAAGTTATTAATATTTGTTGAGTTGAATTGAATTGACATGGTATAAATTGATAGTTACAGAAACCAATAAAGCTTGGCTTTTATCAGATTCAACTAAAACCTTCAAATAATTATGTAGCAAAGACAACTAAATTTCTTTCCCTCCTTGAATACTTCCAATGCATAGGCAGGAAGGAGCTATCCCCCACCCTTTCCCTAGATTCTTCAGAAATCACCTAGAAAAAGCTCTGGATAACTTGGATAAGCCTGAAATGGTGCCCCTGGGACAAATGAGAAATAATGTGAAGAGATTGGGATGCTCTTTGAATTCTCTGTAAACTCAAGGGAAAGCCTCATGTGAGTGGGAAGCCTACCATCCATTACTGGAAGAGAAAGAACATCAAGACTGCAAAATCTAACCTGAACTAACATGACCTGTGTCCAACTATATAGAGTTGGTAGTAGGTGTGAAGAAAAGAAAGGAAGGAAAGAAAGGAAGGAATGAAGGAGAATGAAGGAAAGAAAATAGGGAAGAAAGGAGAAGGAAGGAAAGAAAAAAGGAAGAGAGAGAGGGGAAGGAAGAAGAAATAAAAAAAGATGGGAATGAAGGAATGAGGGAAGGACTAAGAAAAAAAAGAGAGGGTAGAAGGAAGAAAGGAAGATGACAAGCATTAAGTGAATACTATGTGCCAGGCACTGTGCTAAGCATTTTAGCCTGTGAAGTAGGTGCTAGTATTATCTCCACTTTATAGTTGAAGAAGATGAGGAAGTTAAGTGACTTGCCCAGTCACACTGGTGGTAAGTCTTGGTAAGTGTCAAAGGTCACATTTGAATTCAGGTCTTCCTGACTCCAGACCCAGTGCCACCTAACTAGCTCTAGACCAAAGGACAAGTGTGCTTCTTTTGACTAGGCATACCTGTGGAGCCCAAGGCTGAAGAAAGCTGTGTTTGGAACTGTAAAACTCTGTCAAAATACTGAGTCCGGAATGCTCTTCCCCCATGGACCATGATGGGCTGGTTCTGTAGGAAAATATCTGGAAGTTAAGAACTGCAGATGTAGTTGCACATAGGATAGAACTATAAGTAGAGCAGCAACAGAAGACAATCTGTCTGGCATCATATTTTGGGAGCTACAGAAAGGTGTAAGAAGATCAAAATGTCATTCAGGATAGCAGAGAGGACCATGCTGGAAAGCAAAAATGGAGAGGAAGAACCAATTATTTGTCGTAGGACTGAGGAGAACTGCAATGTAAGCAGAGCCATGTGCCATTTAGGACGGCAAAGAGAACTGCAGTGGGAAGCAACAATGAGTAATGTCTGCTGGAGGCTTTGGAGAATGGCAGGAAGAATGAGCTGTAGGTGGAGTAATGCAGCGAAAGTGTGAGCAGGCAGAGTAGCTCATATGGCCCGCAGATTGGTAGAGTGGTGCCAATGTGGAGGAATACCTGAAAAACTTACCTAAGGAAATACTGCAGCTAACAGCAACTATGCAGGCCTTTGGGAAAGGTTGCACAATGACAGATATTGCTATTTTGTGGGGTTCTTATATGAATAACATTTGTTTTCTTTGATCTGCAAAAAAAAATCTGTTCATTCCTTGAATTTTGTGAACTATGGACTTTGAAGGGGAATTGGTGATGATAGACTGAGTGATACAAACAGGAAGTTTCCAGATACTGTTGCTGGGGAGAATGAACCAGAAAAAACAAGAATTCCCTCAAACTTTAATTGGACCCTTAAGGGTTAAAAAAATGTGTCAAGAGAATACACCAAGTTGAGGCAAAGTTTTAAGGGTATTTCTAAATCATGTTTCAATTATCAAGAATATACATGAGCAGAAAAAGAAGTAGCCAGTCATTTTGTGAGGATGAGGACAGTTTGAGTGTTTCACTGTTAACTTTCAAAATAATAAAAGAACCAGAGGAAAATAAGCAATGTGCTAAGTGGACTCTCTACAGAGTATTTACAGAAACGTGAACAAGAACTTTAAGGGTGAGAAGGCATGCTGCCATTTATCCTCTGTTACCAGGAAGGGAATACTCACACTGATAGGATCCATTTAAGTACTTAAAGTTCAAAGATAAGACACCTAAGTATGTAACCTAAAATTCACAGTCCTGAAAGGATCATATCGGTGGCAAAAACATTGTTACCTATTTTAAAAGTGATATATGTTTTCAAATATATTTATCTAGGGATATGTCATAAGAAATCATTATATTTCTAGATTAATAATCTTCAAATTATTTTCACTCAATATGCAGTAAATATCATTTTGTTTCTCCATCACTAAAATCGGGCACTAGAAAATCTGGATCTATGTATTACCTAATACTCATGCGCGAATAGGCAAGTCATTTAACTCTTTGAACTTCAGCGTTTGTTAAATCAGTAAAATGGAGATAATGAGCTAATATATTAAAGCATTTTGAAAACTAGAAAGTATTTTTCCAAGTGTAAGGTGATATTAATATCCTATTAACTTCTGATTTATATCAAGGAGTTCTGCCAAGGAGCTAGTCTATTCTCTAAGTAGTTATTCACCCATATAATAATTATAGTGATACTAAAATTTATTATTTCAAAATTATTTTAAAATTTAAATTAAATTCTTTTTAATTTTTCAAAATTTTGCATTATTTTCAAAGTCATTTCTATAATATGCCAGCTTAATTTCTTTTTCTATACCTCTGACTTCTCCATTTCCACCATCCTACAGCTGCAGCCAGTATGACATGTCAACACATTATTTACACATACTATAATTGGATAACTGTGCAGCTATCCCTGTTCCATTTTACCACCAGATGGTATTCATGAACTGTCTGGATCATGGGATCATAGCTCATAGAATTAGAACTCAAAAGGGCCCTTGGGAATCATTTAGTCCAAGCCTATAAACTTACAGTTCAGGAAACTGAGGTTCAGAGAGGTTGTGACTTGCCTGTCACAAAGGTAGTAAGGGGTAAAACCAGGAGGCCTCACATTCAGATCCTCTGATTCCAGGTCCATGATTGGAATTAAACACCATCCTGCCAACCACATATGGTGGCTCTTAGTGAGAAATCCTCAACCCTTCAGATATGACTTAAGAGAGAATTCATGGGTATGTATTATGTATATATAATATGCATTCCCCTAATTTAATAAAATTCATTTTTTACCAAAGCATGTAACTTGGAACTAGGTATCAACAAATGGCATAACAAATACTTCGTAGTAATATATTCAAAATGAAATGCCCCAAAGCTCAAATATGAGCCCTTAACTTTCTAGTATTTCCTCTGTACACTTTCTCTGATATTTTCTCAAAGAAATATAACTTCCAATATCAGCTATTATAGGTCACATTTTTTCAGAGTATTTCCTTGAAGCACATTCCTACTTTTGCCTCTGCTGTTTAATGAAATGGCATCATCTTGGCCTAAAGCTAGGAATCCATCCTATGTTTCTCATATAATGAACTGGCATTTTTTCAATATTTCAGAGACCTGAGAACTCATGGAAATAAGTATTCTCTCTATCGGTGCTAATTCCAACCCATAAGTGCCTTCTCATCTTGTGTAATTCTTATGTATAGTCTCCTACAGATTCTCCAAAGAGAATCCACCTAACATATTGGGGACCTTCTTCCAGATATTTTGTGGGTCCCTATGCAGCATTCCATATGTCTAGCAGAGTTATAACTAAGGCAGTATAGCTAGAGCTTTGCCCTGTGGTGCTGATATATGGTGGGGGGGTGGAGTGTGTTTTTCCCTCTGTAATGATCTTCTAATCTTCCATCCCTCATGGTCTTCCATTGGCCTGAACTGTGTGGTAAAGTCATCCCACTGTGTTGCCAAGCCCTAAGCTACTAATGCAATTGTCTCGGCACTCCTTTTTCAAGAGCCACCTTCCTGGTTCTACAGTTTCTTACCATCTCCTCTCTCCCATCTTCTCATGAGAATTGGGGGCAGGTAGGCTTGTAGGCTGTGCCACAGGAACATGGATATCTTTGGAGGAGATGTTGACCACCTTCCCAGTGCAACTGCACATAGGGCATACTGCCCTCTGTGCCCTCTTCCTATCCTACTTCCCCATTGAATTTGTCCCAGGCACAAGAATTCACGGCTCTTCCTCTTACACCTATCATCCCTTCCTTTTGTTATATGGCTAGTGCATCTCCTTTTTTTGATTATACATTTCTTCAATATTCTTCCTTTTGCCACTATTTGCATGTTGGTCCTCAGTGGAAATATATTTGTCTACTTGTACTGTCATACATCTCTCCATGGCCCTTTGGGTCATCTGTAACTCATTTTTCAGAAACAGTGTTGTTCTAAGATTCTATAGAGCATTGCTATTAGAAAACATCTGTAGTAGAAAAGATTTTTTTTTTGTACTAGGGAGTAACTTTGAGTCATTAAAAGCTCTACACAATTTCTTAAGTGTAATTATAAATTATAACTCACTTCTGGCAACCATTTCTAAGTTTCTTCTCTGTCCAGAATTCTCATCTTCCTCATTAACATCCCACCTTGGATTCTGTCCCTATGGAACCATCCTGGGTTCTGATAGGAGATCTTTTGCCTTATCTTGGCCAAAACCAGGCCTTCATGACACTTTACTTATACTGGCTAAACTGACACATCTTTGAAGTAAGAAACAATATTTTTCTCTTTGGTCTGCTTTTTGAAGTCACACTACTCAGAGCACTTTTCAACAATAATACTGTTCTAAAACATCATTTACTTTTACCTCCATGGCCTAAAACCATACTGCCAGCTCCAATAGAAGAAAACAAACATCATAGAGAAATTCTAAGTAAGGCAAAGGAGCCAATTGCCTCTGGGCAATATGACAGACTCATTGCTATAGTGCACTTTGTCAGTCAATAGTGGAAGGTAACCCATGGGGATTCAGTTTTAATTGAAAACACATTAGCTATTGAATATAGAGAAAGAATTAGAGTGAAAAAGGCTTTCTCGTTTGATGCTGACAATTGTAAAATCCCTCCTTCCACTGTGTCATGATAACGTGGACACCAAAGTTATTTAAAAAGTCATGGCCAAGAGTCTACCTGAAGTTAAAGAAAAGGAAAAACTTCAGAAAAAAATCTTTCTAAAACTGTCTTTTAGATAAACACTGTAGAGATTATTATTGGGCTAATACTTTCATACTTTTTTTCAATGGGAAAAATTTAGCAATTTTTGCCCTTTTTTGCCACCCCTGCACTACTGTCATTGTGGAAGCAGATAGGAGTTGCAGAGGTCTAATGGACACTTTTAAAATTTTCTTTAATTCATGGATAGCCAAAGAATTCATTGCCTAGTACCCAGCTTAGCAAGATGACCCCACACACACACTTAGCTAAGTTGTTCCTCAGATAGCAGACTCAGGCTGTTACCAGGGCAAAGCTTCCCCAGTATGGTAGAACTTGCCTCAGTTTACATTTTCCCACCATAGCCTTCCAAAACCCGGGTTACCTCTGTGATCAGTCATTACAGTAGAACTTTTTAGAATCAATACATGCCATTTAAATTGAGTTGTTCTTGCCCAGTAAAGGAGCAGATCTCATGCTCTGCTCTTTTCTCTCCCAGAACCCTCTGTAAATTAAAATTGAAACAATGAGGTTAATGTTTTACAGATATGAAAGCTGAAGCTCAAAGAGGTAAGCCATTCCTTTCTTCTTTAGTCAACTGATGCTTTGATACAATAAGGAAACCTTTAGCAAAAATCTGACTCTACCTACCACTCAGGAAAAATTCTAGTCTTCTAGGTTTATCTGGGTGTACATTTTCCTGTTCTCTCTCTTTCCCCTTATTCTTTCAAGTTAAGAGAACTTTTCCAAATAAGGAGCATTTCATTAACAAGCCCTGTTCTTTTTAAAGCTGGATCTCTCTAGTCCTTAACACAGTAGCTGGCATAGTCCTGTATGCTTATCGACTTGACTTGACTGGCAACTGATGGGCTGGAGACACAATTCTTTCTTACAAAACTCTTTCCAATATCTGCCAAAACAAGCACATATTAAATCCAACACCATTTGGAAGGCTATAAATACAGTTTTCCCCACAGAAATAAAAGGTCTTCTGATCTCTGTGACAAATGCTGGTAATAATCACTTGTAATAGCAGCCTTTCATAAAGAATGTGTCTACTGCCTGGTCTGGGGTAAAATATGTAGAGTTGTATTCAATCAAACAGCTGGTTATTTTGGAAGCAACCCGGTAGTTTTCATCCAGTAGCTAGCAGTTAGTAAGTAATTGCTACAATTGCTGCTTTTCCCCAAATTTGCTACTAACTGCTTGTTACTATCTATTGAATAAGCAGGGATTAATTTTGAAGTTATTTTTCAAATTGGTAAAGCTCCTGACCCACTGAAGAGTAAGGAATATAATCAAATTGTAAGGTTCAGCATCATAGGATACATAAAATTCCTTCCTTTGAGGAATCCCCTGGGTTTTTTTTTTACCTGCCCACCTGCTTTATTTCCATATGCATCTGAACTTTAAATAAATACTCATACACTAACCCTGATGTATGGAGGATTGAACCACAGATGTAGGAAAACATTTGTCAGATGAAACGATAAAGGGAAATCATAACCTCATGGATGACTGTTTCTCAAAGGCTGCAGCTTGCTTTGCTGAGAGCTTCCTGTTTGCCATGTTGGCCTAGTTTGTTCCCTGTTTGCCTGCTGGAAGCCAGAAACACAAAGTCAAGACCTTTATTGACAGATAGATAGAACTGAGAATTCTGGGCAAAGGTTTAGGCTGTCCAGAGGGACTGTACCAATTAGAACCATGATGTAGACTAAATTAAATTGCTGTGTGACCTTGGGCAAGTCAAGTTCCTCATTTGTAAAATGAAACGATTAGACTAGATCAGACCTGTGTAACTTGGCAGTAGGTAGGGGCCAAAATTAAAATAGGCTAAACTTCTTCAGGCCACAGATAGGCTTTTAGTGCTCACTTTCCAAGTAAAGTTATAATTAATTAATGATTAAACCATTTTGCAAATAAACCATATTTTAAAAAGGGAAATTTCAGTTAATATCAATTAATTACACTTATTGCTTAAGATTTTTATTTATCATGAAACCACATTAATGTTAAAAATTATTTTGCTAAGTGGTACAAGTTTTAATACACTTTTCCGGTTTTCTTACTGTCTACATTTAGTTAATGGGACATATTATACTTCTTGTCAGCAATTAGTTTATCATACTCTGGAATCATGTTTAAAATTGATTTCTTTAGAAATCTGAAAACTAACGTTAGTAGCTGCCTCATTTTCTGAGTTTACTTTCTTGAAAAACCATTGTTTCCCACTGAGATTTTTCAACAATTTGGATGCTTTAATTTGTTTTTCGTTGGTGCCCAATTTGCTTAAGTCAGGACATTTTGATTCTAAATGGTGATGACGATTGTATTCCTTCAGAATAACTATTACTTCTCTGCAAACAAGGCCCAATATTTTGTCTCTCATGTAAGTAAACAAGTATCTATTTGTCTGCTCTGGATTAAACACTCTATGTTCTGATTTGGTCTTCTGTTCCTGTTTCTCACCTATTTTACAAAGTCACCCCCAAAACTTTTAACGTTAGAACCAAAAAATCTCCACAGCAACTGCTCACACACAAAGAAATACTGAACTGAACTGAACGTCTGACCTTGGAGAGAGCGCCAGACGCTCATGTAGCTTGGAGGGCCGCCGAGCAGCGAGGGAGGGGAAGAAGCCCTTGGGTTGTTGCTGCTCGTCGCATAGAGGACATGAACTGTGCTGGCACGCGGCTGCACTCACTTTGTCCCCTTTCAACGCCAGTAATGACCGAAAACACAGTGAAAGATATGCTCTCACTGCTCTCAGACTGATGATGGTTGGTTGCCGTGGGTCATGTGACAAACAAGAGAAAATGCACAGTGGCAACCTACCCGCCACATTGCATGACGGGCACAATAGTGACTAGGGGAAAGAGGGTTAAGCCGGGCACAGACAAGCACTCGTTACATCTTTACTTTGTTTTACATCCTCTACATTTTTTGCAGGCCATCTGAAATCCTTTGGTGGGCAGGCCTGAGCTAGATGATTTCCATAGGTGTACTCTATAGGTGATCTCTAGACCCTTCAACTTTAAAATTCCAAGATCATTACATAACTCTGTTTTTCTCTAGCTTTTCCAAGTGGGATTTTGAACTTGGCAGTGGTCTGGAACCTGGGTTCCCTCAACCTTTTCTCAGTCAATCAATCAATCAATCAACAAGGTATTTACTATGTATCTACTATGGGCCAAACACTGTTTTAGGCATTGAATACACAAATAGGAGGTGTTCCAAAAGTCTTAGTGCAGTTGTAAGTTACTAAAGCTTAATTAAAGTTTAAACTGCACCAAGATTTTTCAGGACACCTTGTCCAGTGAATAAAAGAAGTTCTGAAGAAGGAAGGATGCTAACAGTTGTGGGGTTTGAGGGAAGAGGTCAGGAAAGGCTTTGTGTAGAAGAGAGCCTAAGCTGAGTCTTGAAGGAGAAAAGAAATTTTGTTAGGCAGAGGTGAGGAAGGAAAGCATCCTGATTAAAAAAAAATTTACTTTTGATTTCTCCAAAGTCTTATTTCACCACTACGACAACATGGTGATCTGAGCTGGATCAAAGAGGGGAGGGTACTTTCTGGAGGACCCTGATGCTACGAGTTGCTGCCAGAAGTGACCACCAGCCAATTAGCCTTCCCTTTCCCTCCACAGAGAAAATCACAAGGAATAGCCTAATAATAGTAATATACATTTAGACAGCATTTTGTGGTTTGCACGATTTCCGTCCAAAGATTCTATTAAGTGTTATTAGCCCCATTTTACAGCTGCAAAAACTGCAGCTAGAGAGGTTAAGTGATGAACATAATCATAAGGCTAGTAAGTGCTGGAGCTGGAATTTTGAATCCAATTTTCCTGACTCTAAGTCTGGTATTTTTTTCTGCTATGCCATGCTGCATCTTGAAAATGTTCTTTTTCATGTATAATTTGAAGTTAATAAAACATTTCCCCAAGTTAGAATTGATTTACATGTTGAGTACATGTACCTTGTTCTCAGAAGTTATAGGCAATGGGGACAGAATACTCAGTTTTGCTTTGTTGTTCAGTCGTTTCATCTGTGTCTAATTTTCTGCGACCCCATTTGGGGTTTTCTTGGCATAGATGCTGGAGTGGAGTGGTTTGCCATTTCCTTTTCCAGCTCATTTTACAGATAAGTAAACTGAGACAAACAGGGTTAAATGATTTGCCCAGGGGTCACACAGCTACTAAGTGTCTGAGGCCAGATTTGAACTCAGAAAGATGAGTCTTCCCAACTCCAGGCCCAGCACTCTATCCACTGTACCACTTAACTGTCCCGGTTTTGTTAAGCAGCTGCTAATGGGCTAATAGGAAAGAAGTTACCTCCATTGTTGTAGCTGCCTCAGAGAGTCATTGACAATAGTAGACCGAAACATATACATACATACATGTCAAAAGTTACATTTTTTTAAAGAGAAAAATTCTAACTAACCTGATAGGTCAACTCTTACCTTGCAACATGTGGTATTTTGTTTCATTCTTATCTACACATCCACATTCTCTCTGTTCTTGAATTTATTTTGGTTGTGATTATGAGACTGCCAGAATTTTGTGAATTTCTGTATTTTTCATAGTGACTAAATATAAATATAAGTAAATATATACTTCTTATTCTTAACATGCTGAACAATAGCAACTAAAGATTAATATATAATCTCATATTTCTATTTAATAATCAAGTGAAACATGGATTTAATAATGGTTTGGGGTTTTTATTTTGCTATTGTGAAGAGGGGGTGACCATGGAACCCCCATAAATTGAGTACTTCAGGTAGCAAAGAAAATGAAATGTTAAGGTTGTCCCTCTTTTTTTTTTAGTAGTTTTTGAGTAGTTTCATTCATAGTTTGTAAAGAAAATGAAACATTGATCCACATCCCAAGAGATCTACTTGCTGATTGTAAAGTATGTAAAACTTAGAATGGTCCATTTGAACCTTGCAAAGTATTTTTTTAAACCACTTTCAGCCTTTTATGTGAAAAAGTGTAAAGGAAATGTAAAGAATTGTTTGCATTTTCCTTTACTAATTTAGAATGTATGAAGAACTGCCATATTCAAATTAATGGAATTTTACAGTAACTGAACATTGGCTGACTGAAGTATCAACCACGTTATTAGTGGCCTTAAAATGCATGATGAACTTCGAGGAGAGTTAGTCAAGAGGAGCCAGTGATGGAGGAAGAGCCCAGTTCTTGTCCTCTTCCAGACTGTATCAAGTGGAGGAGATTTCTCCTCCCTTTCCCATCTCCTATCAGTAATAATGTGGAAAGCGGCTTAACCAGTAAGAGTTGCCATACCCAGCAGAGCAAAAGTTCAGAGAATACAGGTGTGGATCTACACGAATTGCAGAGAAGAGTAGGCCCAAGAAATCAAGTTGAGGGTATCTTCCCAGCAGAAATACTGTACCCGAGGGGCATACCATAAGGAGAGAAAAGAAATCAGGGCCTTATATACTAGACCTGTGAGTTTCCTTGGTCATATTCATTCCCAACATGTGCTTCTCTACAATATGCTCTATGCTGGTAACTCTTCTCCCCACTGGTACTATGCATATGGCATAAGGTATGTGGCAGGATATAGCCCAGGTTAATGGGGAACATGTTTTATCACAATTATTCATGCTATGCCATTTCAGTAAATGCTTATGCTTTGAACTAATTGTTTCAATTGTTTAACTATTAAGCAAATCAGAAAGGGCTCATGCTATGCTTTTAGGAATGTAGAACCCCAGAGTACTTTGAAACTGGGATAATCAGCCCTGGGGACCAATTATGAATTGGTTGGGTAGAGCTCAAAGGGGGTGCTACATTATAGCAAAATGTCAAATTATTATGTTTTTTTTTACTTTCTCACACTATTTCTTTAGTTCAAAAGTATACCTGAAGACAATATACCTCTTTAATTTGGCTTGTAATCTACTAAAATCATTAACATTTCTATTTGTTCTTGGTAGGTAACTTCATCAGCATATTATGGTATTGAGTTAAATTATTTGGAACAAGGAAAAATTTTTGTAAGTTTCTTTGTCTTATAATTACATTGCAAATGTGTTCATTTGTATTCATATTTAAAGAAAATTGGCTTTTGTAGTTTCATTCATTTGAAACCGGAGTAATAAGAAATCTATTGTTATGTGGGATTGTCACAGTCTACATTAAACCAAACCAGGGTCTGTATCAAACTAAACTAGGTTAAAAATTTAAACATTAAAAATATTTTTATGAAAGTAATAATTTTTAAATTGATGGATAGGGTTTAAGAGATTTGAATATTTCTGTTCTGCCTTTTTTAACACCTTTGGCAGGAATTTTTTTTCCTTAAGTTCCCTAAATCTTTTATTTATGAAAGGCACCCTAAAAATTCAGTTAGTGTTCCATGTGCTGTTCTTATTAATTCTTCATTAACATTAAATCACCAATATCTGAGTCATTGCTAAATCATATTGATGTTTCCTAAGCAGTTTCTCTTGAGTTCATTCCTTTCTTTTCATCACCACTGATGACCTCAGCTCATCACTTCACACCTGGACTACTGCAATAGCTTCCTAACTTCTAATCTTTCCCACCCTCCTTCCTCATCTTATCCATCAGTAAAACACGAGTAATAAATATTGCTGTGACACTGCTTTCATCATGTTACTGATGAGAGATCCCCATGTAGAAAGCTTCAGCTTTCAATACTCATCATTCGTCTGTTCCCCAAAGAACCTTCCTAGCTTTATTTCCCTCTGCTCTCCCACATGAATCCTCCATTTATGTAAACTCGTCAACTCACTTTCACCCAAGTACACCTTGCTCTTTAATGTCTCTATATTTTTTTATTGTCCCCTTTTCCTGATCCTAGATGCTGCCCTCCTAGTTAAATCCTAACCAGACTTCAATTATAGAAAGAACAATGATTCTCAATTCAGAGGAACTTGGGTTAAAATCCCAGCACTGAAGGTAACTAGTTTTATAACCCTTAAACCCTCTGGGCTTCAGTTTCTTCATATGTAAAATGAAGGGGTTGGACCTAATTACCTTTGAGGTCTCTTTCAGTTTGAGAGGTATGATCCCACCTCTTCTATGATACTTCCTTTTGACTACACCAGCCTGTCAAGTGTTGTTTCTCTTTACAATACTTACCTACACCACACATAGGACATCTAGACATGTACTACCTTTTGGTGTTGCCTATCTTCATACATATAAACTTGTCTCCCAACTAGGTAATAATTTCTTTTTTTTTTTTTTACTAAGTGCTCATTTCCCATTTACTTTTTCCTTTTTGAAAAGTACAGAAAAATCTAGCTACTAAATATTTCCCTTGAGATAGGTTGTAATTTCTCAAGAACAAGGGCTGTACGGCCTTGAACAAGTCACAACCTCCCTGGACTTCAGTTTCCTAATCTGTAGAATGGGCTCAAAATTTCCTTCCAGTTCTACAGCTTATAATGTCTTTTGTATCTTCTACCTAATCTAATACAACAATTTGTGCATAATAGGTGCTTGGTAAATATACATGCTTATTTAGAAGAATTGACCAATCTGTTCTTTTAAAGAAGTGTGTATATTAGAAATATTTATCAAAAACTTTTACCAGGTATTTCTAATAATAAATTCCAAATAAGGAAGCTAGAATTAGATAGTTCTCTTTAGAGTTATGGGTTATTACTAGAAAAGCCAAGATTCGAGATTATGACAATTTTAAGAGTCCATCGAATGACACCCTCATGAAATGAGTTAGAAGATGGACCTTGAAAAGAAAGTTTATGTACCATCATAGTCATAATTATTATCTTATTAGCCTTCAGTCTGATTCCATTATTATCATAGAACTATTAACTTTCAGAGCTGGAAGGGACCACAGAGATAATTCAATTCAATTAATAACTGAAAGATGAATCCCCGCTAAAACATCTCTGAGAAGCTTTCATTTAATGTCTCCATGAAGACATTGAATGAAGTAGGACCTAAGGTATCATGAGAGAGCCCATTCAGATAGTTTTCATTTTTCTTTATTTTTGGCCTATTCCTTTGATTTCACTGGAATAGAGAACTTTTAGGGAAGAAACTTCACCTGTCAATGCAGATGGGCAACTGTTTGACTCCTTCTAGCCTCAGCAATTTGCCTTGCGACACCAAAAGGTTAAGTGGCTTGCTCAGTGTCACACAGATGTTATGTGTCAAGTGCTACTTGACCCCAAATCTTCTTGACTCCAAGGCTGGCTATCTACACTGCTGGACTGCTTTCCCATACACATGTCCGTACTGATTTCCTGATATGTGCTCTCTTTCTTACATCAAGCTAAAAATCTATCTTTCTGTCGATTCCACTTGTTATTTCTAATTCTACCCTTTGGGCCAAGTAAAACGAATATAATCATTTCTCCATATGAAAAAAATCTTTAAACATGTGAAAACTGCCATCAAACTCCTTGATGGTGGGGATGATTTTTTTTTCCTTTTTTTCATATTCCAAGTGGCTAGCATAGTGTCTGGCACACAGTAGGCACTTAGTAATATTGACTGATAGAGGTCCTTCTACCCCAAGTATTCCTTTCTCCAGTCTAAACATTCCTTCAAGGGGCAGCTAGGTGGCCCAGTGGATAGAGCACCAGCTCTGGATTCAAGAGGACGTGAGTTCAAAACTGATCTCAGACACATAACACTTACTAGCTGTGTGACCCTGGGCAAGTCACTTAACCCTATTGCCTAGCCAAAAAAAAGAAAATTAAACATTCCTTCAATAAATCTTTATAGGGTATGGTTTTTTTATTTTGTTTTGTTGCCAAAGATGTTTGAATTTTATTCAGGGATAAGGAGCTTAACTTCCCATATAGGCCACTTAGCTATTCTCTGTTTCATGACCTAGGATTTCATTCATAGCCTTGGCCAGCAGGAATATAACTATAATGTTGAGATCCCCTAAAAATGTTTGCAGATGCTTTCACATTAATACTACCCAGGTGATAGATTTCACTATCCTGGTCTCTCTCTTCTGGATGTGCTCAAGCCTGCAAACATCTTGTCTAAGGTCTTTCTCACCTCTAAAATCATCTGATTTTTATGATTTTATGATCCTATGATACTCAGAGTAGGAAATTATATTCCAAGGCAGTCTGTTCCTCAGACATCTGGGCCGACTATTGTAGTGGTTTCTTGGTGGTCTGGATCCCTTTGCTAAAAACTTGGAGTACAACAAGCAGTTTTACCATTATCAGCCATAGGCCTTCTGTTTGTGGAGTCAGATAATACTGCTTTATCCTTCCTGGAGCATGGCCAGTATGTGCTGTTAATCAGGCAAGTGCTGGGATAGGGGAAACGAAATAGTTCTTGTGAGGAGAAGGACTGGTGTCCAAATTGTAAACCAAGAAAACTTAGACCAAAATGCTATATTGGGTCTGTTTCCCAATATAATTTGATTCCATTGTTATCACAAAATAATAAATGTTCGGAGTCAGAAGGGGCCTCAGAGACAATCTAGTTGAATTGACATCTAAAACATGAAATACCTGTAAAACATCCCTGAAAAACTTTTGCATAATGTCTTCGTAAAGACATTGAATAAAGTAGAATGTAAGATATCTTTGGAGAACCAAGGGTCAGCCATGAGTGAGAATACTGCCTGCTGGTTTGGTTATTTAGTACAGGAATTAGGAGGCAAGATGTGGCACTGTAGGAGTGATCATTTGTCTGATTACCATTCTCCCAAAGTTTCTTCCACGGTAGCTGCTTGCATGCCTTGCCCCAAGTCAGAACCAGTCAAAGTGACGTTAGATTGGGTCCATGGTATACCCTTCTGATTCAACTATATCAGTCCAGAGACATGGGTGGAATGTGAAAAAAAAAAAAAGAGGACTCATCAGTGGAATGCAGTATATAATTGCATATAGTAGGAGTTTACCAAATGTTTATTAAATTGGACTGTTATTGAATTGTATTAATATAAATTTTGGAAAATATGTTCCATATATAATGGTCTCAAACATTTCATAGGATTGGTTAACATGATGTCTCCCTTTCTGAAAATGCCCATCCTTGCTGCTGTTGTCTCCCATTTAAATCCTGACAATTTGTCCTCCACTCTTAGGGGCTCACTATATTGGTCTTGCACTTAATACAAATATCCAATCAACTTTAGGCCTACTTCGGCTCAGACCTCTTGAACTCAAGGACCCACCAATGTCAGCCTCCCCCAGTTGCAGGGATTACAAGTGTGTGTAATCAGGGCAACTAAGTGGTGCACTGGCCCTGAATTCAGGAAAACCTGAGTTCAAATCCAGCCTCAGACACATAATACTTACTAGCTGTGTGACCCTGGGCAAGTCACTTAACCCCATTGCCTAGCCAAAAAAACAAACAAATAAACAAAAAAAGACAAGTGTGTGTAATCCCTGGCTGCTGTCAGGATGTTAAGGTCTAACTCATGTCTCACTTCTACGAAAACACACAGCATTTGTACAATACATTGCATATCATAATAACAATAAATTTCCATAGGAGTTTCAAAGCACTTTCAGTGAGTCCTCAATAAATATTGATTGAGTGAGTGAAATAGATAGGAATAGAATGGATAATTATCAGTCTTGCATGTGGTACCACTGTAATAGCACTCATCATTCTTTCCATTTGTGTGGTTTTGTAAATTCTCGGTGGTATAGAGATTTCAGGGGATTGGTAGCATGGTGCCAGATTATCAGTTTCTCCATCTCTAAGAGATTTGACCTATGGACTTCTACAATGTAAGAGCAAGAATAAACTTGAAAGTCATCTAGCCTTGATCTTTACTTTACAAGAGGCAATCTGAGGCCCAGAGAGGTAAAGTGACCTTTCTCAGTGGAATAGATTGTTGATGGCATCAGCAATGGGTGACACTTGAAGCATCAGTACATCAAGGTAAAAACTGTAGTGAAGAAAGAGCAAGATCATAGTTAAAGAGTCAGTAAGAGGAGCCGGCACATAAGGGAGGTAAAAATCAGAGAATATTTAGACTCATTGTGCTGGCCCATAGAGATTCACCATAAGTGCTATAGCAGAGGAATCATAATAATTCGTTCAGTATTGTTTAAGTAGGTACATAGACTATTACAATAGAAACCAGGAACATTTAATGTTATGGAAACCAAAGGAGAAGAGAATGTTTTAAAAAAAAGATTGGACAAATTTAACCTTTGCAGTATTAGAACCTTAACAATGAAGCATATTTATCTAGTCTGAATTTCTTAAATAAATAAGGTATTACTGACTGAATTGATAGGAGATAGTTTAGGTTTTCAGTGACTTTCATTCCTTTAAAAAAGCATTTATAATTTTAGGGCTTGGTAGAAAAAATGAAGAAACCAAGTGATGTACATTTCAGGCTGGTAAGAAAATACTTTTCTTCTGAAATTATCTTTCAAACATTTTTAGACTATATATATGGATATATATGTTTATATGTATACACATGTGTGTATATGTATATGTGTGTATATGTGCATGTATATACATACACACAGTATCCCTAAAAAGAACCTCACATTTAGAACCCCGATTATGCTAAGTTCTTACCAAGTTCATAGATGTCTTAGAACCATGGCCGGGAGTAAGGGCAAACCTGCAGGCAGCAAGTTGAGTCAGCACTACATCAAGGGAGAGCACCAAGCTACTCTGCATTAATTGGCATCTGCATTAATGTCTCTTAGTTATAGAGAGGTTGTAGTGGTAAAGAACCACCCTTGAAGTCAGGAAGACCTGCGTTCAAGCCCCAATTCTGACACATACTAGATGTATGACCCTGGGCAAGTCACTTACTTTGTCAGTATTCTAGTTTTTTTAAAGACTTTAAGTTGTAGAGAAGGTACCTGCCTTCATTGATATAGAGAGTTTCCTCACCTGGGAATTCCCATACTGAAAAAAATTACAGGTCTAGCAGTCCTTAAGCCCTTTCTTATGCATATTTGAGGGTTGGTGTGGACTAAGAGATTTAAAGAATAAGAAAAATAAAGTTTACTGTGGGTAGCAATAGGCTGGTCCATATTGTATGTTTTTACAGCTGTCTTGGTTGCATATAGAGTGTGATTCACACCCAAGTAAGCATTTGTGGTTGAGAATTGTCAGGTTCCTAAATGAGCTCCCTAATGAGCATTTATGTGTGTCTGTCTTGGGAAAGCAGTCAGAGGAAGCATATGTGTGCGTGTGTGTGTGTGTGTGTGTGTGTTTTCCCTCTCCTTAAGGATCTTCTGTTACTTAGGGGTCAGTTAACCTGTGATATTTGCAACATGTGACAATAAGTCCTTCCTGGTGTAACTTAGACTACATCTCAGCACCTGTCTTAAACTTTTCCCTATGAACCCTAGGGCATGTTTGGGAGTCATAGACCCAACTGGATATTACAGTGGGGAAAGATATTGCAGGTTCAAAAAAGAATGAAACATTTCAAATGTTTTAATTTTACTTTTTAGTTTGTCTTGGAATTGTTTCTGGCATTAAATTATTTCTGTGAACAAACATTCCTTTCATCATTTTCCACGTGGAGCACGTGTAGTGTTCCATGCAATACATTCCCTGAAGCGGCATGGCTTTTTCTCTTCTAAATGTAAAGACATTGTCTTTTGGAATTTTTATCACTGAGTAAAGTTCATAGAATTTTTTTTAACTAAGAAAGGAAGTGTTCTCAGGTATAAGATTAGACATCGTCACCTTGGCAAATTTGGACCCGGCCGTTCTTCTGGAGGCCTTTCTTGTACTCTAGCCAAACCACCCTGGGTCCTTATAGCACTCAACTGCCATGCTATGCACCAAAATAACTACATCTCTGTCTGCTTTTTCTTTCTAGGTTAGTGAAGGAGCTGAGTGTATTTTTATTCCCACAAAAATCTTTCTAATGGAAGCACCCATTATATCCCAGCAAATGGCTATAGGGCTGGTGAACATTTATCCCACAAAGGGCACAATTAAGGAGCACCTCATCAAAAAGCAAGCTTGGAATAACTACAAAGCCAGGGTTGTCACTCAGCAACTAAAGAGAAAGGCCAGGATAACCTCATCCTAAATTTCTTTTTAAAGAATATTAGCAGTGATGCCGAGAAGACTTTAGATTTAATTAGAGGAGGGAGAAAATGCTAGTGACTCTTGAAGAGACAGGACATACTCCTAAATGGTTGCAGGCGTAGAAGCAATTTACACCTGTTTAGTGTATCAGGGAAGGTAATGATGCCATTTCTTTGCTGACTTGAAACTATCACAAAGGTCTTCTCTGCCCGTTGAGAAAAGGAAATTCATGCACATTCGTGAAAATGCAATCAATTTGAATGACAGTAAGACTGAGTTCAAATTCTTCATGTAAATATATGCATATGCTGGGTTCACATATTAAACAATATATTGCTACTGTCTGTTTAATATTGATGTTGTACTTTGTGTCACATGCTTCAAAACACTGTGACAGCCTCAAGCAATAAAGAAGGGAAAAAAACTGAGAGAACCGTATGCAGTGCAAAAGAGCACTGTATGAAGCACTCAGAAACATCAAACTAACTTTGTTGTTGTTTTTGTTTGTTTGTTTTGCCTTGCTAAAGACTGCAGCTTGGCTAAAAATTTCATCTTTATGTTTTACGCTTATTTGGTTGTTTTGTTGATGGCTATTGCTCTTAAAATAAATACTGTTTTTAAAAAAAAATAAGTGTCCTATGATGAATGTGTTGAAAGTTTTTTTAAATTGATGAAAATTTAAAAAAAACCCAACATTTCATAGTGAGAATTCTCAGGCTATACACACATACATACATATGTATATGTGTGTAGGTATATATACGCACACATGCATACATACATACACACACACAAGAAAGAGTTATTCTTGTCCTTTGTTAATTGAAAAATAAATTCCTTGGCCTCTCAATGAAGGAAAGAAATATGTATTTATGTAGCACTGTGCTAAGTGCTTTTTATAGATATCATCTCATTTGCTCCTCACAACAACCCTAAGAGGCAGGTGCTGTTACTATCCCTATTTTACGGTTGAGAAAAGAGAGGCAGAGGCTTATTGACTTGCCCAGGGTCATACAGCTAATTAGTGTCTGATGCTGGATTTTACCTTGAGTCTTCCTGTTTTCAGACCCAGCACTCTATCTACTGTTTCACCAGCTGCCACCTAATCCAAATGATTGAAAGCCTGTTGGTAGTTTTTATTTCTATGGTGAGTAGAAAATGAAACTGCTGGCAGAAGTTATCTCCCTTATTCTGACTTTTGCTTGCTTTTCATTTCCTTTTTTGTACCTTCCTCTGACAGACCATGGCCATGCAAATAATTAAACTCCAATAAGCTCAGTTGATAGTCAACAAATGGACACCTATTGGAATTTAGAGATGTTAGCTGAAGAGAGATGATGTGTTACTAGACACTGAAAAGCCTCTGATGACATTTTATTATAAGTCATGCAGCTTTTGATATCAGTTCAGGGCATAACTTTTCTCCACAAAAAAGCATCAACCTTGGGAAAGTAGTGGCATCCAAGAGCCAGGAACAATTATGGTGTTACTGATGAATGGAGCTTAGAAGTTGCCTGCAGTAGATACACAGGAGGAGTTCCTGCCAGGACCTAGTTTCTTAGAAGCCAGAGAGCAGCATTTGAAGGTAATAAAGGCGGCCAAGACAAAACCAGCCCAGAAATTCTGAGGGGAGTTGCCCTCATAAGTTGTCAGTGTGGTATCTCTAAGATCATAACCAGAAATAGACATTCTTATGGGGCTTGGAAACCACACTTAGGGGTAGCCAGTGCCTAAAGCCAAATGAAGAATAAAATGGTATAACAGGGCCACATCTAGGCATGAAAAGAGGGTAGTGTGGTTGTAGCAGATTGCTTAAATAAAGGCCAACCTTCTCAATTTTATGGTACAGGCCAAAGTCCACCGAACTTCAAGTGCTAAAAATCTTTTCCATGCTAGCATCAATTTCATATCAACAAATACCTTTGGTTAAGGCATTTGTAAAAAAAAAATGTTGTGGAGAGAAAGAAACCTTATCTCTAATTGCCATACTCGTCTCCCTTGCACAGCATTAAGTTTGGACCAGAATCACACAACTTTTTGTTTTCTAAATTCTGAAACCTTTCTCCAATTAAAGGAGAAAATCTTGGAGAGCATCTAGATGGTCTTTGCTAGAGATGACACTTCAACAATGAACCACATTTATTTGGTCTTAAGTCTTAGCTGAATTTATGAAAGGTATAGCTTAGCTTTCTAACGAATTTAGGCAACTTAAAACTTAATTATAATTTTAGGCCTTGACAGAAGTAATAAACAAGTCACACAGTCTAGCTTGATAAAATGTCTGCTTCCCCAGAAATTGCTCCATTAGTGCTTAAGCAAGGTCAACTCATACTGATAAGTGGAACAATGACAAGGAAAGGGCGTGGCAGCCAAGCATCCAGAATGCTTTGTCCCCCAGGCTTACGTGTTCTCAGTAGGCTTTAGTTTATGTCCAAGATGACTGATGAATAAGCCTAGAGGTACTGGCTAGTGGTAATGGTTTGTTTTTATAAAAGCATTTTTAAAAACCATTAGCCATTCTAGGATGCCTGTTAATTGTCATGTTTTCCTAGGGTTGGTCCATTTAATTGGTTTGAAAAATAACAGTACAAGATGATAAATGTTGAGTCTATGACAGATACAAAAGTTAACTTCTTGTAGCTTCACCATTTATGTGACAGCTTCTTCCCCAGGTTTTTAGAAAATTAATCCTTGACACAAAATGTTTTAGGGGTGTTTACCCATTTAGTCATGTCTGAATAATAAGTTGTTCCATTATACAACGTTCCTCCTTTGTGACATAGTTTTTAGTATGCCAGTCATGCTAAGGCTCAGGTTAGTGAAACCGTATTTAATGAAATTTTGATAAGAGAAGCCAGCGTAGTTTCAGTTTCTTTTAGGAATGAATTGGTCCTGGGGACTGAGAAACTTCACATTTCCTAAGTAGATTAAAAGAAATTCTTTCACCTTGATAAGAAGAATGCAAATAATACAGTTGGTTCTATTTGGAAGCTGGGCAGTGTCTAAGTTATAGTACAGAGACCATTTCCCAGAGAAAATTCTATAGCTAAACATAAACATAAACCTCACATAACACAAATGGCTCCAGTGCATTGGAATTAGGGAGATGTCACACCTCTCTGTATCATAAAACCCAGAAAATCTGGAAACTTCACTGAAAACTATACAGCAGTATATAGTATATTGTCACTCATTTCCCCAGCGCTTAGCACAGTGCCTGGCATATAGTTAGTGCTTAATAAATGCTTATTGATTGATAGTATATAATTCATAAAGCCCCCAAAATAAAAAGGCCTTTTTTTTTTAATAGATCAATGAAATCTAAGAGAACTCATTTTAAAGGTTAAGGGAAATTGTGACAGCTGCCAATGGGCCACCCTTCCCTGAAGAGCTATGTAGCCTCCATCACTCACAGTCATGCCCTAGGGCTTGAATTTGACATTAATTTTCATAATCCCTTAGTGTTTGGAGCCTATGGTAGGTCTTAGCAGGTAGTATTGTTAGACCCCTTTTCCAGAGAATAAATATTTTCATACACTTTCATCTTAGTATGGCAGAGTGGGAATAGTAATGAGTTTCCTAATCATAGCAAGTAACGCAGACGTTCTCTGTGTTATAGTTCATACAAAGCCTAAATGTCTCCACACTGTAGCCTTCTCTTGTGTTATAATTCCTTCCAGCCTCTGGCATCGTACCAAAGCCCTTCCAGAATTCAGGAACATATTCTACCCTTCTAATCTTTGATCTCATTTCAATTGTCAGCCCTTGTTGTGACTTCACAATCTCATGATTTCTTTCTCTAAGCTATTGTTGTCTACTTCCCATATATACCAGCACTTCTCATAAGCCTAAAATATTTATGAAGCACCCCAATTTCTCACAAATTATCTTGAGCTGAGTCCTCCTAGGTACAATGTAATTGCAACATTATTTGTTGTTGCTTCATACCATATTTTGGACATGGCAGAGGAGGCAAACAATGAGCCCTACATGAGCATTGAGATTATTATTCTCATTTGTTCCATAGTGGGAAATAATCGTTTCAGCTACTAGTCAAAAAAAAAAAAAGGATGGATAGGCAGTCAGGCTTACAACATGACAGTCTATATTGCTGCAAAAACCACTCTGGGCAAAACTCGCCTGGAAGCACTGATGCGGCAAAGTAGATAGAGCACTGGATTTGGAGTCATGAAGCGCTGGGTTCAAATTCTGCCTCACTTATCATCAGTGTGACCCTGGGGAAGTCACACAACCTTTCTCAGTCTCAATATCCTCATCTGTTAATAATAGTGTTCATCTCACAGGGTTGTTGTGAAGATCACATAATGTGAAGTGCTTTGCAAATCTTAAAGCCCTATGTAAATGTTGGCAGTTATTATTACCTAAAACCTCACTGTAACATATAACCCAAAGGAGAAAATGACCCAACAAGGCCTGCACAGTAAGTAAGAGGATTCACAATGCATGCGTCTCCTGGCACTTACAAATGCCTCTCCCTATTCAGCTTACATAGCTTACCAGTAATTAAATGAAGCCCTGTTATGAAGTTATAATTGTGTCCTTAGAAAGTATAGAAACAGCAATTGATTCTACTTCATCAGCTACAGTGGCCCATGCTGATGGCTTGTAAATAGATTGAATTCTTCAGGCAGTTTCTCTATAGCCACAATAACCACACCCAGTTCAAGATTTAAATATAAGTCCCAACTCTCACCCTAATATCCAGCCAGCCTTTCCAGAACTTCAATGAATCAAGTTGAGTTCATGAGGGACACTTTTCCCTCCACAGAATCGGGAATTAGAACCAAATGATCATGGATGAGATGAAGTATAGAAATTCAAAGGTCAAAGACCAAGAATTTGCTCCACTTTTGAGAAGTGACAAACACTACCGTTCTTTCCTTACTACTTTTCTCAATATCAAGAACTGGCTGGGAGTGGGATCCTATTGCAGCAGGACTTCAAAGCATGCCTCTCTACCCTGTTCCTTGAGACCTTATGGCTCTTTCCCAAAACTTAACTAGGGTGGGGCAACCAGAATTTTGCCCCCATGGCTCCAAAATTTATGAAGTACAAGAGCACTTATATTTCTACTGCAGTGAACAGACATCAAAGCTTACCATCTAATAAGAATCAAGAATAATTAGTTAAAATGGGAAGCTTACAAATTATATGCTTCACCTCTCCTATCCCCATGGTCTTACCCACCCCTACTCCCCATCCCAAATGAGCTCTTCCATGACTCTTTTTGTTTGTTCCTTGTCCCTCAGGGTGGTCTCTAGAGTAGCAGCCCTCTGGTGTCCCAAGGTCTCTGTCTTCTCTTCAATGGATAGTGTTTCATACTAGTCACTATATTATGAGGGATTCTAATTTAATAATTTGAGATGGAGCCAAGATGGCAGAGTGAAACCAATATTTATGCCAAGCTCTCCTGTTGTACCCCCTGTACAACAACTTAAAAAATATCAAACTGAATTCTGAGTGGGAAAGCTAACAAAAAGTCAGAGTCATTTTTCCAGCCCATGGCAGCTTAGATTACTTCCTAAAAGAAATCCCAAAATGAAAACTCCCAGGAATATTATAGTCAGAATCCAGAGCTCCCAGGTCAAGGAGAAAATACTGCAAGCATTCAGAAAGGGTGCATTCAAATATCATGGGTCATAGTCAAGATCATACAAGATTTTCCAGCTACCATTTTAAACGAGTGGAGTGCTTGTAATATCGTATTCCAGAGGGTAAAGGAGCTAGGATCACAATTAAGAATAACTTCCCCACAAGTATTCCTGATGAACAGACCAGAGCTGAATAGAAAATCTGACATTCAAACAGAAGACTCAAGAGAAGCATAAAAGGGCAAACATGAGAGACTTAATAAGTATCTTACATATGATTTAACAAGTCAAAGAACTTAACAAGGTCGAACTGTTTACATTCCTATATGGGAAGATGATTAAAGAACCAAATTTGTAGAAGAGTTGGGAGGAGGTGAGATTGAGAATAAGTGAAGTCAACAACAATAAAAAAGAAAGCACCAGGAATTCGGACATTTTCCAAATTTTTACTGATTTATGAAAGGCCTGCACATCCTTCGCTGTCTTCTTCAACTTTATGAATGGTTCTTTCCCACTTTGGCTTATCTATTAGGTTATTATTAGGTTAGTGCTTCCAGGAGAGGCAATGTGGCACAGTGGATCAAAAGCTGGCTGCAAAGTGAGGAAGACCTAGGTTCAAATGCCACAATTCTTTATATGCGTGTGCATGCGTGTGTGTGTGTGTACATATATGTATGTATGTATGTATGTATAGGTATGTTTGTATATATGTGTGCATATAGCAGTGCTGATCTGCATTAAACAGGGATTTTTTTCCTTATCTGGAGTTCCCAATACCAATGAAATCCAAGGTCTGATCCTAACCCATCCATGACACTAATGTAGAATATAGCGCCTTTATTGTAAAAAGCATGTGTCCCCCACTGTGGGATTTTTGCAAGTCCCAAAAGATCCTATAAAAGAAGTATCTTCTTCCTTCTAAATCTGTGACATTAGCTGAACTTGAGCATTCCTTAGAAGACTAGGAACTACTGACTCCTAGAAAGGGAGTAGAAGTTCTTTTGAACCAAAGAAATTTACTATTAGCCCACTTTCTAATCTAAGTAAAGACTGAGGACTAAGGCTTTCACACACACCCACATTATAGTGTGATATAATGATATCAGATGCTTCTAATTCATTCAGTACCTCAAGGATATATTATTTCCTTAGAGCTTTTGTTCCTTCTGCAATCCAGCCAATCTCAATCCCTCTATGTTTTAGGAGGTGATCTATGACCAAAAAAATCCCTTCCACCATAGGCATCTTGGTGATGAGTATGAACAAATTCATTAGGTTGGTCCTTAGATAACAGTCACACAGACTATCACCAGGCCCATACATAAAGACCCTGTGCCTTGTACTGTCATATCCTTCAAGAAGCCAGAATTAGCTCCATACCATAATAAGGCACTGGAGGATGACATTAGTGGAAAATGTATTAATTTAAATAGTTACATTTAATTAAAAATGTCTATGCAGATATTTGTAATTCAATTCTGGAATCTTATGTTTTTCATTAGCAAATGATTAAAAGGTTGTGATTCAGGCTTTTATAAAATTACTAATCCAAGACTTATTAATGACTGAAAAAAACAACTAGAACTTCCCAGAGGCCTTTTTTGCCCATCTAAGAAAAAAATAAGAGAATTTCAGAATTGGAAAGGACCTCAGTAACCATCTAGTCTACCTATACCTGAATTAGACTCCCGCCTACAATTTCCATGATGTGGTCATCCAGCATTTGTTTTTTTATTTATTCATTATTTATTTATTTTTAACATTATTTTCTTTTTAAATTTTGAGTTCTAGATTCTTTCCTTCCCTCCCACCATTCCTCCATCCACTGAGAAGACAATATATCAATCACACATGTGAAATCACGCAAAACATTTTCCCTTATTAGCTATATCACCACAAAAAGCAGAGAGAAAAAAGAGGGACAGAGAATTATACTTCAATTTGTACTCAGATTTCATTAGTTTTCTCTCTGGAGGTAAATAGCCATTTTTTTCCATCATGAGTCCTTTGGAATTGTCTTGGATCATTGCATTGATCCGAGTAGCCAACTCTTTCACAGTTGATCATCATTACAACATTGCTGTTACTATGCACAAATGATCTCCCAGTTCTTCTCACTTCACTTTACATCAGTTTCTTCTAAAATCACTCCCCTCGTCATTTCTTATAGGACAATAGTATTCCATCACAATCATATGCTACAACTTCTTCAGCCTCTCCTCAATTTCCAATTTTTTGCCACCACAAAAAGAGCTGCTATAAATATTTTTGTACAAATAGGTCCTTCTTTTTTTAATTCTGTTTCAGTGTACATTACTATCACTTTGTGCAATGCTTATTTTAGTAGAAATTAGAATATTTAAAGAGAGCATTTTAAAAAGCTTTTTAAAAAATCATCAAGGGCCAAGAGGCTGGAGAACACAGCAGTTTGTGTATGAAGACTCCTTTGTGCTAGAAAGCAATATCTAACGTCGGTGGTTAGTTTTAGTCCTGAGACCTCCCTTCAGCATGACATTTCAATGGTAAAAATTCACCTGCCTGGTTACTAGAACAGAACAATCCCTTCATCTGTTGCATCAAGCAGCCTAGTTCAAAACTTGTGATCCTCATCGTAGATGCTGAGCTGAAAGCTAACCTTGTCTCACTTTTTTTTTGCTGCAAAGTTTCTTTCTCTTTACTCTTTCAAGATTCTGCTCAAGGCTCTGATTGTGTAAGAAGCCTTCCTCGACACTGATCACTTCTTCCTATGTATTCTCATCTACACATCGACTATGACTGATTTTGTAATAAACGTAATAAGACTAATACATCTAGATCAATGCCGGCTCCTTCAGCAGCTCAGAGATGACTTCAGTGGATCCAATTTGGTAAAATGAGCTTTTAGCTTACAGCTGCAGCAACTTTTTTTTCTTTTTCTTTCTTTAAGGGGCTGCTGGGTAAGATTAAGGAGTGACGGCTTAGAAAGGGCATTCGGTCTCCGCCTCAGGTGTTGCTTGGACCCCAGGAGATATCATCGTGGGCTCTAGTCATTTACATTCTATCTTCTTGTTTGTTTTCCAGTTTGGAAAATTCACTTATGAAACCACACAAGAGATCATCAGACAATAAACACAGTTGCCTCAGGATTTCTATTCAGCTTTTTAATGCCTCTTTTTCCTTTTGGACATATGCACCACAATCATAACTTCTAGGTTCCATATTTTTAATCAAGTTTTATTGATATCTTTTGTTTTTACATTACTTAAATTTCCCCCACATCCCTACCCTTCCCACTCTCAAAGCTCCATGCCTTATAATGATATTCTTAAAGAAAAAAAGAGAAAAGAGAAAAATCAGCAAAACCAGTCAATAAGTTGAAAAAATCTGACAAAATATAATAAATGTTCCATACTTACATATTCCCTACATTCACAGTAGAGGAATATAGGAGGGAGATGAAGATGTCTTCCCATATCTTTTCTTTGGTTCCAAGGTTGTTCTTTGTAATTCGGCACCATTAATTTTTTGTTGCTTTATGGTGGTGATTCTTTTTATTTACATTGTTGTAAATTTACATTTACTTCTAGGCCTCGATATTCATTAGTCTGATACCTAATACCTATACCTGACACCTGATATCTATACTTGATACCTAAGACTGAAGGCCACATTCTCCATTTGCTGTTTGTATACTTTGGATTTGAGTGACATTTGCTTTTCTGAATTTTCTAGAGGTATAGTCTGTGCCTGACTGAGCCTGGAGCTATAGCTTCCTATGTAATTCGGGTATAATACTGGCACCAATTTAAATTACATTGTGTCAAGTAGTTCCAAATGATGTCCACTTTCAGGTTTCTACCCAATTGTGCTTTTCATGGTCAAAGAAAGAAGGAATGTGGGATGTGGACAATGTAGAAATTTATTTTGCTCAACTATGCTTATTTGTTACAAGAGTCTTATTAACTGAAAATAATTAAAAGAAGAAGGTGTTGCTGACCCCCCAACCTGGGCCCCCATGGCAGCAGTGGTTCTGGGGGAAGATAAGATGGGTCCTGAGCGGATGTTCCCTAACCAGAATGAGGATCTGGGGCATCATCAGGGCCCTACAGACGGCACAGGTGACTGGAGCAGTGAAGAACCTGATGAAGAGCCTGAAGACTTGGAGTCCAGCCCAACAGACTATTTCTACCAGCTTCTGAACCAGGACCCAGAGCAAGAAGAGACAGCTGGTGAAGTGCTGAGAAGACCCTCATCAGCAGAAAGGGTTGGCACTGGTGCGGGGGGAGGCATCTGAAAGGGATCCATTTAACTGGAATCAACAAACATTTATTAACCACTTACTGAGTGCAAGAGAGGGTGCTAGTTCCTGAGGACGGTGTCTGCCTTCAAGAAGTTTAAGTTCTACTCTTAGTGTCAAACATGTCTACATTGATGGAGTAACAGATCTTTCAAAGTAGCAATGTAAAATAGTGTTTTAGACCATAGCATTTTAAGTTCCATACCATATTTCTACCCTAATTTTCCCCAAAATGCCAGCTTCTTTTCAGAAAAACAGGTATCCTATATTGTCTTGTTCAGGCCCTATAAACAGGAGGCTTCATAAAGTAAGCCTATTACGCCTACGATCTGAAAATTAAATTTCTATAATTATATTTCCTATTACCAAATTGGCTGGTGTCTTGGCTGTTTAAGCAGCAGTACTAAGAAGGTTTAGTATCACCTAAGGAAAACACAGTATTTGCAGCTGTAGTCACAACCAAGAGCTTGCTAGATCCCTTAGCATAATTCTATACTTAAAGCACAAATTGAATATATTGAAAGGACGTAGCTTAGCAGTATTGTAAGAAAAAAGTATCCGACCTCTATCTATACAGTACTAGAAATAATTTTAGGCCATGTTTTTGTCCTGTGGAATTTGTGAATCTTGAGATATCCCATGCAGAAGCAATTCCACAGGCCTGTGGCCTTCCACTCCTGTAACCAAAGTCTTTTCCAAGACAAGAGCCGGAATGAATATGCACTTGTAATATTTCTGTACGCTGGCCAACTGTAATTGTCAGGAAGTTCTTTTTTACATTGAGCCCCAATTTGCTCTCTACAACTTTTACTCGGTGTTCTTAGTTCTGCCCTCTGGATCCAAAACAAGTAAATTGAATCCTGCTTCCAAATTACATAGCTCTTCAGATAAAGATGGTTATCATGTCTCTCCCAGGTCTTCTCTCGTCCAGGATAAATATCCCCAGTTCTTTCAACTATTAAGCCACGATTGTGAGTCCCTCATATTTTTCATCTCTTTCTATAGAGTGATATTCCATTACATTCTTTTGCTATGTTTTTTTTCAGTCTGTGTCTAATACATTGATACCCACTTTATTTCTGGTTCTTTGCTACCATAAAGAATACTGTTATGGTTATTTTGGCAAATATTAGACCCTTGATTTCTTTGGAATGTGGGCCCAGCCGTGGAATCACTGAGACAGCGTATGGACGGGTTAGTCATTTTTCTTACATGATGACAAGTGGATTTCCAGAATCGTTGGACCACTTCATAATTCAACCAACAGTATATCAGTGTGTCTCCCATAGACCTCCAACAATGATCACTCCCATCTTCTGTAATCTTTGCCAGTTTTCATGGTGTGAAGTGAAGCCTCCAAGTTGTTTTAATTTGAATTTAGCTATTAGTGATTTTGAGTATGTTTTTATGTAATCTTCTCTAGTTTGCAATTTTTCTTTTGAAGACTGTTCATATCCTTTGAACATTTATCCCTTGAGGGGAACCCCCAGATCTTTTTCATAATTCTATAGTCTAAAAATCTCTCCATCTTATTTTATATTTTTGCAATTTTTGAAAACCCAAATGTAGGACTTTATATTTGTCCCAATTATATCGTATTCCCTACATATATTGTTGAGATTTTTTCATATCTGGACATCCAATATGTTAGCTCTGCCTTCGAGTTTGGTATCATCTGAAGATCAGATGAATGTGCAAACTCTGACTGAATCAAGATTGTGGACAAAAAACAGTCTAACAGAACAGAGACAATAACTAATACCCTGGGACACTCCACTAGAGTGTCCACTAGAGACCTCCTTCTATTTCAGTATCTGTTGCTACTCTTTGAGTGCAGTTATTTAACCAGCTCCAACTGTATATAACTAATAGTTTATAACTCTACTTTCATCTAGTCCACATCTCTCTATCTTGTCCATTAGACAAGAGATTTTATCAAATGCATTGCTAAAACCAGAAATCCCTATATCTTAGAACTGTGTCAAGAAAGGAAGTGAGGTCAGTTTGGCATGACATATCCTTGATGAACTTATACTGGCCCTCGGTCATCACCACCTACTTTTCTAAATGTTCACAAATCATTTTTTAAATGAAATGGATTCTTACAAAAATTCATCCTAGAGTTTTAGAGGAATTAAAGTTAAGCTCACTTAATTACAATATTTTGAGTCTCCCCTCTTTTTAACTATAAAATAGGTGCATTTGTCCATTTCTAGTACTGCAGTATCTGCCTGATTCTCAACAACATTTTAAAGCTCAATGAGAGCAGCTCAACAATATATACTAGTCATCAGTGGACAATATGTTGATCAGAGTTCTTAAATCTCTCAAAGTTATTTTACTTTACAGTGTAATCAGTGTAAAAATTATTTTACTCATTCTGCTCACTTCACTCTGCATTAATTCATACAATTCTCCTTGTGGATATCTGAATTAATTTCTTTTGTAATTTCTTATGGTACAATAAAATTCCATTATATTCATACATCATAATTTTTTTCAACCATTCCCCAACTAATAGGCACCTCCTTAGTTTCCATTTTGTTGCTACAACAAAAAGTTCTAATAGCAGCATTTTTGTACATAGGAATGATTTCCCTTTGTCTTTGATCTATTGGAGGTATATGCCTAATGGTGATGTCAGTGGGCCAAAGGGAATACACAATTTGATAGCACTTTGGTTTCAGTTCCAAATTGCTCTTCATAATGGCTACACAATTTCACAGTCCAGTAACAGTGCATTTGTGCGTCCATTCTTTCCTAGCCCCTCTAAAAACTATCATTCCCTTTTTTGTCATCTTTGCAGTATTATGGATGTAAGGTAGAACCTCAGAGTTTTTTCTTTTTATTTTATAGTTCTATTAATAGTGACTTGGGAAAATAGTGACTTGGAACACTTTTTGTGACAATTTATCTACTAGGGAATGATTTTTTTCTTAATTTAATTAATCAATTTATATTTATATACATCTATATCTTAGTTTATATATATATATATATGTACATTATATACATTTATATATCTTGGTTATTAGACCATTATCAGAAACATTTACTGTAAAGATTTCCCCCCAGGTAATGGTTTCTCTTCTAATTTTAGTAGTGTTGATTTTGTTGGTGCAAAATGTTGAAAATTTTATGTAATCAAAATTGTCAATTTTTCTTTTTTGATCTTCTCTGTCCTTGTTTTGGTCAAGAACGCTTCCCTTATCCATAGTTGTAAAAGCTATTTCATTCCATGCTCTTCTAATTTATGATGTGATTTTGTATAACCAAATCATGCATCCATTTGGAATTTATTATGGTATATGGTGTGAGATATTGATTACTTCTAATTCCAGTGTTTCTATCATTTTTCCCCTTAATGGTGAGTCTTTACTCCAATGGTTGGGGCCTTGGGGTTTATGAAATACTATGTCAATTTGCTTCTGTATTATGTGTACCTAACCTATTCTGCTGATCAACTCTTCTATTTTTTTAACCAGTATCAAATAGTCCTAATTATTATTATTGTTATTCATTCTTTTCGGTAATGTCCAACTCTTTGTGACCCCACTTCTCTAGTACATATAATGTTGGTCCTTGGTTTTAGATAGATATTTTCCATATTTAAAAAGGTCCATTTATTCTTATATTTTAAGTGTTGGGTTTTTTAATAAACAGAAATGGGTGCTACACTTTGTTAAAATTTTTTTAGATCTATTGATAGAATATGATTTTATTGTTATTATTAATATTATCTATTATGTTTAGAACTATTCTAAATGTTGAACCAACCCTGTATTCCTACTACATATCTAACCTTATCATAACGTGTAACCTTTTAGATATGTTGCTGCAGCCTCTATGCTAGCATTTCACTTAATATTTTTATGTTCACTATTCATCAAGAATATTGATCAACAATAAGAGTTCTTATCCTGAGGTCTATGGATTTAGGAGGTCCTTGAACCTGAATGGGAAAAAATAACATCTTTATTTCAATATATTTTGTTTCCTTTGTAATCCTATGTATTTTATTTTATGCATTTAAGAATATTATTTCAAGATGGAGTCTAAAGGCTTTATCAGACTGCCAAATGGGTCATGATGAAAAAAAAATCTCAAGATCTTATCTATAATTCTATTTTCTCTGATTTGTTTCTCCCTGATTAAGATATATCCCTTTTTTTTCCTATTTTTGCAAAAAAAAATATGGTATGATGGAAAATGCTACCCACATCCAGAAAAAGAACTATGGAGTCTGAATGCAGATCAAAGCATACTATTTGTTCTCTCTCCTTTTTTTTTCTTTTGTTTCTTCTTTCTCGTGGTTCCTCTCATTGGTTCAAATTTTTCTTTACCACATGACTAATATGAAAACATGCTTAATATGAATGTATATGTACAGCCTATATCAGATTGCATGTTGTCTTGGGGAGGGGGGATTGGAAGGAGGGGGAGAAAATGTAAAACTCAAAATCTTGTGGAAGTGAATGTTGAAAACTAAAAATAAATTAATTTTTAAAATGGGATAATGCAATTAATTGTTCTTTGAATACTAGAATTCATTTGTAAATCCATCCATCTGATTTTTTTTTCCTTTGGGGAATTCATTTATGGCTTATTCAATTTCTTTTTCTGAGACTGGTTTATTTATATTCTCTATTTCTTATTCTATTCATCTCGGTGTTTTGTATTTTTGTAAGTATTCATCTAAATTTTCTATTTTGTTGCACATGATTGTTCAAAAAGATTTCTCATAAATTCCTTTGTTTTATCTTTATTTGTTGAAAATTCTGCTTAATCTTTTTGAAATTGGCGCCTTGACTTTCCTCTTCATTTTTTTGATCAGATAAACTGTTTGTATGTCTTATTAGTTTTTTTAAGCAGCTAGTAGTTTCATTTGTCAATTTTTTTTACTTTCAATTTTGTTAATCTCTTCTTTGATTTTTAGAATTTCTATTTTGGTGTTTAATTGGATTTTTTTTAAAGTTACATGTCTAATTCATTGATATATCTTTTATTGATGAAAGTGTTTAAAGGTACAAATTTTCCCTTAAGAACTACTTTGATTGAAACCCAAATTATCTATTGTTTTTCTGATTTGTTCTTTGATTCATTGATTCTTTAGAATTCAATGTTTTAGTCTCCAATTAACTTTTAATCTTTCTTCCACTGACTTTATTGAATGTAATATTTTTAATGTTGTGGTTAGTAAAGGATATGTTTAATATTTCAGCTTTTCTGAATTTTTGTGAGTTTTTTATGAATACGTGATCAATTTTTGTACAGGTGTAATGCTTACCTGAAAATATGTATATTTATTTCTATCTCCATACAGTAGTTACCAGAGATCTAGCTTTTCTAAAATTCTATTCAGATGTTGTATTACTTTCTTATTCATCTTTGTCGTTGTAAGTCAATAATTATTTATTAAATACCTACTAAGTGCCAGATGGGGAGGTAGGTAACACAGTGGATAGAGTGCCAGACCTGGAGTCAGAAAGACTCTTCTTGAGTTCAAATCTGCCCTGAGACACTTACTAGTTGTGTGACCCTGGGCAAGTCACTTAACCCTGTTTGCCTCAGTTTCCTCATCTGTAAAATGAACTGGAGAAGGAAATGGCAAACCACACCAGTATCTTTGTCAAGAAAACCCTAAATGGGGTCATGAAGAGTCAAACGTGACTGAAATGACTGAACACTGACAACACATGCCAGTCACCGTGCTAAGCCCTGGGGACATAAAGAAAGGCTAAAAACAGTTCCTGCTCTCAAGAAGCTCACAGTCTAATATGTGAGACAACACGCAAACAACTATGGAAAAACAAGCTAAATAAATTGGAAATAAGCAACAGATGGAAAGGACTAGCATTAAAAGGCATCTTAAGGAAAGAATTCCTATAGAGGGTAGGATTTTAATTGGTACTTGAAGGAAGCCAGGGAAGCTAGGACATGGAGGTGAAGAGGGAGAGAATTCCAGGCATGGGGGATAGCCAGGGAAAGTGCCCAGAGTTGAGAGATGAGATTTCTGGTTTTAAAAAATTGCAATGCCCCTACATGTACAAGAGGAGGAATAAGGTATAAGAAGAATGGAAAGGCTACAAATGAACGAGATAACTATGTGTTTGATTGCTTTGAAAAGTATGAACCAGTATACAAAGTTATGCAATTGTCATGAACCATAAGATGCATAACAAATATATGTATACATATGTGTGTGTTATAGGTGTCACATATATTTATATAGACACACATACGTACATGTGTATATAATAGATTGAAGATGTATTTCCCCACCAGAGTTTTTCTACCATTTTGGCAGTAGAAATCAGGTATAAAAGCATAGCTGAGATGTTGGCTGATTTTTTTTAGAGTACCTCAACAGCCACAGTTGTTGATCCATCATGACAGACTGTAGGCTCAAGCTTTGTCTCCTTCATGAACAATTTAATCCTACTTTGGAGATAGGTTATACTCAGGAGAAACTTCAGAAAGTATAATGTGAAGTTTGGGCATAGTCTCAGATTGTGGGAGAAAACTCCTTGTATGAACACTCTTATTCTCTATTCAAAAAGTTATGAAAAGTATGATCATTTATACCCACTAGCACAACATGTTCATCCTTTGCAAAATATTGAAACAGGGCTATTAAAGCAAAGAAAACTTTAACTATTAAAATCAATCAAAAGTCTCTTTGGAAAATGTACTATTAGGGCCCTTAGTACTTTATGATTCATTTGTAAATTACATATGTCCTAGAACACTTTAAAAATCCACCAGCAAGTACATTGCATTGATATTACTGTCCTTAATGTCATCCTTAAGCATATAGATTACTGGTATTTTTATGATGTTTAAGGGTCCTTCACTTAAGAAGAGATAGTTGGATGTTGGGAAGAGACAGTTAGATTTACCTCAAGTGCTTAGAATCCAATCCTCCTTCAACTGGGGCAGTTCATGAATCTAGATGTGCCTGGAATAATGTTCAGCAATTCAGAATGACTACAGTGTGTTCTTTTTAGTGTCTAAAACTTAAAAGTGAGTCAGATGATGTTCAAGATCTCAAAATTAACAGCCAAAAAATAGCACTCTAGTCACGGCTCAGGCTTAGAGAATTAAATTGACACTTATGAAATTATATCCTCACAAAATGAGAAATCATTACAAACTGAAACTCTCAATCAGCCTCAGAGAAGCAGGGTAACATTATCCACTCAATATTCTTGTGAGTTTTAAATAAGTCCTATGTGCATTCAACTTGGGAACAGAGAAATGGTGGTAAGATCAATGAGAAAGGATCTGGGAGCATCCTCTTCCCTTTCAAGGTGGTTACTATTACTCTTAAAACCAATGTTCAAAGTGAAAAGTCCTCTTTTGGCCACTAAAAAAAATCCTTGAGTAGGAAATAACAGGACAGAAAAGTTATCTAAAATCATAAATGGTCGTTGTTCTATATGGATCATGGTTCTATATAACAATAATTTAATAATTAATGTAAAGCACTTAGCACAGTGGCTGACATAGAGTAGGAATTTCACTTAATAAATGCCTATTTCCTGCCTTCAAATTTTTTTTGTTTTTACAGTCTTGTTATTGTATAATTTATTCTCTTGTTTTGCTCATTTAATTCTTTATCAGTTTACAAAAGCTCTAAAAATTGTTCATTTTTATATTATTGTTATGCTAAAAATTTATTGTTCTGTCCTGTTTACTTCTGTCTATATCAGTTCATGTGTTCGTGTCTTTTGAAATACCTACCATTTATGTAAACACTGAAGTACTTTACAAATATCTCATCTGATCCTGAGACATAGATGCTATTGTTATTCCACATTACAGGTGAG